>NC_084740.1:42053568-42176068 GCF_033978785.1 Entelurus aequoreus
GGCCGATAAATGCTTTAAAATGTAATATCGGAAATTATCGGTATCAATTTCAAAAAGTAAAATGTATGACTTTTTAAAACTCCGCTGTACGGGGTGGTACCCGGACGTAGGGAGAAGTACAGAGCAGTTGCGTCTCCCAGTCATACTTGCCAACCCTCCCCAATTTTCCCGGGAGACTCCCGAATTTCAGCGCCCCTCCCGAAAATCTCCCGGGGCAACCATTCTCCCGATTTCCACCCAGACACAATATTTGTGTGCGGACCCAGTCACATAATATCTACGGCTTTTCACACACACACACAAGTGAATGCAAGTCATACTTGGTCAACAGCCATACAGGTCACACTGAGGGTAGCCGTATAAACAACTTTAACACTGTTACAAATATGCGCCACACTGTGAACCCACACCATGCAAGAATGACAAACACATTTCAGGAGAACATCCGCACCGTAACACAACATAAACACAACAGAACAAATACCCGGAACCCCTTGCAGCACTAACTCTTCCGGGACGCTACAATATACACTACCCCCCAACCCCGCCCACCTCAACCTCCTCATGCTCTCTCAGGGAGAGCATGTCCCAAATTCCAAGCTGCTGTTTTGAGGCATGTTAAAACAAATAATGCACTTTGTGACTTCAATAATAAATATGGCAGTGCCATGTTGGCATTTTTTTCCATTATTTGAGTTGATTTATTTTGGAAAACCTTGTTACATTGTTTAATGCAGGGGTGTCCAAAGTGCGGCCCGGGGGCCATTTGCGGCCCGCAGCTAATTGTTTACCGGCCCGCCACACATTCTGCAAAAATTGCAAAATTGATAATATTGCAAAAATTTAAAAAAAAACATTTAAAAAAAGTGGAATGAGGTGAAATCTAACAAGAAAAAGTTGCAATGTTGACACAAAGCTGCCATGCAGGCTGTTTTTTTTCTTTTGTCTTTGTTTATTTTTCTTTTTTCTAAAAATCTATGTTATAATGAATTATTACTTAAAAAATATCACTTTAAAATATTTTATGTGGAAAAAATATTGCATATATTGTGTGGTTGCCATATAAAAACATCAAAGTTTTATTTGACAAAAGAGCATAAAACAAACAAAATAATAGTTCAAACGTAAAATCGACAGATATATCTGAAGTTGATCTCGTAATTTAAGTGTTAAAAGTAAAAAAAAACTAATAAAAATGTATCACTTTATGAGTGGGGGACCTTTTGGATCCCAAATATATTTAGTAGGATTTTATTTAACTTTTCACTGTGATTACTCAAAAATATTAAAGACTTAAAATCAATGGTGTCCTGCATTATTGATCTTTTAAGGCTCTAATTACTAAATACTGCATATTTCAGTTTTACTATAAAAAACAAAGTTGTCTTTGACAGAAAACCTTTTTTTTTTACTTTATATCAACCTCAAGTTGATATAGAGATTTACTGTAAGCGTTAAATAAAAAATAATAATAATAATTTGACTTATTTTTAACAGTTTAATGACTGAGACCCTTTATAGTCCCCGGGAGCCCTAAAGGTTAAAAAAAAAAAAAAAAAATCCATATATTTTGTTAAGGTTTGAAAATGAAAAATATCAAAATGGCCCCCGCATGCTTAAATTTTTCCGTGTACGGCCCTCAGTGGAAAAAGTTTGGACACCCCTGGCTTAATGCATCAAGCGGGGCATCACAACAAAATTAGGCATAATAATGTGTTCATTCCACAACTGTTTATATCGTATCGGTTGATGTCGGAATCTGTAATTATGAGTTGGACAATATCGGGATATCAGATATCGGCAAAAAAGCCATTATCGGACATCTCTACTCTTCACAGCTTCGACCTCTGTCCTTGTCCTGGCTTTGTCTCAGCCTCCACGCCGTAACTCCCTGCGGCTTTAACGCCGTTTCCTGCCGCTCTCCCCCCTTTTCTCCTGTCTTCCGAAGCACATTGCGCTGCTGCCCAGTGACCCAGACAGGACCCGGGCTGGACAGAGGGGGGAACCGGGGCGGAAAGCTGACCACGGACAGGGATTTAGTTGTGTCAAACAGGAAGTGTGAGCTGACAGAAGGATGCTCTCTGAAGAGCACACAATGGCAGCTGATGAATGAGTTACTGATGTTCCACACACATTTAGTCGAAGGTGTCCCCAAAGACGACTTTCTGTTTACCGCAGAGTTCCACGCCAGCATAATTTGCACATCTAAACATATTTAGAGTCGCAGCCCGGAGTCGTACATCAAGCAATTTGCCTCCTTCCGTTTTTTTGGGCACACCACTTGGTTTTTAATGATGATAAATGAGAGAGTTCATTTGGCCTGTGCAGGAAGTGTGACGGCACATTTAAATGTGCATTTAGTAGAGGCATTACGGTCACTGTTATTTTATAAAGTCATATAAAGTCAAAAACCAAAAAATTATTTTCAATTGAATCAAGATTACAGGCATGTGATTTTTCCGTCTAAAGTCGTAATTCCGTCTTTTTTAATCTCGGGGGAAAAAAAAATATATCTCCCGTTTTTCCGTTTTTTTTTCCGACCCTAAATCAAGATTCGAGATGTAGTTTATATTACGCCGTAGTTGATTGGTCGATATGTTCCTTGTGACCAATCAGGACGTTATTAACGTCATCATTCATAATGGTTATTACCGCCATTTTCCATATGTAAACAATGTCGGTTCTCGAGAGAAAGGACGCTTTACGAGTAAAAGGAATTGATAAAAATGTCAAAAATAAGTTTGGATGGGACTGGATGGAAAGGGAAATCACTGATACTGTTGGGAAGAAGGAAGTTACGACTTTGTTCGGTGATTTTATTCGGAAAATCGATCGTCCCGGAAAGGTTTTGTGCACGTGGTGTCATGATAATATTGATTATAGATCACAAGGTTTCAAGGCTTTGGAAGTACATGCGAAACGCCAAAAACATATGAAACAACTTGAAGCAAGGAAAACCAACTTTTCACTAGCTGGTACTTTTGGATGTCAACCGAAAGTGAGCAAACCTTACGGACTTCATCCTTTATTTACATCGACAACTGCCGTAGACATGGAGAGGAAATATCCACTCAAACAACCCACTTCAGTTGAAGACAGGGTTGTTATTAATGAGGTAAGCTAAAAAATATTTGCTTGCGAAATACGCATGTTTGTTTTAAATATTAACCAATTATTGCTTTGCGAAATATAAATGGGTTTTTCTAAAAATAAAAAGCCATGTGAAAATATATTATGAAATTACAGAAATTTAAAGAGTCGCATTATTGATTCCAGTTAACAATTTATTTGAAATAAATTTGCATATAATACTATTTTGTAATATTAAGTTCTTATGTAGTCTCTTGAAACTATTGTCAGTGGTGTAACAATCTTGAAGGTAAATATTTTCACACTTGTTTCATGCAATATGTCAGTGTCCTCACATTGTTATTATTTCCTACTTTCAAATATGAGTAAACAATACTAAACATGTTTAATTATTTTCATAAATGTATATCCTATTTTGGCAAAAAGAATGAAACGTTTACATTTGGTATTTTGTTATATTTATAACTAAACTTGTAGGCAATTAGGCATATACATTAAAACTGTGAATTGTTATTAGTGGTTATGTATTTTACAATTAATGCTACTTTCTGATAGCATATATCATGTAATAGTCTTAACTTTAAAATATATGTTGTATAATAATAAATCTTGGCAAACCTGTTACACCACTGATACATTTTTTTACCCCATATATACAATATCTGACTAATAGTAATGATAGAATGATTTCAAATGTGAAAATACTGTAAATAAACTGTAGATAATAACACTGATCAATGTGACACCTGTGGATGTGAAATGAACACAAGATGTAAATATTAGTGACTAAATACTGTTGGGACTGAACCAGTGGCGTGCAGTCACTAGAGGCAGGGGAGGCACGGCCTCACCTGCCATCATGGAAAGAAAAAAAAAAGTAAAAATACATTTTTTTAAATTAAATTGTTATATGTATCCAGTGATTATACTAAAGTTATTTTCCATTTAACTTCACCAGTTTTAGATTATTTTTATTTTTATTTTCACATTTGCCGTTCAAATACTGAGAAGAGAGACGGTGCGGTGATCAGCAGCCAGTTGAGGCACTTGTGCCTCACCATGGATTGCGACTCGGCTAACTGCTGGCCTGCTGTGCAGTGAGACCGTATTGCTATATGAACTATATTATACATTTCCATAGTTTAGTTAGCTGAGGTATATAATGTACAGTGTATTTTGTCAACAACTGTATGTGTGTAACTTATTTTTAGTGCTAAGCATTCATAAAACTCTGCTGCGAAGACACACTGTGTGAGGCTCGTCTCATAACCCCGCCTCCAGGTGCCAAGCACCTGCGCGCAGAATGCACTGCCCGACGGGAGCGCCGCGGCCACACCAACCAAAGCCCACACCCAAACCCTCCACGTGCAAGACCGAATCCACCCAAAAAAAAGTCACTTAACAAGAAGCCAAAAAGTGCAAAAACAACAATGCTCGCGCTGCAGGAGCCGCGAACGACCGCAGGGACACAACATTAGGTACACCTGCACTGCAGGTTCATATGTTTTTAAATTTGACTGTGATGATGCAGTCGTGGCTCACCAGACATTAACCTCACCGCACGCCACTGGACTGAACCATATACAGTGATTCATTAGGATAATTGGGTTATGTATGTTCTATTAATGATGTTTTCATGTCTTTAAACACTAAAATATTTTCTTCAAATGGTGCTGTCTTTGTTCATTTTAGCATGTTAAATTGGTGAAAAACCAGGAGCTTCGTGGACCTGGCTGGGGGCCTTTGTCCCCCAGACCCCCGGAAATTTTTTCAGTCTTTTTCATTGTGGTCAAATCACATGCCTGAGATTCCTACTTGTAATGATTCCTAATTGTTTCAGAAAAAGATAAAATAAAATAAAATAAATTATATATATATATCATTTATTTTAAGTAATTTAGAAATTTACAAGAGCTGCCTGTCTTATATAACTTTAAAAATCTTTTTTGAAATAAAAAAAATAAAAAAATGTAGGAAGGCCATTCTAAAACTTTCATTCTAGCCTGATTTAGCCATTCCTTTACCACTTTTGACATGTGTTGGAACACCCAACTGCGGCCAAGACCCAACCCCCGGGCTGATGATTTTAGCTTGTCCTGAAGAATTTGGAGGTAATCTCCTCATCCGGAAACAACAATAAGGCCGGAAATGTGTCCCGTGAAAAACCCCGTCCGACCAGAACTCTAATAACTAAAGTTCCTTGGGTGAATAATGTAAACTCACTACACCGGTATGTTTTAGCGCTTTCATGGCGAGTTTACTGTCAGATATAAGTAAGAACTTCACACTACTTTATATTAGAAATGGCAACAGCGGAGGATGAATGTCCTATAACAAGAAGAAGAAGCTTATCGACTACGGTGTTTCACGGACTACAAAGGCGGACGCGCAAACATTTTCAGGATTTATGCAGATCCCAAATACAAATCCGCAGGTACCAGAAGGTAAGAAACGTTTATTTTGCATAATATTGCGAAACAAAACGCCAGATAATGTCTTACCTTATACACACACCATAATATTACTCCTATGTTGAAGCACAATACAATCCATCAAGCGGTGTGGCTTCATAGCTTACCAAAGTCCTACTAAAATATTTTGATAGATTTTTCAGCGCCGTGTGTAATGTTCTATATTTTCAATGGAACATATAAAATGTTGGTGTTGTTTACTTGAGTCATATTGCCATCATAGTGCAGTCTACATGCACTGTATCTCTTATGTGGGACTGCGTCATGATCCGTGGCCAGGATCATGTTTTTGGTATTTTCGGTTAGTTTTGGACTCCCTCAGTTCCTGTTTTGTGCACCATTGAGTTTGTTTTAGTTACCATGGTTGCTTATTATTTTCACCTGCCTCTGATTGGTGTTCGGGACGCTCACCTGTTCCCCGAGCACTAATCAGAGGCATTATTTAAGCCTGCCTTTGCCGGTCAGTCGGCCTGGCTTCATTGTTTGCTTCTCGCCACAGTTACCTGAGTATTCCTTATCTCTAGTCTATGCCGAGTGTTAGCTTTAGCCTCGAGTGCGATCGGCACGTTTTCCCTTCGGCTTGTTTTCTGTTTATGTACTTCTTTGATTTTTTTCCGGGAATAAGTCATGTTCCTACCTGCACGTCCTGTCCAGAGTGGTCCGTTTGCATCCCGGGGGAACAAACCTCGTAGCAAGCTGCGACCCCCCAGTCGTGACAGACTGCCATCATAGTCTCTTATATTTGACTGCCATCTACTGGTCACACTTGTCATTACACCATGTAGCAAATAAAATTGTTTCGAGGTCGGTAAGCACAACCAGAATTATTCCGTACATTAGGCGCAACGGGTTTTTTAGGAAAAAAATGATTTTAAGTGCGCCTTATAGTCTTGGAAATACGGTACATACGATACAGTATTATCTGCTCACAGATGCCACCCGGTGGTTGTTTCTGCACACTGCAGAGCGTCCTGGCTAGTCCCACTCCCTACTGAGGCAAAAATCCAACCATGTCACAGGAACATCTGCTGATATTTGGCACCTGACGCCTTTTTGGTGGAGCCCCAAGGACGACTAAAATAATCTCAGGAATGTTCCGGCTGATGAAGACGGGTAAAAGCCAGCAATAAATGAGTGAGTAAGGATCTCCTGGGTCGGGTCAGATGACGCTCAGTATTCAGAACTTGTTTGAGTGCCAGTTAATTATACCCGTATGGGGGGGGGTCACTGCTCAGGGTCAGTCATGAGGCCAAGTCGGGAGACAGATCTCTGATGTTTAACCCCAAACACGTCATATTCGCTCGTGTCCGACCACTTCCTGGGGAGAGGCCGGGAATGTCAATTGGGGTTGGACGAGGAGGACCAGCAACCCGCAGAAGGACGATTTTGGCTTACCGCGGGTCATAATCGACTCATTTATTCCGAGTATTGATTGGACTCTCACATGTGGACCACTTCTGTTCTGGTCTATTGTGCGCGGCCATGAGAGGAATTTTAAGTCGGGAGAGGCCAAAGTGCTGCAGTCCTCTCTGAGGAATGCCAGGAATTTGGGGTAAAGATATTCGGCTTCCTCCTCGCCAGCCATGTGACTAGTTCTAACGAGCGCTTGCACCCAGTTATTGAATGCCGTCTTAAAGCCTCCCCTTTTTTTGTTGACTCCAACACCGCGCTGGAGTCTATATTTAGCTTCGCCACTTGGTTTGAATGCAGCGCGTTAAAACATCCGAACGTCGGCTTCATTCATGTGCATCGTGGGCGTTTTGAGGACGACTTGGAGTGCTAACAAGTCTGTCATTAGCATCCTTGTAATTGGGACACCTTTTAAAGCCTGGAAGAAGTCTATTTCTGGACAGACAAAAGGCCTTTTTCCACCAAAGGAACTTCTTTGGGTAAATCAACTTCCCCCAAAAACTACCCGGCAGGGTTATTTTTGTTGACTTAAAATGTTCGTCCTAGACTTAGGTTGGTCAGAACTAGACTTAGACTTAGATTGGTCAGGTCTAGTCTTAGACTTAGATGGTTAAATCTAGTCTTAGACTTCGATTGGTCAGATCTAGTCTTAGACTTAGATTGGCCACATCTATTCATAGACTTAGATTGCTCAGATCTAGTCTTAGACTTAGATTAGTGACATCTAGTCTTAGACTTAGATTGGTCACATCTATTCATAGACTTAAATTGGGCCGATCTAGTCTTGGACTAAGATCGGTCAGATCTAGACTTAGACTTAGATCGGTCACATCTAGTCTTGGACTTAGATTGGTCAGATCTAGTCTTTTACTTAGATTGGTCAGGTCTAGTCTTATACTTAGAATGGTCAGGTCTAGTCTTAGACTTAGATGGTTAAATCTAGTCTTAGACTTAGATTGGTCAGATCTAGTCTTAGACTTAGATTGGTCAGATCTAGTCTTATACTTAGAATGGTCAGGTCTAGTCTTAGACTTAGATGGTTAAATCTAGTCTTAGACTTAGATTGGTCAGATCTAATCTTAGACTTAGATTGGTCAGATGTAGTCTTATACTTAGATTGGTCAGGTCTAGTCTTAGACTTAGATGATTAAATGTAGTCTTAGACTTAGATTGGTCAGGTCTAGTCTTAGACTTAGATTGGTCACATCTACTCTTAGACTTAGATTGGTCAGATCTAGACTTAGACTTAGATTGGTCAGATCTAGTCTTAGACTTAGATTGGTCACATCTATTCATAGACTTAGATTGCTCAGATCTAGTCTTAGACTTAGATTGGTCACATCTATTCATAGACTTAGATTGCTCAGATCTAGTCTTAGACTTAGATTGGTCACATCTAGTCTTAGACTTAGATCGGTCACATCTAGTCTTAGACTTAGATTGGTCACATCTAGTCTTAGACTTAGATCGGTCACATCTAGTCTTAGACTTAGATCGGTCACATATATTCATAGACTTAGATTGGTCAGATCTAGTCTTAGACTTAGATCGGTCACATCTAGTCTTAGACCTAGATTGGTAAGATCTAGTCTTATACTTAGATTGGTCAGGTCTAGTCTTAGACTTAGATGGTTAAATCTAGTCTTGGACTTAGATTGGTCAGATCTAGTCTTAGACTTAGATTGGTCAGATCTAGTCTTAGACTTAGATTGGTCAGATCTAGTCTTATACTTAGATTGGTTAGGTCTAGTCTTAGACTTAGATGGTTAAATCTAGTCTTAGACTAAGATTGTTCAGATCTAGTCTTAGACTTAGATTGGTCAGATCTAGTCTTAGACTTAGATTGGTCAGATCTAGTCTTAGACTTATATTGGTCACATCTATTCATAGACTTAGATTGCTCAGATCTAGTCTTAGACTTAGATTGGTCACATCTAGTCTTAGACTTAGATCGGTCACATATATTCATAGCCTTAGATTGGTCAGGTCTAGTCTTAGACTTAGATTGGTCACATCTAGTCTTAGACTTAGGTTGGTCAGATCTAGACTTAGACTTAGATTGGTCAGGTCTAGTCTTAGACTTAGATGGTTAAACCTAGTCTTAGACTTAGATTGGTCAGATCTAGTCTTAGACTTAGATTGGTCACATCTATTCAAAGACTTAGATTGCTCAGATCTAGTCTTAGACTTAGATTGGTCACATCTAGTCTTAGACTTAGATTGGTCACATCTAGTCTTAGACTTAGATCGGTCACATATATTCATAGACTTAGATTGGTCACATCTAGTCTTAGACCTAGATTGGTCAGATCTAGTCTTGTACTTAGATTGGTCAGGTCTAGTCTTAGACCTAGATGGTTAAATCTAGTCTTGGACTTAGATTGGTCAGATCTAGTCTTAGATTGGTCAGATCTAGTCTTAGACTTAGATTGGTCAGAGCTAGTCTTATACTTAGATTGGTTAGGTCTAGTCTTAGACTTAGATGGTTAAATCTAGTCTTAGACTTAGATTGCTCAGATCTAGTCTTAGACTTAGATTGGTCAGATCTAGTCCTAGACTTAGATTGGTCAGATCTAGTCTTAGACTTAGATTGGTCACATCTATTCATAGACTTAGATTGCTCAGATCTAGTCTTAGACTTAGATTGGTCACATCTAGTCTTAGACTTAGATCGGTCACATATATTCATAGACTTAGATTGGTCAGATCTAGTCTTAGACTTAGATCAGTCACATCTAGTCTTAGACCTAGATTGGTCAGATCTAGTCTTATACTTAGATTGGTCAGGTCTAGTCTTAGACTTAGATGGTTAAATCTAGTCTTAGACTTAGATTGGTCAGATGTAGTCTTAGACTTAGATGGTTAAATCTAGTCTTAGACTTAGATTGGCCACATCTATTCATAGACTTAGATTGCTCAGATCTAGTCTTAGACTTAGATTGGTCACATCTAGTCTTAGACTTAGATTGGTCACATGTAGTCTTAGACTTAGATTGGTTAGATCTAGTTGTGTTTAACTACATTTCTCAACATTTTAGTGAAGTGCGTTGACTAAAATGAAACTCAAACATCTGAAGTTGTCTGGAAACAGCTTTTTTAAGGTTACTCATCTGAAAAAGTAAATCCACAACAAGACCTGGGAAATAGGTCATTGGCAAACATTTTTAGTCAACAAAATGAACACTGCTACACAGGTAGATTTAGTTCCACAGGAACTATTTTTAGTTCCTGCCAGCGAGGTGGAGCTTTCGAAAGTTCCTGAGGAACCTTAGGCGGGGGCGGGCCGTGCTGTCGAAGGCTGATTGCTTGAAACCAGTTGTGGCGTTCCTAAAAACGTTTGTTTTCAAACACAACGTTACAGAATGTAAGACAATTTACTTGTTTTTCTCGTGCATTTCTATGACTATTATTCTTTATTTGCGTTTTTTTTTTTCTTCAGTCTATGAACGTTCAGATCAGGGGTGTCCAAACTTTTTGACTCAGGGCTAAAACAAATTTGGCCGAGGGCCAAAAGCCGACTGCATGTAAAGTATATATATATATATATATATATATATATATATATATATATATATATATATATATATATATATATATATATATATATATATATATATATATATATATATATATATATGTATAAGTTTACATATCATAGTAATGTAATGAATATATAATTAATATAATTGGATATTAAGAGTATGTGAAAGTTTGACTTCTACCTTGTTTACTTCTGTGATGACCTTCTTAAAGTTTTGTCATCAATCAGAAATATCATGCAGCTAAAATGCGCCAAACATGGATAAGTGTGGAGAGAGTGTTTTGCATTTTTTCCCATCATGCCTTGTAATGGATTTAAAAGGGTGTAATTTAGATTTTTTTCAATTGTTTTATAGTATCCACAAAGTTCAGTGAGCAGGGTGTGTTATGCGTGACCATGTGCGTTGACATTTTGTGTGGATTGTAAAAAATGTTTCCCACATCATGACTAGGGAAGGTTGTTTGCATCGGTTCATACAAGTAAACGCTGTGCATGGTTCTGTACGTTGCATAATTAAAGGCCATTGACCTGAATTACTTGCATAGACAATAAAATGTTGGAATCAAAGTTTTGTAATCAATCAGAAATATCAAGCAGCTTAGATGCGCCAGTGGAGAGTGTTTTGCATTTTTCCCATCATGCCTTGTAATGGATTTAAAAGGGTGTAATTTAGATTTTTTTCAATTGTTTTATAGTATCCACAAAGTTCAGTGAGCAGGTTGTGTTATGCGTTGACATTTTGTGTGGATTGGAATTTTTTCCCCCACATCATGACTAGGGAAGGTTGTTTGCATTGGGTCGTATAAGTAAACGCTGTGCATAGTTCTGTACGTTGAATAATTACAGGCCATTGACCTGAATTACTTGCATTGACAATAAAATGTTAGCATCAAAGTTTTGTAATCAATCAGAAATATCAAGCAGCTAAAATGTGCCAGTGGAGAGTGTTTTGCATTTTTCCCATCATGCCTTGTAATGGACTTAAAAGGGTGTAATTTAGATATTTTTTTGTTTGTTTTTATAGTATCCACAAAGTTCAGTGAGCAGGTTGTGTTATGCGTTGACATTTTGTGTGGATTGGAATTTTTTCCCCCACATCATGACTAGGGAAGGTTGTTTGCATGGGGTCATATAAGTGAACGCTGTGCATAGTTCTGTACGTTGCATAATTAAAGGCCATTGACCTGAATTACTTGCACTGACAATAAAATGTTGGCATCAAAGTTTTGTAATCAATCAGAAATATCAAGCAGCTAAAATGTGCCAGTGGAGAGTGTTTTGCATTTTTCCCATCATGCCTTGTAATGGATTTAAAAGGGTGTAATTTAGATTTTTTTCAATTGTTTTACAGTATCCACAAAGTTCAGTGAGCAGGTTGTGTTATGCGTGACCATGTGCGTTGACATTTTGTGTGGATTATAAAAAATGTTTCCCACATCATGACTAGGGAAGGTTGTTTGCATCGGGTCATATAAGTGAACGCTGTGCATTCCATTTTTTATAATATCCACAAAGTTCAGTGAGCAGGTTGTGTTATGCGTGACCATGTGTGTTGACATTTTGTGTGGGTTGGAATAAATGTTTTTCCCGCATCATGACTCGGGAAGGTTGTTTGCATCGGGTCATATAAGTAAACGCTGTGCATGGTTCTGTACGTTGCATAATTAAAGGCCATTGACCTGAATTACTAGCACTGACAATAAAATGTTGGCATCAAAGTTTTGTAATCAATCAGAAATATCAAGCAGCTAAAATGTGCCAGTGGAGAGTGTTTTGCATTTTTCCCATCATGACTTGTAATGGATTTAAAAGGGTGTAATTTAGATTTTTTTCAATTGTTTTATAGTATCCACAAAGTTCAGTGAGCAGGTTGTGTTATGCGTTGACATTTTGTGTGAATTTTTTCCCCCACATCATGACTAGGGAAGGTTGTTTGCATTGGGTCATATAAGTAAAACGCTGTGCATAGTTCTGTTCGTTACATAATTAAAGGCCTACTGAAATGATTTTTTAAAATTTAAACGGGAATAGCAGATCCATTCTATGTGTCATACTTGATCATTTCGCGATATTGCCATATTTTTGCTGAAAGGATTTAGTTGAGAAAATCGACGATAAAGTTCGCAACTTTTGCTCGCTGATAAAAAAAAGCCTTGCCTGTACCGGAAGTAGCGTGACGTCACAGGAGCTAGTAGTCCTCACAATTCCCCGTTGTTTACAATGGAGCGAGAGAGATTCGGACCGAGAAAGTGACGATTACCCCATTAATTTCAGCGAGGGTGAAAGATTCGTAGATGAGGAACGTTACAGTGAAGGACTTGAGAGGCAGTGATGGACGTATCTTTTTTCGCTCTGACCGTAACTTAGGTACAAGCTGGCTCATTGGATTCCACACTCTCTACTTTTTCTATTGTGGATCACGGATTTGTATTTTAAACCACCTCGGATACTATATCCTCTTGAAAATGAGAGTCGAGAACGCGAAATGGACATTCAGTGCCTTTTATCTCCACGACAATACATCGGCGAAATGCTTTAGCTACGAGCTAACGTGATAGCATCGTGCTTTAACTGCATATAGAAACAAAAAAAATAAACCCCTGACTGGAAGGATAGATAGAAAATCAACAATACTATTAAACCGTGGACATGTAAATACACGGTTAATGCTTTCCAGGCTGGCGAAGGTTAACAATGCTGTGCTAACGACGCCATTGAAGCTAACTTAGCAACTTAGCAACCGGACCGCACAGAGCTATGCTAAAAACATTAGCTCTCCACCTACGCCAGCCAGCCCTCATCTGCTCATCAACAGCTGTGCTCACCTGCGTTCCAGCGATCGGCAGAAGGACGAAGGACTTCACCCGATGCGTTTGGCGGCCCGGAGACATAGGAAGTCAAGGTGAGGTCGCCGGCTAGCGCGTCTGCTCTCCAACAAAGTCCTCCTGGTTGTGTTGCTGTAGTCCGCTGCTAATACACTGATCCCACCTACAACTGTCTTCTTTGCAGCCTTCATTGTTCATTAAACAAATTGCAAAAGATGTCCAGGATACTGTGGAATTATGAAATGAAAACAGAGCTTTTTGTATAGGATTCTACGGGGTACCATAACTTCTGTTAAACTGACTTCGTCACGCGCATACGTCATCATACCGCGACGTTTCAGCCGGATATTTCCCGGGAAATTTTAAATGTCACTTTATAAGTTAACCCGGCCGTATTGGCATGTGTTGCAATGTTAAGATTTCATCATTGATATATAAACTATCAGACTGCGTGGTCGCTAGTAGTGGCTTTCAGTAGGCCTTTAAATTACTTGCATTGACAATAGAATGTTGGTATCAAAGTTAGTCTTTTAAAATGAAAGCAATCTCCCTGCGAGCAAGTTATTTTACTCATGACGGATGTTTTGCGGGCCAGTCTGAAGACATATATTTCCACGGCGGTATCAGTGTAAAAATGTACTGTAAAACTTCCTGAACTTTTGGTAGAAAAGGCAGATGGAAGCGTTCTCTCCTGAGTGGGATCCCAGTCTGGCGTTTCCTCCCAGAGCCTAATTCCAGCTGGTCTCCAGCAGCTGGGTGGGCTCTTCCCGTTATAGGATCGAGTTTCGTAGCTCGCACGGACCCGAATGAGGTCGGGTAAACAATTGAAGCCATTCCCCGAGGGCCGGTCGTGGTCAGCGGTGTGTTAAAGAAACATCACGGTCGCCGGCCGCGCGGCAGTCAGTCTCAAGCCTTATGCGGCACCTTGTTGACTAACCCTCCCCTGAACCCCGAAGAGAAATTACAGAAAATTCAGCAGCGACAGCGAGACGTAAACAACGGGGGGGGGGGTGAAAAAAAAAGAGCGACGTGTTGGGTGTTCTGCTCCTTCTACTGTGGAAATAAAAGACTGCTCACCGTGTGACCTGCATGAAAGCATAGCTGAAGATCTATGGAATGCACAAGTGGGCTCCTCGGCCATATTTGTACGTTGGTCATGGAGGACAGCGAGGGACCATATATGGCATGTTTGAAAGTCTTTAATGCTGCGCCTGGTGCGAGAAGTCAAATGCACATGAAATGAGAGAACATTCCACCCACAGGAAGTGAAGAAAGTATGGAGTTTCTCCGCCTCATTTGCAGCGATAAGTTTCCAGGCTTTTGGGGAGATTTCAGCGTGTTTCCGCGGGGAATACACTCGCCTCGGTAGAGAGTCTGTGCTGCCAGAACCAGCCATTGAAAGGCCTACTGAAATGAAATGTTTTTATTTAAACGGGGATAGCAGATCCATTCTATGTGTCATACTTGATCATTTCGCGATATTGCCATATTTTTGCTGAAAGGATTTAGTATAGAACAACGACGATAAAGTTCGCAACTTTTGGTCTCTGATAAAAAAAAAAGCCTTGCCCCTACCGGAAGTAGCGTGATGACACCGGAGGAAGGACTGCTCATATTTCCCCATTGTTTACACCAGCAGCGAGAGAGATTCGGACCGAGAAAGCCACGATTACCCCATTAATTTGAGCGAGGATGAAATATTTGTGGATGAGGAACGTTAGAGTGACGGACTAGAATGCAGTGCAAGACATATCTTTTTTCGCTCTGACCGTAACTTAGGTACAAGCTGGCTCATTGGATTCCACACTCTCTCCTTTTTCTATTGTGGATCACGGATTTGTATTTTAAACCACCTCGGATACTATATCCTCTTGAAAATGAGAGTTGAGAACGCGAAATGGACATTCACAGTGACTTTTATCTCCACGACAATACATCGACGAAACACTTTAGCTACGGAGCTAACGTGATAGCATCGTGCTTAAAGGCCTACTGAAAGCCACTACTACCGACCACGCAGTCTGATAGTTTATATATTAGTGATGAAATCTTAACATTGCAACACATGCCAATATGGCCGGGTTAACTTATAAAGTGACATTTTAAACTTCCCAGGAAACTTCCGCTTGAAAACGTCGCGGTATGATGACGTATGCGCGTGACGTCACGAGGGCAAGGGAAGTGTTTGGACCCAATTCAAATACCTCTGTTTTCTTCGACAAAATTCCACAGTATTTTGGACATCTGTGTTGGTGAATCTTTTGCAATTTGTTTAATGGACAATGGAGACTGCAACTAAGAAAGTTGTAGGTGCGATCGGTGGAGCGGCGGACTACAGCAACACCAACACCAGGAGGTTGTGTTGTGTTTTGAGCAGGATAGCAGACGCACTACAGTGAGTAAGCCCGCCGCCGCATCTAAGTTAGCTTCTGTTTTTTTAGCTTCGCCAAGCTGAATATTATTAATCGTGTATTTACATGTTCATGGTTTAATAGTATTTTTGATCTTCTGTCTATCCATCCAGTCAGGGTTTTTTTTAATTTAGTTTCTATCTGCATTTGAGACTGCTATGCTATCACGTTGGCTACGTTGCTAGGTTAGCTTCTATTTTTTTAGCTTCGCAAAGCTGAATATTATTAATTGTGTATTTACATGTTCAGTCACTGTGAATGTCCATTTCGCGTTCTAGACTCTCATTTTCAAGAGGCTATAGTATCCGAGGTGGTTTAAAATACAAATCCGTGATTCACAATAGAAAAAGGAGAGAGTGTGGAATCCAATGAGCCAGCTTGTACCTAAGTTACGGTCAGAGCGAAAAAAGATACATCCATAACTGCCTCTCAAGTCCTTCACTGTAACGTTCCTCATCTACGAATCTTTCATCCTCGCTCAAATTAATGGGGTAATCGTCACTTTCTCGGTCCGAATCTCTCTCGCTCCATTGTAAACAAAGGGGAATTGTGAGGAATACTAGCTCCTGTGACATCACGCTACTTCCGGTACAGGCAAGGCTTTTTTTATCAGCGAGCAAAAGTTGCGAACTTTATTGTCGATTTTCTCTACTAAATCCTTTCAGCAAAAATATGTCAATATCGCGAAATGATCAAGTATGACACATAGAATGGATCTGCTATTCCCGTTTAAATAAAAAAAAATAATTTCAGTAAGCCTTTAACTGCATATAGAAACAAAATAAATAAACCCCTGACTGGAAGGATAGACAGAAAATCAACAATACTATTAAACCAGGGACATGTAACTACACGGTTAATGCTTTCCAGCTTGGCGAAGCTTAAAAATGCTGTTGCCAACGACGCCATTGAAGCTAACTTAGTAACAGGACCTCACAGAGCAATGATAAAAACATTAGCGCTCCACCTACGCCAGCCAGCCCTCATCTGCTCATCAACACCCGTGCTCACCTGCGTTCCAGCGATCGACGGAAGGACGAAGGACTTCACCACGATCATCCGTGCGGTCGGTGGCTAGCGTCGGCTAGCGCGTCTGCTATCCGAGTCAAAGTCTTCCTGGTTGTGTTGCTGTAATCCGCCGCTAATACACCGATCCCACCTACAGCTTTCTTCTTTGCAGTCTCCATTGTTCATTAAACAAATTGCAAAAGATTCGCCAACACAGATGTCCAGAATACTGTGGAATTATGAGATGAAAACAAAGCTATTTTGTATTGGATTCAATGGGGTACCAATACTTCTGTTTCACTGGCTACGTCACGCGCATACGTCATCATCCAAAGACGTTTTCAACCGGAAGTTTAGCGGGAAATTTAAAATGTCACTTTATAAGTTAACCCGGCCGTATTGGCATGTGTTGCAATGTTAAGATTTCATCATTGATATATAAACTATCAGACTGCGTGGTCGCTAGTAGTGGCTTTCAGTAGGCCTTGAAGGCATCGCCTGACAACACAACAAAGATATTTACTTCCAGGCTCGTGGCCAGGTGTAAAGTTTTATCCATGACGAGACTGAGGAAGCAAAGTGGAGACTGTGGAGTAGGGTCTGGCGCTGATAACAAATTTCGGTCCGATCGGGTCAAATCGTCTTGCATCTAAACTAGAGATGTCCGATAATGGCTTTTTTGCCGATATTCCGATATTGTCCAACTCTTAATTACCGATTCCGATATCAACCGATACAGATATATACAGTCGTGGAATTAACACATTATTATGCCTAATTTTGTTGTGATGCCATTAAACAATGTAACTTTACCATAAATTGATTAACGGGTTGAAAAACTTATTCGGGCGGGGCGGGGTTTGGTGGTAGCGGGGGGTGTATATTGTAGCGCCCGGGAAGAGTTAGTGCTGCAAGGGGTTCTGGGTATTTGTTCTGTTGTGTTTATGTTGTGTTACGGTGCGGATGTTCTCCCGAAATGTGTTTGTCATTCTTGTTTGGTGTGGGTTCACAGTGTGGCGCATATTTGTAACAGTGTTAAAGTTGTTTATACGGCCTTCAGTGTGACCTATATGGCTGTTGACCATTCACGTATTATGTGACTGGGCCGGCACGCTGTTTGTATGGAGGAAACGCGGACGTGACGAATGGTTGTCGAGGACGCTAAAGGCGGTGCCTTTAAGGCACGCCCCCCAATAATGTTAAATGTTGTCCGGGTGGAAATCGGGAGAATGGTTGCCCCGGGAGATTTTTGGGAGGGGCACTGAAATTCGGGAGTCTCGCGGGAAAATCGGGAAGTTGAAACCGATACCGATAATTTCCGATATTACATTTTAAAGAATTTATCGGCCGATAAACTCTACTCCTACTTGTGCAAAGCTGGACTATTAACATCTAAATGTCCTCCAACAAGCACACAATCTAATCCATTTTACAAATACAAATTCAATACACAGAGGACATAAGTAAAGGGAATTAAAATACCTACAAACGAGGCGTGATGATGCAATATGTACAAACAACTAGCCTAAATATTATGTTAGCAGGGATTATTTTGCCGTCGTGCACTGACCAAACATGCCCGATTAGCACGCCACACAAGTCAATAACATCAACAACGCTCACCTTTGTGCATTCACGCACAGTATAAAACGTTTGGTGGACAAAATGAGACAAAGAGGGAGTAGCATGAAACACGTCTTTCTGTGGCAGCGTCGGAGAAAGTTGCACATGTAAACAAACTACGGTGAGTTCAAGTACCGCCGAAATTAGTAGGACAAAACGGCGTTTGTCAAACACTTTCATGTTTAATATAAACAGTGGGATTTTTAACAATTAGGAAAGTTTGTCCTCCTACACCAGACCTGGGCAAATTAAGGCCCGGGGGCCACATGCGGCCCGTTGAGCTTTTCAATCTGGCCCCCCGGACATTCCCCAAAATTTTTTTTTTAGATCTTTAAGATGGCAACTGTAGCTGCCATTATGATGTGCAGTGACCGTAAGTCTTGAATTATACAAAGTATTTCAATGGTTGGAATCTGCGCTTATGGATGATGTACCAGTTACTATGGTAATCTAATTAGTTACTATGGTAATCTAATTAGTTACTATGGTCATCTACCTCAGTGGTCCCCAACCACCGGGCCATGGCCCGGTACCGGTCCGCGGACCGATTGGTACCGGGCCACACAAGAAATTAAAAAAAATAATAATTAAAAAAAATATATATATTTTTTAATTTTTATTATTTTTTATTAAATCAACATAAAAAACACAATATATAGATTATATATCAATATAGAGCAGGGGTCACCAACGCGATGCCCGCGGGCACCAGGTAGCCCGTAAGGACCAGATGAGTAGCCCGCTGGCCTGTTCTAAAAATAGCTCAAATAGCAGCACTTACCAGTGAGCTGCCTCTATTTTTAAAATTTTATTTATTTACTAGCAAGCTGGTCTCGCTTTGCCCTACATTTTTAATTCTAAGAGAGACAAAACTCAAATAGAATTTGAAAATCCAAGAAAATATTTGAAAGACTTGGTCTTCACTTCTTTAAATAAATTCATTAATTTTTTTACTTTGCTTCTTATAACTTTCAGAAAGACAATTTTAGAGAAAAAATACAACCTTAAAAATGATTTTAGGATTTTTAAACACATATACCTTTTTACCTTTTAAATTCCTTCCTCTTCTTTCCTGACAATTTAAATCAATGTTCAAGTATTTTTTTTTTTATTGTAAAGAATAATAAATACATTTTAATTTAATTCTTCATTTTAGCTTCTGTTTTTTCGACAAATAATATTTGTGAAATATTTCTTTAAACTTGTTATGATTAAAATTCAAAAAAAATATTCTGGCAAATCTAGAAAATCTGTAGAATCAAATTTAAATCTTATTTCAAAGTCTTTTGAATTTCTTTTAAAATTGTTGTTCTGGAAAATCTAGAAGAAATAATGATTTGTCTTTGTTAGAAATATAGCTTGGTCCAATTTGTTATATATTCTAACAAAGTGTAGATTGGATTTTAACCTATTTAAAACATGTCATCAAAATTCTAAAATGAATCTTAATCAGGAAAAATTACTAATGATGTTCCATAAATTATTTTTTTTATTTTTTCAAAAAGATTCGAATTAGCTAGTTTTTCTCTTCTTTTTTTCGGTTGAATTTTGAATTTTAAAGAGTCGAAATTGAAGATAAACTATGTTTCAACATTTAATTGTCATTTTTTTCGTGTTTTCCCCTCTTTTAAACCGTTCAATTAAGTGTAAATATCATTAATTATTAATAATAACATAGAGTTAGAGGTAAATTGAGCAAATTGGCTATTTCTGGCAATTTATTTAAGTGTGTATCAAACTGGTAGCCCTTTGCATTAATCACTACCCAAGAAGTAGCTCTTGGTTTCAAAAAGGTTGGTGACCCCTGATATAGATCAATACAGTCTGCAGGGATACAGTCCGTAAGCACACATGATTGTATTTCTTTATGAAAAATAAAATAAAATAACCTCCCCCCCAAATTTTCAAGCGTTGACCGGTCCGCAGTTACAAAAATGTTGGGGACCACTGATCTACGTCGCAGCAGCTCAGACGAGGCACCAAGCAGTGTGGGTGGGAAGCGTTTCCACAGACGCGGAAGGAGATTTTCACAACAAAGTTCTAAAGCTTAGTGATATATAGAATAGAATAGGAAGTACTTTATTGATCCCTGGGGGGAATTCAGCAAATATCAGATGTATCAGATTGTAGGTGGGTTCATTTTGTACCCTTCGCGTTCATATTTCACTGTTTGTTGCATTTTTGTTGCGTTTCACTGGATTGTAAAATATGTGGATCGAAAGGGGGTGTGACCTTCATATTTTGTCAATATTCAGTGTTTTATCGTTCAGAGAAAAATGTAAAATGCCTTTACGTTTTTTAAGGCGGTCTGTCATAACGTTTTTAGCATTCAATCAGACATTATTGTGAGGTTTTGTATTAGTGTTCCTAAAAATAGATATACCGGCCCCCAGACACATTTTTTTCTCTAAATGTGGCCCCCGAGTCAAAATAATTGCCCAGGCCTGTGCTACACAAACCATATTCAAACTAAATATATATTTTTCACCTCATCTTTTTCCATTTTCACTAGGACTCCCTAAAACAGGGGTGTCCAAAGTGCGGCCCGGGGGCCATTTGCGGCCCGCAGCTAATCGTTTACCGGCCCCCCACACATTCTGCAAAAATTGCAAAATTGATAGTATTGCAAAAATAAAAAAAAAACATTTAAAAAAAGTGGAATGAGGTGAAATCTAACGAGAAAAAGTTGCAACGTTGACACAAAGCTGCCATGCAGGCTGTTTTTTTTTTTCTTTTGTCTTTCTTTATCTTTATTTTTTTTGCCATTGCTCAAAAAAAAAAGACAAAAAATCTATGTTATAATGAATTATTACTTTAAAAATGTCACTTTAAAATGTTTTATGCGGAAAAAATATTGCATATATTGTGTGGTTGCCATAAAAAAACTTCAAAGTTTTATTTGACAAAAGAGCATAATAGAAACAAAATAATAGTCCAAACGTAAAATCGACAGATATATCTGAAGTTGATCTCATAATTTAAGTGTTAAAAGTAAAAAAAAAACTAATAAAAATGTATCATTTTATGAGTGGGGGACCTTTTGGATCCATAATATATTTAGTAGGATTTTATTTAACATTTCACTGTGATTACTCAAAAATATTAAAGAATTAAAATCAATGGTGTCCTGCATTATTGATCTTTTAAGGCTCTAATTACTAAATACTGCGTATTTAAATATTTAGTAATATTTAAATACTTACATATTTTAGTTGTCTTTGACAGAAAAGGCATAAAACCTTTTTTTTTTTTTTTTTTACTTTATATCAACCTGAAGTTGATATAGACATTTACTGTAAGCGTTAAATAAAAAATAATAATAATTTGACTTATTTTTTACAGTTTAATGACTGAGACCCTTTATGGTCCCGGGGAGCCCTAAAGGTTAAAAAAATTTTTTAAATCCAT
Organism: Entelurus aequoreus; assembly: GCF_033978785.1. NCBI lineage: Eukaryota > Metazoa > Chordata > Actinopteri > Syngnathiformes > Syngnathidae > Entelurus > Entelurus aequoreus. The sequence continues at coordinate 42,075,356 of NC_084740.1, forward strand.
ATATTTTGTCAAGGTTTGAAAATGAAAAATATCAAAATGGCCCCTGCATGCTTACATTTTTCCGTGTGCGGCCCTCAGTGGAAAAAGTTTGGACACCCCTGCCCTAAAAGCTTCAATTTTGGTATTGTATGGGAAGTGCCACGCTACAGTGGACTATAATATTTCAACAAGACCAGAGCGTCTGCGTAGGTAGTCTCGCAGGAAAAGCGTCATCAGGGATCTATAGTCTATCCTCTGATTGAGAATCGATCCATGAGTTTGTCCCAATAGTTTTCCCTTTCTGCTTATATCAGTCCTTCCTATTTCCCGACCAGAACAGAGAGAACATTCTGTCGGAGCACACAGTGTCTGCACCGTGGTCCCAGTGCACCAGGACTTGGTTCCAGTTCTCCCAGCCCAGGCAGTGCAGTGACACTCCCAGACATGATTTAGTGTGATGGCCTGTGTAATCACATACCCCAGGTATGGCTGCAGCTGCCTCGCAGGAGATGCGGGGGATGAATCGGACTGATTAAATGAGAGTTATTGTTCGTCTTCTGTGGACCAGCCGTTCTAATGGAAACAGCCATTTTAGAGGCGGGAGCGCCATCCCTCTCAGCGCCGTCTGTCGGCTTTGCGTTTTTCACGCTGAACAAAATCCATTGGCTCGGAGAAAAGAAGATATTTTTTTCCCCCCCGTAAGCCCGGATGGTATCGATCGCTGAAGGAAAGGTGTGCCGTCTGCTGGCGGTTTGTGTCGGCGGAGTGGGTCGGACTTGGGACTCGGTGCCTGTTAATGTGGAGCAGGATGAAGATGTGTAATTGCGGGCTGATTAAAGGCAGCCTGCAAGCTGCGACTGCTGCTATCGCTCACATCTACTTATCTCCCGCACCGCCAGCCAAGTCTCGCTCATTAGTCAGTGTGTCACTGTCACCACTGGCGCTGCTCGCTGGAGGTTTCCCCGGGGGGGCAGATCCCTGCTCTCTGAGGCCACTTCGAAGAAGGCTTTCCCTGACAGAGCGCACCCATAGATATATATCAGATATGAGCGCACCCACTAGATTTTAGAAGAAAACAATATCTTCCATATATTTGCCGCACTGGACTAAAAAAAAATGTGCAGTTCCCCTTTAAAGGCCTACTGAAATGAATTTTTTTTATTTAAACGGGAATAGCAGATCCATTCTATGTGTCATACTTGATCATTTCGCGATATTGCCATATTTTTGCTGAAAGGATTTAGTAGAGAAAATCGACGATAAAGTTTGCAACTTTTGCTCGCTGATAAAAAAAAGCCTTGCCTGTACTGGAAGTAGCGTGACGTCACAGGAGCTAGTATTCCCCACAATTCCCCGTTGTTTACAATGGAGCGAGAGAGATTCGGAGCGACAAAGCGACGATTACCCCATTCATTTGAGCGAGGATGAAAGATTCGTGGATGAGGAACGTTAGAGTGACGGACTAGAATGCAGTGAAATACCATACTTGCCAACCTTGAGACCTCCAATATCGGGAGGTGGGGGGGGCTTGGTCGGGGGTGGGAGGGGGGTGTGGTTGGGGGTGGGGGGCGTGGTTGGGGGCATGGTTATTTACAGCTAGAATTCACCAACTCGAGTACTTCATATATATTTCATATATATATATATATATATATATATATATATATATATACATATATATATATATATATATATATGAAATACTTGACTTTCAGTGAATTCTAGCTATATATATATATATATATATATATATATATATATATATATATATATATATATATATATATATATATATATATATATATATATATATATATATATATATATATATCCATCCATCCATCCATCTTCTTCCGCTTATCCGAGGTCGGGTCGCGGGGGCAGCAGCTTAAGCAGGGAAGCCCAGACTTCCCTCTCCCCAGCCACTTCGTCCAGCTCCTCCCGGGGGATCCAGAGGCGTTCCCAGGCCAGCCGGGAGACATAGTCTTCCCAACGTGTCCTGGGTCTTCCCCGTGGCCTCCTACCGGTCGGACGTGTCCTAAACACCTCCCTAGGGAGGCGTTCGGGTGGCATCCTGACCAGATGCCCGAACCACCTCATCTGGCTCCTCTCGATGTGGAGGAGCAGCGGCTTTACTTTGAGCTCCCCCCGGATGGCAGAGCTTCTCACCCTATCTCTAAGGGAGAGCCCCGCCACCCGGTGGAGGAAACTCATTTCGGCCGCTTGTACCCGTGATCTTGTCCTTTCGGTCATAACCCAAAGCTCATGACCATAGGTGAGGATGGGAACGTAGATCGACCGGTAAATTGAGAGCTTTGCCTTCCGGCTCAGCTCCTTCTTCACCACAACGGATCGATACAGCGTCCGCATTACTGAAGACGCTGCACCGATCCGCCTGTCGATCTCACGATCCACTCTTCCCTCACTCGTGAACAAGACTCCGAGGTACTTGAACTCCTCCACTTGGGGCAGGGTCTCCTCCACAACCCGGAGATGGCACTCCACCCTTTTCCGGGCGAGAACCATGGATTCGGACTTGGAGGTGCTGATTCTCATCCCAGTCGCTTCACACTCAGCTGCGAACCGATCCAGCGAGAGCTGAAGATCCTGGCCAGATGAAGCCATCAGGACCACATCATCTGCAAAAAGCAGAGACCTAATCCTGCAGCCACCAAACCAGATCCCCTCAACGCCTTGACTGCGCCTAGAAATTCTGTCCATAAAAGTTATGAACAGAATCGGTGACAAAGGGCAGCCTTGGCGGAGTCCAACTCTCACTGGAAACGTGTCCGACTTACTGCCGGCAATGCGGACCAAACTCTGGCACTGATCATACAGGGAGCGAACCGCCACAATCAGACAGTCCGAAACCCCATACTCTCTGAGCACTCCCCACAGGACTTCCCGAGGGACACGGTCGAATGCCTTCTCCAAGTCCACAAAACACATGTAGACTGGTTGGGCAAACTCCCATGCACCCTCAAGATCCCTGCCGAGTATATAGAGCTGGTCCACAGTTCCACGACCAGGACGAAAACCACACTGTTCCTCCTGAATCCGAGGTTCGACTATCCGGCGTAGCCTCCTCTCCAGCACACCTGAATAGACCTTACCGGGAAGGCTGAGGAGTGTGATCCCACGATAGTTAGAACACACCCTTCGGTTCCCCTTCTTAAAAAGAGGAACCACCACCCCGGTCTGCCAATCCAGAGGTACCGCCCCCGATGTCCACGCGATGCTGCAGAGTCTTGTCAACCAAGACAGCCCCACAGCATCCAGAGCCTTAAGGAACTCTGGGCGGATCTCATCCACCCCCGGGGCCTTGCCACCGAGGAGCTTTTTAACTACCTCAGCAACCTCAGCCCCAGAAATAGGAGAGCCCACCACAGATTCCCCAGGCACTACTTCCTCATAGGAAGACGTGTTGGTGGGATTGAGGAGGTCTTCGAAGTATTCCCTCCACCGATCCACAACATCCGCAGTCGAGGTCAGCAGAACACCATCCTCACCATACACGGCGTTGATAGTGCACTGTTTCCCCTTCCTGAGGCGGCGGATGGTGGTCCAGAATCGCTTCGAAGCCGTCCGGAAGTCGTTTTCCATGGCTTCCCCGAACTCCTCCCATGTCCGAGTTTTTGCCTCCGCGACCGCCGAAGCCGCACACCGCTTGGCCTGTCGGTACCTGTCCGCTGCCTCAGGAGTCTTATGAGCCAAAAGAACCCGATAGGACTCCTTCTTCAGCTTGACGGCATCCCTCACCGCCGGTGTCCACCAACGGGTTCTAGGATTACCGCCACGACAGGCACCAACTACCTTGCGGCCACAGCTCCAATCAGCCGCCTCGACAATAGAGGTGCGGAACATGGTCCATTCGGACTCAATGTCCAGCACCTCCCTCGTGACATGTTCAAAGTTCTTCCGGAGGTGGGAATTGAAACTCTTTCTGACAGGAGACTCTGCCAGACGTTCCCAGCAAACCCTCACAATGCGTTTGGGCCTGCCAGGTCTGTCCGGCATCCTCCCCCACCATCGCAGCCAACTCACCACCAGGTGGTGATCGGTAGAAAGCTCCGCCCCTCTCTTCACCCGAGTGTCCAAAACATGAGGCCGCAAATCCGACGACACAACTACAAAGTCGATCATGGAACTGCGGCCTAGGGTGTCCTGGTGCCAAGTGCACATATGGACACCCTTATGTTTGAACATGGTGTTTGTTATGGACAATCTGTGACGGGCACAAAAGTCCAATAACAAAACACCGCTCGGGTTCAGATCCGGGCAGCCATTCTTCCCAATCACGCCTCTCCAGGTTTCACTGTCGCTGCCAACATGAGCATTGAAGTCCCCCAGTAGAACGAGGGAATCACCCGGGGGAGCACTCTCAAGTACTCCCTCGAGTGAATCCAAAAAGGGTGGGTACTCTGAGCTGCGGTTTGGCGCGTAAGCGCAAACCACAGTCAGGACCCGTTCCCCCACCCGAAGGCGGAGGGAAGCTACCCTCTCGTCCACCGGGTTGAACTCCAACATGCAGGCTCTGAGCCGGGGGGCAACAAGAATTGCCACCCCAGCCCGTCGCCTCTCACTGCCGGCAACGCCAGAGTAGAAGAGAGTCCAGCCCCTCTCGAGAGAACTGGTTCCAGAGCCCTTGCTGTGCGTCGAAGTGAGTCCGACTATGTCTAGTCGGAACTTCTCCACCTCGCGCACTAGCTCAGGCTCCTTCCCCCCCAGCGAGGTGATGTTCCACGTCCCAAGAGCTAGCTTCTGTAGCCGAGGATCGGACCGCCAAGTGCCCTGCCTTCGGCTGCCGCCCAGCTCACATCGCACCCGACCTCTATGACCCCTGCTATGGGTGGTGAGCCCATTGGAGGGGGAACCCACGTTGCCTCTTCGGGCTGTGCCCGGCCGGGCCCCATGGGGACAGGCCCGGCCACCAGGCGCTCGCCATCGTGCCCCACCTCCCGGCCTGGCTCCAGAGGGGGGCCCCGGTGACCCGCGTCCGGGCGAGGGAAATCTGGGTCTATAGGTATATATATATATATATATATATATATATATATATATATATATATATATATATATATATATATATAAATATATATATATATATATATATATATATATATATATATATATTTATTTTATTATACATTATAAATAAAATAAATACTTGAATTTCAGTGTTCTGGTGGCTATCCACTAGATGGCAGCATTGTCCCTGTTTAACTTCTCAGTTCATGATGAGTGTATCATTTCGGCCACCGTGTTCAATGGAGAAGTCTGTTTTACAAAATTTACAGGCAACATACACCTTCTCCTTCGAACTGTCCTGGATGAACAGAAATTCTTGTTTCCATTCGTTTTGGAACTTGCAAGCGTATTTCTTCATCTTGCTCGTCGACGGCGTCGCCATGCGGACAAGGTCCGCATTGAGCTGGAGGGGGCGTGGCCTCCAGCTCTGGCTGAATACCGGGAGTTTGTCGGGAGAAAATCTCTGCCGGGAGGTTGTCGGGAGAGGCGCCGAATACCGGGATTCTCCCGCTAAAAACGGGAGGGTTGGCAAGTATGGTGAAATACATATCTTTTTTCGCTCTGACCGTAACTTAGGTACAAGCTGGCTCATTGGATTCCACACTCTCTCCTTTTTCTATTGTGGATCACCGATTTGTATTTTAAACCACCAGGGATACTATATCCTCTTGAAAATGAGAGTCGAGCACGCGAAATGGACATTCACAGTGACTTTTATCTCCACGACAATACATCGACAAAGCTCTTTAGCATGAGCTAACGTGATAGCATCTGTCTCAAATGCAGATAGAAACAAAATAAATAAATCCCTGACTGGAAGGATAGACAGAAGATCAACAATACTATTAAACCATGGACATGTAACTACACGGTTAATAATTCTCAGCCTGGTAAAGCTTAACAATGCTGTTGCTAACGACGCTAAGGCTAACTTAGCAACTTAGCAACCGGACCTCACAGAGCTATGATAAAAACATTAGCGCTCCACCTACGCCAGCCAGCCCTCATCTGCTCATCAACACCCGTGCTCACCTGCGTTCCAGCGATCGACGGCGCGACGAAGGACTCCATCCGTGGGTTTGGCGGCTAGCATCGGCTAGGCGTCTGCTATCCAAGTAAGTAGTCCTTGTTGTGTTGCTGCAGCCAGCCGCTAATACACCGATCCCACCTACAACGTTCTTTTTTGCAGCCTCCATTGTTCATTAAAAAAATTGCAAAAGATTCACCAACACAGATGTCCAGAATACTGTGGAATTATGAAATGAAAACAGAGCTTCTACGGGCTCCGAATACTTCCCTTGCCCTCGTGACGTCACACGCATACGTCAGCATAATAAAACGTTTTTAACCGGAAGTGTGGCGGGAAATTTAAAATTGCACTTTATAAATTAACCCGGCCGTATTGGCATGTGTTGCAATGTTAAGATTTCATCATTGATATATAAACTATCAGACTGCGTGGTCGCTAGTAGTGGCTTTCAGTAGGCCTGTCTGATAGTTTATATATCAATGATGAAATCTTAACATTGCAACACATGCCAATACGGCCGGGTTAACTTATAAAGTGACATTCTATATTTCCCGGGAAACTTCCGTCTGAAAACGTCTATGTATGATGACGTTTGCGAGTGACGTCAATGGTTGAAGCGGAAGTATTAGGACACATTGAATCCAATACAAACAGCTCTGTTTTCATCGCAAAATTCCACAGTATTCTGGACATCTGTGTTGGTGAATCCTTTGCAATTTGTTTAATGAACAATGGAGACTGCAAAGAAGAAAGCTGTAGGTGGGATCGGTGTATTAGCGGCTGGCTGCAGCAACACAACCAGGAGGACTTTGACTTGGATAGCAGACGCGCTACCGTGAGTACAGCTTTGGCTTCCAACCATTTGATCGCTTGCCCGTACGTGCGTGGCGCTATGTGCATGTCACGTACGTAACTTTGGGGAAATATATGTTTCTTGCTGACTGATGGCGGCCGGGGTGTCGTCGAAAGCTACAACGCCCGCCGCCGGGCCGCTGTCCTCACCTTGACTTCCTCCGTCTCCGGGCCGCCGACCGCATCGACGATCGGGTGAAGTCCTTCGTCGCGCCGTCGATCGCTGGAACGCAGGTGAGCACGGGTGTTGATGAGCAGAGAGCTGGCGTAGGTGGAGAGCTAATGTTTTTAGCATAGCTCTGTCGAGGTCCCGTAGCTAAGTTAGCTTCAATGGCGTCGTTAGCAACAGCATTGCTAGGCTTCGCCAGGCGGTACAGCATTAACGGTGTGGTTACAGGTCCAGAGTTTGGTAGTATTGTTGATCTTCTGTCTATCCTTCCAGTCAGGGGCTTATTTCTTTTGTTTCTATCTGCATTTAAGCACGAGGCTATCACGTTAGCTCCGTAGCTAAAGTGCTTCGCCGATGTATTGTCGTGGAGATAAAAGTCACTGTGAATGTCCATTTCGCGTTCTCGACTCTCATTTTCAAGAGGATATAGTATCTGAGGTGGTTTAAAATACAAATCCGTGATCCACAATAGAAAAAGGAGAGAGTGTGGAATCCAATGAGCCAGCTTGTACCTAAGTTACGGTCAGAGCGAAAAAAGATACGTCCTGCACTGCACTCTAGTCCTTCACTCTCAAGTTCCTCATCCATGAATCTTTCATCCTGGCTCAAATTAATGGGGTAATCGTCGCTTTCTCGGTCCGAATCGCTCTCGCTGCTGGTGTAAACAATGGGGAAATGTGAGGAGCTCTTCAACCTGTGACGTCACGCTACTTCCGGTACAGGCAAGGCTTTTTTATCAGCGAGCAAAACTTTATCGTCGATGTTCTCTACTAAATCCTTTCAGCAAAAATATGGCAATATTGCGAAATGATCAAGTATGACACATAGAATGGATCTGCTATCCCCGTTTAAATAAGAAAATTTCATTTCAGTAGGCCTTTAAGCTTGACCTAAATCCAGTCTCGAGCTGTGTCAAAGTTGGATGGAGGTCTGAGGGCGCAGCTTCTTATTGACACGGGGGTCTCCAACTTCTTGCCTAAACTCCGGTTGTGGTTTTTACCGTCACAATCAGAGCATGAAGGACTTTGCTTTGCTCGTCATCCCGTCAGCCGGCTGCAGAGTGTCAGCACAAGCAAAGACAGCTGCGGCGGCACCCTGCTGGGCACGGGGGGGTCTGCTCCGACCACTAAATGTCTGGTACTGCGTGAACACCCTGGCCTGCAGCCTGCAGCCGTGTCCCAGGCTCCAGGTTCACGTAGCCTCTGTCACCTGAGGGGCTGCCAGGAACAGCTGACAAGCGCCTGGAATTTTTTTCTTCCAGCTGGAAAATGTCCGCGCGGGTAAAATACTTCGACAGAAGACCGCAGATTTGTTTATTTTACAGCTGCACTGATTGTGTGCTTGGTCGTCGACGGCTGGCGGGGCGACGTGAGTCGGAAAATGGCACCAAAGCAACTGGAATTGATCTATTTAGAAACCAAATGGAGCGTCTGAGGTGGGGCTGTCCACACTTTTTGACTTGGGGGCTGCTCGGGGCTAAGAAAAATTAGTCGAGGGCCGAAAGCATGTAAATTAACTATACATATATATATATACATGTGTATATATATATATATATATATATATATATATATATATATATATATATATATATATATATATATATATATATATATATATATATTAGGGCTGCAACAACTAATCGATTAAATCGATTATTAAAATAGTTGCCGAATTAATTTACCGTAGTCATCGATTTGTTGGATCTATGCTATGCGCAGAGGGTATTTATTTTATTTATTTTTTCTAATAATTTTTATTTTTTTTTTAATAAACCTTTATTTATAAACTGCAACATGTACAAACAGCTGAGAAACAATAATCAAAATAAGTATGGTGCCAGTATGATGTTTTTTTTTCCAATAAAATACTGGATAGGAGGATAGAAATGTAGTTTGTCTCTTTTATCCGATTATTAATCGCTTAATCAAAGTAATAATCGACAGATTAATCGATTATCAAATTAATCGTTAGTTGCAGCCCTAATATATATATATATATATCTATATATATATATATAGATATATATATAGATATATATCTATATATATATATATATATATATATATATATATATATATATATATATATATATATATATATATATATATATATATATATATAGATATATATATATATATATATCTATATATATAGATATATATATATATATATATATATATATATATATATATATATATATATATATATATATATATATATATATAGAGAGAGAGAGAGAGAGATGTCCGATAATGGCTTTTTTGCTGATATCCGATATCCCAATATTGTCCAACTCTTAATTACCGATTCCGATATCAACCGATACCGATATATACAGTCGTGGAATGAACAAATTATTACGCCTAATTTTGTTGTGATGCCCCGCTGGATGCATTAAACAATGTAACAAGGTTTTCCAAAATAAATCAACTCAAGTTATGGAAAAAAAATGACAACATGGCACTGCCATATTTATTATTGAAGTCACAAAGTGCATTATTTGTTTTAACATGCCTCAAAACAGCAGCTTGGAATTTGGGACATGCTCTCCCTGAGAGAGCATGAGGAGGTTGAGGTGGGCGGGGTAGCAGGGGGTGTATATTGTAGCGTCCCGAAAGAGTTAGTGCTGCAAGGGTTTCTGGGTATTTGTTCTGTTGTGTTTATGTTGTGTTACGGTGCGGATGTTCTACCGAAATGTGTTTGTCATTCTTGTTTAGTGTGGGTTCACAGTGTGGCGCATATTTGTAACAGTGTTAAAGTTGTTTATACGGACACCCTCAGTGTGACCTGTATGGCTGTTGACTAAGTATGCCTTGCATTCACTTGTGTGTGTGACATTCCGTAGATATTATGTGACTGGGCCGGCACGCAAAGGCAGTGCCTTTAAGGTTTATTGGCGCTCTGTACTTCTCCCTACGTCCGTGTACACAGCGGCGTTTTAAAAAGTCATACGTATATATATTGTGGATCATATATATATATATATATATATATATATATATATATATATATATATATATATATATATATATATATATATATATATATATATATATATATATATATATATATATATACACATAAAAGCTCAGCTTCCTTGAAAGTGAAATTTTTTTTTTTCCCCGTTCTTTTGTCCGGGGTCCTACTCTCTGGCTGTGAGCGTCCGTGCGCTGAAACTAGATCTTCAGCACAGATTTACAGGCAGCGTTTGTGCTGCCGTGGGAGGAGAGAACAAACAACAGCAGATCCATGCTCAACATCCTCGCCAAATGAAGCGCGCTGTAGCGCACGTTTAATAGGGCGGCCTTTTATTTGTCCCACTACAGGGAAATCACGTGGCTGCAGTGCAGATTCTTACGCACGCTAACAAACGTAATGAAAAACTGAAAAAGACTAATAGATAATACATCATGTTGCATCATGCAGCTTTAAGTAGAGACATTTCAGTTGAATATTTGACCAATTAGATTACATTCAAAGGGGAAGTTTAGATTACCTCGTCATAAAATGTGCAATTTCCACTGACATATATGTACGTATTTTATGTACCGTATTTTTCGGACCATGTCTATTTTCATACAAAAGGCACAGCGGATTATAAGGCGCTTTAAAGGCCTACTGAAATGAGATTTTCTTATTTAAACGGGGATAGCAGATCCATTCTATGTGTCATACTTGATCATTTCGCGATATTGCCATATTTTTGCTGAAAGGATTTAGTAGAGAACATCGACGATAAAGTTCGCAACTTTTGGTCGCTGATAAAAAAGCCTAGCCTGTACCGGAAGTAGCGTGACGTCACAGGTTGTGGAGCTCCTCACATCTGCACATTGTTCACAATCATGGCCACCAGCAGCGAGAGCGATTCGGACAGAGAAAGCGACGATTTCCCCATTAATTTGAGCGAGGATGAAAGATTCGTGGATGAGGAAAGTGAGAGTGAAGGACTAGAGGGCAGTGGAAGATGCTGTGAGAGGCGGGTGGGACCTGATATTCAGCTGGGAATGACTAAAACAGTAAATAAACACAAGACATATATATACTCTATTAGCCACAACACAACCAGGCTTATATTTAATATGCCACATAACAAACACCTCCCCCCTCCCGTCCATATAACCCGCCAATACAAATCAAACACCCGCACAACACACTCAATCCCACAGCCCAAAGTACCGTTCACCTCCGCAAAGTTCATACAGCACATATATTTCCCCAAAGTTACGTACGTGACATGCACATAGCGGCACGCACGTACGGGCAAGCGATCAAATGTTTGGAAGCCACAGCTCATGCGTACTCACGGTACCGCGTCTGCGTATCCAACTCAAAGTCCTCCTGGTAAGAGTCTATGTTGTCCCAGTTCTCCACAGGCCAATGGTAAAGCTTGACTGTCATCGTTCGGGAATGTAAACAATGAAACACCGGCTACTTGTTTGTGTTGCTGCAGCCGGCCGCTAATACACCGCTTCCCACCTACAGCTTTCTTCTTTGCTGTCTCCATTGTTCATTGAACAAATTGCAAAAAAATTCACCAACACAGATGTCCAGAATACTGTGGAATTTTGCGATGAAAACAGACGACTTAACAGCTTAACTAAACTTTGCTTGTATTTATTTTTTTATTGCACGAGCTTCTAATATATTAGATCCTGGGTGTCTAAACGTCAAGTATGCAGGGGCCATTTTGATATATTCTTATTTTGTAAAAAAAAAAAAAAAGTTATATATATATATATATATATATATATATATATATATATATATATATATATATATATATATATATATATATATATATATATATATATATGTGCATATACATACATAGGTGACCATGTGTATTATTAATAATTTTTAGTTTCAAAATGTCTGCTTTTTCTCATTACATTCCCATGTTTTTCTTTTTTTCCCATACATTTTCATTGTCGTTGTTTTTCCCAACAATGTACTGCGGGCCGCACGTTGGACACCCCTGTGAGCGCCAGGAGAGAGAGGGGCAAAAGTGTCCCAGCAGGGGGTCTGGCACATGGGGGTGACGACGTCTGGACTTAGAAAGTTTGCTGACACAGCAGTTTGCCAGTGAGCTTTGCACAAGACAAACAGACGTTTGCTGTCTGATCTGTGCTCGTTTGCTTTGGCCTGTTGACACCTTCACCACCTGTTGGACGTTTACACACACACGTGCTCCACCTAACACTTTGTTATATCGCACAGTTTACACACACACATGCTCCACCTAACACTTTGTTATATCGCACAGTTTACACACACACGTACTCCACCTAACACTTGGTTATATCGCACAGTTTACACACACACGTACTCCACCTAACACTTTGTTACATCGCACAGTTTACACACACACGTGCTCCACCTAACACTTTGTTATATCGCAGAGTTTACACACACACGTACTCCACCTAACACTTTGTTATATCGCACAGTTTACACACACACGTGCTCCACCTAACACTTTGTTGTATCGCACAGTTTACACACACACATGCTCCACCTAACACTGTGTTATATCGCACAGTTTACACACACATGTACTCCACCTAACACTTTGTTATATCGCACAGTTTACACACACACATACTCCACCTAACACTTTGTTATATCGCACAGTTTACACACACACGTGCTCCACCTAACACTTTGTTATATCGCACAGTTTACACACTCACATGCTCCACCTAACACTTTGTTATATCGCACAGTTTACACACACACGTACTCCACCTAACACTTTGTTATATCGCACAGTTTACACACACACGTACTCCACCTAACACTTGGTTATATCGCACAGTTTACACACACATACTCCACCTAACACTTTGTTACATCGCACAGTTTACACACACACGTGCTCCACCTAACACTTTGTTATATCGCAGAGTTTACACACACACATGCTCCACCTAACACTTTGTTATATCGCACAGTTTACACACACACGTACTCCACCTAACACTTTGTTATATCGCACAGTTTACACACACACGTGCTCCACCTAACACTTTGTTATATCGCACAGTTTACACACACACGTACTCCACCTAACACTTTGTTATATCGCACAGTTTACACACACACGTACTCCACCTAACACTTTGTTACATCGCACAGTTTACACACACACGTGCTCCACCTAACACTTTGTTATATCGCAGAGTTTACACACACACGTACTCCACCTAACACTTTGTTATATCGCACAGTTTACACACACACGTGCTCCACCTAACACTTTGTTATATCGCACAGTTTACACACACACATGCTCCACATAACACTTTGTTATATCGCACAGTTTACACACACATGTACTCCACCTAACACTTTGTTATATCGCACAGTTTACACACACACGTGCTCCACCTAACACTTTGTTATATCGCACAGTTTACACACACACATGCTCCACCTAACACTGTGTTATATCGCACAGTTTACACACACATGTACTCCACCTAACACTTTGTTATATCGCACAGTTTACACACACACATACTCCACCTAACGCTTTGTTATATCGCACAGTTTACACACACACGTGCTCCACCTAACACTTTGTTATATCGCACAGTTTACACACTCACATGCTCCACCTAACACTTTGTTATATCGCACAGTTTACACACACACGTACTCCACCTAACACTTTGTTATATCGCACAGTTTACACACACACGTACTCCACCTAACACTTGGTTATATCGCACAGTTTACACACACACATACTCCACCTAACACTTTGTTACATCGCACAGTTTACACACACACGTGCTCCACCTAACACTTTGTTATATCGCAGAGTTTACACACACACATGCTCCACCTAACACTTTGTTATATCGCACAGTTTACACACACACGTACTCCACCTAACACTTTGTTATATCGCACAGTTTACACACACACGTGCTCCACCTAACACTTTGTTATATCGCACAGTTTACACACACACGTACTCCACCTAACCCTTTGTTATATCGCACAGTTTACACACACACGTACTCCACCTAACACTTTGTTACATCGCACAGTTTACACACACACGTGCTCCACCTAACACTTTGTTATATCGCAGAGTTTACACACACACGTACTCCACCTAACACTTTGTTATATCGCACAGTTTACACACACACGTGCTCCACCTAACACTTTGTTATATCGCACAGTTTACACACACACATGCTCCACCTAACACTTTGTTATATCGCACAGTTTACACACACATGTACTCCACCTAACACTTTGTTATATCGCACAGTTTACACACACACATACTCCACCTAACACTTTGTTATATCGCACAGTTTACACACACACGTGCTCCACCTAACACTTTGTTATATCGCACAGTTTACACACACACATGCTCCACCTAACACTTTGTTATATCGCACAGTTTACACACACACGTACTCCACCTAACACTTTGTTATATCGCAGAGTTTACACACACACATACTCCACCTAACACTTGGTTATATCGCACAGTTTACACACACACGTGCTCCACCTAACACTTTGTTATATCGCACAGTTTACACACACACATGCTCCACCTAACACTTTGTTATATCGCACAGTTTACACACACACATACTCCACCTAACACTTGGTTATATCGCACAGTTTACACACACACATACTCCACCTAACACTTTGTTACATCGCACAGTTTACACACACACGTGCTCCACCTAAGACTTTGTTATATCGCAGAGTTTACACACACACATGCTCCACCTAACACTTTGTTATATCGCACAGTTTACACACACATGTACTCCACCTAACACTTTGTTACATCGCACAGTTTACACACACACGTGCTCCACCTAACACTTTGTTATATCGCAGAGTTTACACACACACGTACTCCACCTAACACTTTGTTATATCGCACAGTTTACACACACACGTGCTCCACCTAACACTTTGTTATATCGCACAGTTTACACACACACATGCTCCACCTAACACTTTGTTATATCGCACAGTTTACACACACATGTACTCCACCTAACACTTTGTTATATCGCACAGTTTACACACACACATACTCCACCTAGCACTTTGTTATATCGCACAGTTTACACACACACGTGCTCCACCTAACACTTTGTTATATCGCACAGTTTACACACACACATGCTCCACCTAACACTTTGTTATATCGCACAGTTTACACACACACGTACTCCACCTAACACTTTGTTATATCGCACAGTTTACACACACACGTACTCCACCTAACACTTGGTTATATCGCACAGTTTACACACACATACTCCACCTAACACTTTGTTACATCGCACAGTTTACACACACACGTGCTCCACCTAACACTTTGTTATATCGCAGAGTTTACACACACACATGCTCCACCTAACACTTTGTTATATCGCACAGTTTACACACACACATACTCCACCTAACACTTTGTTATATCGCACAGTTTACACACACACATACTCCACCTAACACTTTGTTATATCGCACAGTTTACACACACACATACTCCACCTAACACTTTGTTACATTGCACAGTTTACACACACACGTGCTCCACCTAACACTTTGTTATATCGCAGAGTTTACACACACATGTACTCCACCTAACACTTTGTTATATCGCACAGTTTACACACACACATGCTCCACCTAACACTTTGTTATATCGCACATTTTACACACACACATGCTCCACCTAACACTTTGTTATATCGCAGTTTACACACACACGTACTCCACCTAACACTTTGTTATATCGCACAGTTTGCACACACACATACTCCATCTAACACTTTGTTATATCGCACAGTTTACACACACACGTGCTCCACCTAACACTTTGTTATATCGCACAGTTTACACACACACATGCTCCACCTAACACTTTGTTATATCGCACAGTTTACACACACACGTACTCCACCTAACACTTTGTTATATCGCACAGTTTACACACACACGTACTCCACCTAACACTTGGTTATATCGCACAGTTTACACACACACACGTACTCCACCTAACACTTTGTTACATCGCACAGTTTACACACACACATGCTCCACCTAACACTTTGTTATATCGCAGTTTACACACACACGTGCTCCACCTAACACTTTGTTATATCGCACAGTTTACACACACACATGCTCCACCTAACACTTTGTTATATCGCACAGTTTACACACACACGTACTCCACCTAACTCTTTGTTGTATCGCACAGTTTACACACACACGTACTCCACCTAACACTTGGTTATATCGCACAGTTTACACACACACGTACTCCACCTAACACTTTGTTACATCGCACAGTTTACACACACACGTGCTCCACCTAACATTTTGTTATATCGCAGAGTTTACACACACACGTACTCCACCTAACACTTTGTTATATCGCACAGTTTACACACACACGTGCTCCACCTAACACTTTGTTATATCGCACAGTTTACACACACATCTACTCCACCTAACACTTTGTTATATCGCACAGTTTACACACACACATACTCCACCTAACACTTTGTTATATCGCACAGTTTACACACACACACGCTCCACCTAACACTTTGTTATATCGCACAGTTTACACTCCACCTAACACTTTGTTATATCGCACAGTTTACACACACACATGCTCCACCTAACACTTTGTTATATCGCACAGTTTACACACACACATACTCCACCTAACACTTGGTTATATCGCACAGTTTACACACACACATACTCCACCTAACACTTTGTTACATCGCACAGTTTACACACACACGTGCTCCACCTAACACTTTGTTATATCGCAGAGTTTACACACACACATGCTCCACCTAACACTTTGTTATATCGCACAGTTTACACACACACATACTCCACCTAACACTTTGTTATATCGCACAGTTTACACACACACATACTCCACCTAACACTTGGTTATATCGCACAGTTTACACACACACGTACTCCACCTAACACTTTGTTACATCGCACAGTTTACACACACACGTGCTCCACCTAACACTTTGTTATATCGCAGAGTTTACACACACACATACTCCACCTAACACTTTGTTATATCGCACAGTTTACACACACACGTGCTCCACCTAACACTTTGTTATATCGCATAGTTTACACACACACGTACTCCACCTAACACTTTGTTATATCCCACAGTTTACACACACACATACTCCACCTAACACTTGGTTATATCGCACAGTTTACACACACACGTACTCCACCTAACACTTTGTTACATCGCACAGTTTACACACACACATGCTCCACCTAACACTTTGTTATATCGCAGAGTTTACACACACACACGTACTCCACCTAACACTTTGTTATACAGCACAGTTTACACACACACGTACTCCACCTAACACTTTGTTATATCGCACAGTTTACACACACACGTGCTCCACCTAACACTTTGTTATATCGCAGTTTACACACACACGTGCTCCACCTAACACTTTGTTATATCGCACAGTTTACACACACATGTGCTCCACCTAACACTTTGTTATATCGCACAGTTTACACACACACACACGTGCTCCACCTAACACTTTGTTATATCGCACAGTTTACACACACACGTGCTCCACCTAACACTTTGTTATATCGCACAGTTTACACACACACACGTGCTCCACCTAACACTTTGTTATATTGCACAGTTTACACACACACATGCTCCACCTAACACTTTGTTATATCGCACAGTTTACACACACACACACGTACTCCACCTAACACTTTGTTATATCGCACAGTTTACACACACACGTACTCCACTTAACACTTTGTTATATCTCACAGTTTACACACACACGTACTCCACCTAACACTTTGTTATATCGCACAGTTTACACACACACACGTACTCCACCTAACACTTTGTTACATCGCACAGTTTACACACACACGTGCTCCACCTAACACTTTGTTATATCGCAGAGTTTACACACACACATACTCCACCTAACACTTTGTTATATCGCACAGTTTACACACACACGTACTCCACCTAACACTTTGTTATATCGCACAGTTTACACACACACACGTGCTCCACCTAACACTTTGTTATATCGCACAGTTTACACACACACGTGCTCCACCTAACACTTTGTTATATCGCACAGTTTACACACACACGTGCTCCACCTAACACTTTGTTATATCGCACAGTTCTGCCGGGTGTCCAACATGGTGGCCAGTAGACTTTATTCACTTCTACGACAGTTTGGCTTTTCCTTTACTTTTTGTGGAGCAGCCTCAACAAGGATTACATCACCTTACTCTTTCTACTACTAGCTGTGGTTAACTTCTTTTTACACTTGCATGACAAACAAGAACGTTGTTGAAATATTACATATTCTGTATTGTAAAACTTACAATACCGATATTGCAGCATTGAGTTTGGGCAGATACAGGTATTGATCTGATATTGTACCTGTATTATTTAGTAGTGTGGAATGGTTTGATGAAGTGAAATGAGTCAAACAGAGAACAATGGTAGTTATTAAAAAGACTAACATATATATTATCAACTATCTGGAATGGACCTATGCTGTCTTTAAGTTGAAGTGGAGTGGCAATTGTTTTTGTTTTTTTTGTTTACACCTAGTGGTCACGGTAATTGTTAAATTTAAATGAATGATCTAGTAAGTTGAATGATGCGGACACGTTTGTTACTGGATACTTTGTATGTGTAAGTGATATGCAACTATTGTTGTATCGACAAATGTCACGTTTTATTGTTCAATGATTAGTACCTATGTCTAGCTTGTTTGCTGTCGTGTGCTTAGCTGTTGTGTAGCTGCTAGTAGCCTATAGCCTAGCATGTTTACCTTTTGTAAAAGACTTTAGTAAAATATAAGAAATTGTGTGTTTATTGGATGACATTTAGATGTTAACTGTCTGTCTAGCTTTGCGCAAGTAAACACCCTGCTTGTATCGCACATGATATCACACACAAGTAAACACACTGTAAGACTGCTTGCATCGCACATGATATCACACACCAGTAAACAAGCTGCACGACTGCTTGTATCGCACATGATGTCACACATCAGTAAACACGCTGCAGGACTGCTCGTATCGCACATGAGTAAACACACTGCGGGACTGCTCGTATCACACATTATACCACACACAAGTAAACACGCTGCAGGACTTCTCGTATCGCACATGATATCCCACACAAGTAAACACTCTGCAGGACTGCTTGTATCACACATGATATCACACACAAGTAAACAGTCTGCAGGACTGCTCGTATCGCACATGATATCACACACAAGTAAACCGTCTGCAGGACTGCTCATATCGCACATGATATCACACACAAGTAAACAGTCTGCAGGACTGCTCGTATCGCACATGATATCACACACAAATAAACAGTCTGCAGGACTGCTTGTATTGCACATGATATCACACACAAGTAAACACGCTGCAGGACAGCTTGTATCGCACAAGATATCACACACAAGTAAACACTCTGCAAGACTGCTCATATCGCACATGATATCACACACAAGTAAACGGTCTGCAGGACTGCTCGTATCGCACATGATATCACACACAAATAAACAGTCTGCAGGACTGCTTGTATTGCACATGATATCACACACAAGTAAACACGCTGCAGGACAGCTTGTATCGCACAAGATATCACACACAAGTAAACACTCTGCAAGACTGCTTGTATCACACATGATATCACACACAAGTAAACACTCTGCAGGACTGCTTGTATCACACATGATATCACACACAAGTAAACAGTCTGCAGGACTGCTCGTATCGCACATGATATCACACACAAGTAAACAGTCTGCAGGACTGCTCGTATCGCACATGATATCACACACAAGTAAACAGTCTGCAAGACTGCTCGTATCGCACATGATATCACACACAAGTAAACATGCTGCAGGCCTGCTTGTATCGCACAAGATATCACACACAAGTAAACACGCTGCAGGACTGCTTGTATCGCACAAGATATCACACACAAGTAAACACGCTGCAGGACTGCTTGTATCGCACAAGATATCACACACAAGTAAACACGCTTCAGGACTGCTTGTATCGCACAAGATATCACACACAAGTAAACACGCTGCAGGACTGCTTGTATCGCACAAGATATCACACACAAGTAAACACGCTGCAGGACTGCTTGTATCGCACAAGATATCACACACAAGTAAACAGTCTGCAGGACTGTTCGTATCGCACATTATATCACAC
This sequence comes from Entelurus aequoreus, assembly GCF_033978785.1. Taxonomy (NCBI): domain Eukaryota; kingdom Metazoa; phylum Chordata; class Actinopteri; order Syngnathiformes; family Syngnathidae; genus Entelurus; species Entelurus aequoreus. The sequence continues at coordinate 42,095,728 of NC_084740.1, forward strand.
ACAAGTAAACACGCTGCAGGACTGCTTGTATCGCACAAGATATCACACACAAGTAAACACACTGCAGGACTGCTCGTATCGCACATGATATCACACACAAGTAAACATGCTGCAGGACTGCTTGTATCGCACAAGATATCACACACAAGTAAACACGCTACAGGACTGCTTGTATCGCACAAGATATCACACACAAGTAAACAGTCTGCAGGACTGCTTGTATCGCACAATATATCACACACAAGTAAACACGCTGCAGGACTGCTTGTATCGCACAAGATATCACACACAAGAAAACACGCTGCAGGACTGCTTGTATCGCACAAGATATCACACACAAGTAAACACGCTGCAGGACTGCTCGTATCGCACATGATATCACACACAAGTAAACACGCTGCAGGACTGCTCGTATCGCACAAGATATCACACACAAGTAAACACGCTGCAGGACTGCTTGTATCGCACAAGATATCACACACAAGTAAACACGCTGCAGGACTGCTTGTATCGCACAAGATATCACACACAAGAAAACACGCTCCAGGACTGCTTGTATCGCACAAGATATCACACACAAGTAAACACGCTGCAGGACTGCTTGTATCGCACAAGATATCACACACAAGTAAACACGCTGCAGGACTGCTTGGATCGCACAAGATATCACACACAAGTAAACACGCTGCAGGACTGCTTGTATCGCACAAGATATCGCACACAATTAAACACGCTGCAGGACTGCTTGTATCGCACAAGATATCACACACAAGTAAACACGCTGCAGGACTGCTTGTATCGCACAAGATATCACACACAAGTAAATACGCTGCAGGACTGCTTGTATCGCACAAGATATCACACACAAGTAAACACGCTGCAGGACTGCTTGTATCGCACAAGATATCACACACAAGAAAACACGCTGCAGGACTGCTTGTATCGCACAAGATATCACACACAAGTAAACACGCTGCAGGACTGCTTGTATCGCACATGATATCACACACAAGTAAACACGCTGCAGGACTGCTTGTATCGCACAAGACATCACACACAAGTAAACACGCTGCAGGACTGCTTGTATCGCACAAGATATCACACACAAGTAAACACGCTGCAGGACTGCTTGTATCGCACAAGATATAACACACAAGTAAACACGCTGCAGGACTGCTTGTATCGCACAAGATATCACACACAAGTAAACATGCTGCAGGACTGCTTGTATCGCACAAGATATCACACACAAGTAAACACGCTGCAGGACCGCTTGTATCGCACAAGATATCACACGCAAGTAAACACGCTGCAGGAGTGCTTGTATCACACATGATATCACACACAAATAAACACTCTGCAGGGCTGCTTGTATCGCACATGATATCACACACAAGTAAACACGCTGCAGGACTGCTTGTATCGCACAAGATATCACACACAAGTAAACACGCTACAGGACTGCTTGTATCGCACAAGATATCACACACAAGAAAACACGCTCCAGGACTGCTCGTATCACACATGATATCACACACAAGTAAACACGCTGCAGGACTGCTTGTATCGCACAAGATATCACACACAATTAATCAAAAAATAAGTAATTAAAAGTAAAACAAAGGAAAGTTAAAACATTAAAGTAAAAAAAAAATTCAATAAAGTTAAAAGGTTAAAAGTTAATTTTTTTAAATAAAAATTAATTAAATTAAATAAATGTTAAAATAAAGGAATAAATAAATAAAATAAAAAAATGAAATAAATTTAAAACGTTAAAGTTAAAAAAAATAATTAAAAGAAATCAAATAAAATAAAATACATGTTAAAAATAATCAATAAATAGATACAAATTGAAGAAAGTTACGTTAAAGTTAAAAAATTTTTAAGTTAGATTAAAAGAAATGTAATAAATGAATAAATAAGTATTTAAAAATAAAACAAAAATTAAAGAAAGTTAAAACGTTGAAGTTAAAAAATGTATTTAAAGAAATGAAATCAAATAAAGTAAATGAATAAATAAATGAATGCACATTTGTAAAATGGAAGCAAGTTAAAATGTTAAAGTTTTAAAAATGTATAAAAAATGTTTTAATTAAATAAAATAAATGGTAAAATAGATGAATAAATAAATAAAAATAAAAAATGAAAGAAAGTTACAATTTTTGAGTAAAAAAAAAATCATTGAAAAATGTTTAATAAAATAAAAGTTAAATTAAATAAATAAAAATTTAAAAAAATGAAAGAAAGTTAAAATGTTAAAGGTAAAAAAAAATAATTCAAAAATGATAAAAATAAACAAAAATGGAAAAAACATTTAAAACAATGAATAAATAAATAAAAATGAACGAAATATATATTGTATAATAATAACAATAATAATAATGGATTAGATTTATATAGCGCTTTTCTAGACACTCGAAGCGCTTCACAGAGAAGTGAGAACCCATCATTCATTCACACCTGGTGGTGGTAAGCTACTTTCATAGCCACAGCTGCCCTGGGGTAGACTGACGGAAGCGTGGCTGCCAATTTGCGCCTACGGCCCCTCCGACCACCACCTATCATTCATCATTTATTCACCGGTGTGAGCTGCACTTGGGGCAAGGGTGAAGTGTCCCGCCCAAGGACACAACGGCAGCGATTTTGGATGGTAAGAGGCGGGGAGCGAACCTGCAACCCTCAGGTTTCTGGCACGGTTGCTCTACCCACTACGCCACGCCGCCCGTATCCTCCTGCTATAACAATGTAATGACTATTATTTGGTATATAGAAACATTTCAAAACAGGTCAGAAAGGCTCTTACTTTAGCTGCTGACATATGCAGTAACATATTACATCATTCCCTGTTGTATTATTTTAACAAAACTATTATTAATCTTCTTATTTACTGTTAGTATCTGCTTACTTTCTGTTGTAACATCTTTCTAAATCTAAACTTCTGTTCAAATGTAATAATCACTTTGTTGCTTCAATACTCAAATGTGGGTATGGATCCAATACTAAGTATTTACATGGGCAGTATTGATCATAACAATGCTGATACATCATTTTTTAAAGCTCATTTTTTCATGGTTACATTTTTTATCACAATTTTAACACAGGATGTTGGTGTAATAACATCAATTAAATGTTGAAATTATTATTGTATTTCCTTTGTTTACATACACTATGTTAGGAAAAATAAAGTCAATAGTGCAAAATAACAAAAATAAAGAAAAAATACTATTGGCCCTGATTCCTTTTTCTTTTTTTTTTAAATAACAAGAAAGTCTTATTTCGTGAGAAATTTTGTGTTAATGCTGAAGAGCCATTGCTAACAGATAACCAAAAATAAGGGCAAAATTAGTTTTAAAAAAAAGCTATGCTAACAGTACTATGCTTACTAGGGATGTCCGATAATGGCTTTTTGCCGATATCCGATATTCCGATATTGTCCAACTCTTTAATTACCGATACCGATATCAACCGATACCGATATCAACCGATATATGCAGTCGTGGAATTAACACATTATTATGCCTAATTTGGACAACCAGGTACGGTGAAGATAAGGTACTTTTTAAAAAAATTAGTAAAATAAGATAAATAAATTAAAAACATTTTGTTGAGTAAAAAAGAAAGTACAACAATATAAAAACAGTTACATAGAAACTAGTAATGAATGAAAATTAGTAAAATTAACTGTTAAAGGTTAGTACTATTAGTGGACCAGCAGCACGCACAATCATGTGTGCTTAAGGACTGTATCCCTTGCAGACTGTATTGATATATATTGATATATAATGTAGGAACCAGAATATTAATAACAGAAAGAAACAACCCTTTGGTGTGAATGAGTGTAAATGGGGGAGGGCGGTTTTTTGGGTTGGTGCACTAATTGTAAGTGTATCTTGTGTTTTTTATGTGGATTTAATTAAAAGAACAAACAAAACAAAAAAAACAAAAAAACGATACCGATAATAAAAAAACGATACCGATAATTTCCGATATTACATTTTAACGCATATATCGGCCGATAATATCGGCAGGCCGATATTATCGGACATCTCTAATGCTTACAATAGCATACTTACAGTTAGAATCAGTGAAATAGCAAAATATAACACAGTGAGGTGTATAGCTCAAAGATAAAAAGCCAGCATTCTAATGTCGGCTGACAGGAAGTCACGTGTGCATAGCAGCAGAAGTTAGAGAAGACGTGGCGTGGAACAGATGGAAAGACGAGGGCTGACCAGCGGAGACACGGCGCGCTAAGCAACCGCGGTCAACCTCTGAGGGCGGCGTCGGCGTTTCATACTTTGCATTTGGACTCTGAGGTCAAGCGTGACGTTCAGCGTGGAAGCAGGACGTGTCCGTCAAACTCTCTCTTCGGGTTTTCAGAAGAGCAACATTCCAAGTAGGGTGGATGAGCACATTAATTATTCATCCATCACTCAGTCTGACACGCTTAAAGTCGCTCCAAACAAGCGCTACATAATAATAATCTTGCTGATAATTATTATTAATATATTATTATTGTTATTGTTTTAGTAGGACCGCTTAGTGCAGGCGATAGTGCCAAGGAGAAGCCAGAGCCTGAAAACTTTATTTTGTTGTTAAAAATCTCACATTTGGGGGGAACACAACAGAAAACTACAAAGAAACGTTGATCAGATGAAAGTAGTGTGGCGCCATTGTTGTGTAGCCATGGACAACATGACTGCTGGATGAAATGATTGGATGTGAATGAATGAATGTTTGGTAAAAATGTGAAAATGATGAATAATTGCTTATTGTATACGTGTAAATGTGTGAATGTTTGGCGTACACATGTATGTGTACACATGAATGAATGAATGTTTATTGTATAAATGTGAAATAATTAATGTTTATTTTATGCATGTGAATGAATGAATGTTTATTGTATAAATGTGAAATAATTAATGTTTATTTTATACATGTGAATGAATGAATGCTTATTGTATAAACGGGAAAGAATGAATGTTTATTGTATACATGTGAATGAATGAATATTTGGTAAAAATGTGAAAATGATGAATAATTGCTTATTGTATACGTGTAAATTAGTGAATGTTTGGCGTACACATGTATGCGTACACATGAATGAATGAATGTTTATTGTATAAATGTGAAATAATTAATGTTTATTTTATACATGTGAATGAATGAATATTTATTGTATAAATGTGAAATAATTCTTGTTTATTTTATACATGTGAAATAATTCATGTTTATTGTATACATGTGAATGAATGAATGCTTATTGTATAAATGTGAAAGAATGAATGTTTATTGTATACATGTGAATAAATTAAAGTTTATTGTATACATGTGAATTCATGAATGTTTATTGTATACATGTGAAATAATTAATGTTTTTTTATACATGTGAATGAATGAATGAATGTGTATTGTATAAATGTGAAATAATTAATGTTTATTTTATACATGTGAATGAATGAATGCTTATTGTATAAATGTGAAAGAATGAATGTTTATTGTATACATGTAAATGAATGAATGTTTGGTAAAAATGTGAAAATGATGAATAATTGCTTATTGTATACGTGTAAATTTGTGAATGTTTGGTGTACACATGTATGTGTACACATGAATGAATGAATGTTTATTGTATAAATGTGAAAGAATGAATGTTTATTTTATACATGTGAATGAATGAATATTTATTGTATAAATGTGAAATAATTCTTGTTTATTTTATACATGTGAAATAATTCATGTTTATTGTATAAATGTGAATGAATGAATGCTTATTGTATAAATGTGAAAGAATGAATGTTTATTGTATACATGTGAATTAATGAATGTTTATTGTATACATGTGAATTCATGAATGTTTATTGTATACATGTGAATTCATGAATGTTTATTGTATGCATTTAAATGAATGAGTGTTTGGTGTAAAAATGTGAATGAATGAATGTTTGGTGTATATATGTGAATGAATGAAGTTTTGGTGTATAAATGTGAATGAATGAATGTTTATTGTATACATGTGAATTAATGAATGTTTATTGTATACATGTGAATTCATGAATGTTTATTGTATGCATGTAAATGAATGAGTGTTTGGTGTAAAAATGTGAATGAATGAATGTTTGGTGTATATATTTGAATGAATTAATTTTTGGTGTATAAATGTGAATGAATGAATGTTTATTGTATACATGTGAATTAATGAATGTTTATTGTATACATGTGAATTCATGAATGTTTATTGTATGCATGTAAATGAATGAGTGTTTGGTGTAAAAATGTGAATGAATGAATGTTTGGTGTATATATTTGAATGAATGAATTTTTGGTGTATAAATGTGAATGAATGAATGTTTATTGTATACATGTGAATTAATGAATGTTTAGTCTATACATGTGAATGAATGAATGTCTTGATATATAAATGTGAATACATGAATGTTTGGTGTAAACATGTGAATAAATGAATGTTTGGTATATAAATGTGAGTGAATTAATGAATGTGTGGGATATAAATGTGAATGAATGATTGTTTGGTGTATAAATGTGAATGCATGAATGTTAGGCATATACATGTGAATGGATGAATGTGTGATATATAAATGTGAGTGAATGTTTGGTAGAAAAAAATGTGAATGAATGAATGAATGTTTTGTAGATAAAAGTGAATGGATGAATATTAGGCATATAAATGTGAATGAATGAATGTGTGATGTATAAATGTGAATGAATTAATGAATGTTTGGTAGAAAAATGTGACTGAATGAATGAATGTGTGGGATATAAATGTGAATGAATGAATGAATGATGGGATGAATGTTTGCATGAATGTACCGCAGGGCTGCTGTGTTTACATGTGTTATCCCCATCAGTGTGTGACTGCTGAGTGAATGAATGAATAAGAGCTTTTCACTGTAAATGCACTCCGGGCAATCTTGAATCCAATCAATTATTATTATTATTATTATTCATAACTTGTATTTACTCAACTAAATTAATTCCCAATAATTGTATTTATTAGAAAATTACCTGCTAGGAGTTTTTATTTTAGTGTATTTCAGTTTAGAATCAATGAAAGTACTTTTGAGCAAAAGCTGAGGAGAAAATGGATGTTTGTCATGTTGTTCCTCTAATGTCCCCACAATGAAGCAGATGTTTGTCATGTTGTTCCAGTGTTTCCTGCCAAGATACCTGTGGCGGTGGGGGCGTGACTATGGGCGTGGTCACCATGACATCATCGAGTAATTTGCATAATGTACTACAATGATTTGATTTTCTCTAAAAAGGCTCAAAAAATGTATACTTACTAATTAATAATAACAGTTTTGTTTTAAACATCCATCCATCCATTTTACAATATAATTACAACACTTTATGTACATATTTATATACAGATTTGAACAATAAGTTATTCACTGAAATATATTTACTAATTGTGGTTCTTACAAAAAATATATCTTATAAAATATATAAGCTAAAATGTCTCAAAGCTCTGCCCCTTTAATGAGTGCATACTAAATAATTTAACTTTAGCCTACTACTACAACCATATTATTTACCAGCAACATAAAGTGAAACAGGGGCAGAGGTGTCCTGCCACAGTCAGTAACAAATAAACAGAAAACAGTAGTGGTGGTAGATAGACACAGAGCTTCATCAAACATCTGATCCACTAAACAAAGAGCTCCAAAAATCTTGAAATTTAGACTGCCATCAGTTTTACTCCCTACACTTAACCATGTGTTTCCTACTGCCTGCAGACTTTGCAACCTTTGTTATATACACATGTTGTGTTTCTAATATAAATACATTTAATAACGTCAAATACAAATAAGGCAACAAGAGAAGTATCCTACACTTCTCTTTTGTAAAGTAAATCTGAACAGCCGATATGGGCATCTACATCAACTATAGGATTTGCCTGAGAAGTTGGAGAGGACAAAAAATAAATAAAAAAATATATATATATTTTTTATTTTTATTTTTTTAATTTATTTTTTTAAAATTTGTGGCGGACGTAATTATTTCGTGGCGGGCCGCCACAAATAAATGAATATGTGGGAAACACTGTGTTCCTCTAATGTCCCCACAATGAAGCAGATGTTTGTCATGTTGTTCCTCTAATGTCCCCACAATGAAGCAGAGCATCTTCTGTTGCTTGTTGAACAAGATCTAGTGGGCTGTGACCACCCTGTGCCTCGTCAGGGTCTCCATAACGACCCTCAGAAGCAGCACGCGTGTGATGGAGACTTAGTGCTCCCCTCAGATCCTTCTTACCTTCGTGCTGCCTCCTGTTTAGCAGCCACACGTTACAACCTGCCATCACTCACACACACACACACACACACACACACACACACACACACACACACACACACACACACACACACACACACACACACACACACACACACACACACACACACACACACACACACACACACACACACACACACACACACACACACACACACACACACACGTGGAGGCGTACACACACTCACTGACTCATCACTCAGCACACACTTTGCTATGTGACAATATATACACGTATTATGTGACAATATATACAACAGTTTTTCCCACACATTCATTTATTTGTGGCGGCCCGCCACGAAAGAATTACGTACGCCACAAATAAAAACAAATAAAAACAATTTTTTTTTTTTTTTGTCCTGTCCAGCTTCTCAGGCAAATCATATAGTTGATGTAGATGCCCATATAAGCTGTTCAGATTTACTTTACAAAAGAGACGTGTAGGATACTTCTCTTGTTGCCTTTTTTGTATTTGACCACTACTGTTTTCTGTTTATGTGTTACTGACAGACTGACTGGCAGGACACCTCTGCCTCTGTTTCACTTTATGTTGCTGGTAAATAATATGTTTGTAGTAGTAGGCTAAAGTTAAATTATTTAGTATGCACTAATTAAAGGAGCAGAGCTTTAAGAGACATTTTAGCTTTTATATTTTATAAGATATATTTTTTGTAAGAACCACAATTAATACATATATTTCAGTGAATAACTTATTGTTCAAATCTGTATATAATTATGTACATAAAGTGTTGTAATTATATTGTAAAATGGATGGATGAATGGATGGACGTTTAAAACCAAACTCTTATTATTAATTAGTAAGTATACATTTTTTGAGCCTTTTTAGAGAAAATCATATCATTGTAGTAAATTATGCAAATTACTCGATGATGTCATGTTGACCACGCCCATAGCCACGCCCCCACCACCACAGGTATCTTGGCAGTTTATGGGAAACAGTGTACAAGTACTATGTGACAATATATACAAGTATTATGTGACAATATATACAAGTATTATGTGACGATATATACAAGTATTATGTGACAATATATACAAGTATTATGTGACAATATAAAAACAAGTATTATGTGACAATATATACAAGTATTATGTGACAATATATACAAGTATTATGTGACAATATATACTGTACAAGTATTATGTGACAATATATACAAGTATTATGTGACAATATATACAAGTATTATGTGACACTCTGCTGTGATTGGCAGCTGTCAGTCACTGCCGGGCTGTCAGCCAAATGTTGGCAAGTTATTTTTTTTTATTTTTTTTAAATTTCCATTTATTTATTTTTCAATATGTTAGCAACAGTTATTTTTTCTTTTTATTTACTTTTATTGTATTTATTTTTGAATACGTTTGTAACAGTTATTTGCGTATCTTTTATTGATTTTTAAAAAATGTGTTAGGAACTGTTCTTTTTGTATCTTTCATTTATTTATTTTTAAATATGTTAGCAACAGTTTTTTTATATATTATTTAGTTATTTTTAAATATGTTAGTAACAGTTCTTTTTTATATTTTACTTTTTTATATTTAAATATGTTACTAACAGTTTTTTTAATTATGTATTTATTTATTGTTAAATATGTTGGCAACAGTTAGTTTAAAAAAAACTTTATTTGTATTTATTTATTTTAAAATATGTTGTTTATTAATGAATTTTAAATATATTGGCAGCAGTTTTTTTTTTTTTTTTTTTTTTACCTATTTAATTTTATTGTATTTATTTATTTATTTTTAAATGTACTTTCATTTTCTTTATTTATTCATAAATATGTTGGCAACAGTTCTTTTTTTCATTTACTTTTATTTTATGTATTTTTGATATGTTGGCAACAGTTCTTTTTTATTATATTATTTGTATCTTATTTATTTAAAATTTTGTTGGCAACAGTTGATTTTTTTTTTTTTTTCCTTATTTACCTGTATCTTTATTTATTGATTTAGTTTCTGTTTTAAATTCAAATCTACGTTTCCTTTATTTATTTTAAAACACGTTGGCAACAGTTCAGTCATGTCTGCTGTGTTTTGTCTTTCAAATACATCACCTAACTTTTTGCAAAGTTTGCCCCATGGGATGTTTAAAAATCAAAAAAATATAACAGGTTCATTATTTCACTTAAACAATAATTTGGGAAGCATGATAAAATGGAACGGAGCACACGGTGATTAATGAACAAGCATATTGTACAACACAACCAATGTTGGAGGGTTCGATTTTCCTCATCCTTCACTCAAAGCGTGAGTGAAGAATGCGTAAAGAATGGCGTTTCCTTGATGTGAAGACCGGATAAGTCCGAAATGGATGGAGATGATAGAGTATTATCTGCTCACAGATGCTCCCTGCTGGTTGTTTGAGCAAACTGCAGCCAGTCCTGCATAAATCAACCGACCCCCACCCCTAATGCGTCAGTCACACGCAGGATTCTCACAGGAATGACGTACGGTATTTGCTTTCCAGCCACCAAGACAAGAAAGAAGTCAAAGAGAAAGTATGAGAGTAGCGCTGCTGGGTGAGAAGTGAGTTGAAAAGTGCCGCAGTGCAAGATCAAGTCGTGTCATGCACACTGGTATGTCCTCCCCCGCCTGTACAACACGTCCTACGCTCGCTCGTCCCTCCTTTATCGCGGCCACTTGCCCAGGCATGACTGTGGGCAACCAATACCCGCAAATATTGGATTTGATTTGTGTAGCGCACACGTGTCCAAAGTGTGGCCCGCAGTATTTTCAAATAAAAGCCAGTGGAGTGGAACTGAAATGCTTGAATGTCCAGAATGAGTGGAGAGTGTGTATGTTGGAACGCTTCCAATCGGATGAGAAATGTGGGATATGCAGTCGATTGTACAATGCTCATTCATTGTCAATGGGGAGAAAATACCGGGAAATTCTGGGAAAACCGGAAATTTGGGGAAAGTGAAAACATGTTTTGCGTTCGATATATCTGAAGAGTAGTGTGGGTGGATCGGGTTTCAAAAAATGGCGAAACATTTTGATAAGTTAGGGCAGTGTTTTTCAACCTTTTTTGAGCCAAGGCACATTTTTTGCGTTGAAAAAATCCAGAGGCACACCGCCAGCAGAAATCATTGAAAAACAAACCTCCGTTGACAGTAAAAAGTCGTTGTTGCAATTGTTGGATATGACTTTAAACCATAACCAAGCATGCATGACTATAGCTCTTGTCTCAAAGTAGGTGTACTGTCACCACCTGTCACATCACACCCTGACTTATTTGGAGTTTTTTTGCTGTTTTCCTGTGTGTAGTGTTTTAGTTCTTGTCTTGCGCTCCTATTTTGGTGGCTTTTTCTCTTTTTTAAAAATATTTTCCTGTAGCAGTTTCATGTCTTCCTTTAAGTGATATTTCCCGCATCCACTTTGTTTTAGCAATCAAGAATATTTCAGTTGTTTGTATCCGTCCTTGTGGGGACATTGTTGATTGTCATGTCATGTTCGGATGTACATTGTGGACGCCGCCTTTGCTCCACAGTAAGTCTTTGCTGTCGTCCAGCATTCTGTTTTTGTTTACTTTGTAGCCGGTTCACTTTTAGTTTCGATCTGTATAGCCTTCCCTAAGTTTCAATCCCTTTTCTTAGGGGCACTCACCTTTTTTTTTTTTTTTTTTGGTTAAAGCATTAGACACCTTTTTACCTGCACACTGCCTTCCGCTGTTTCCGACATCTACAAAGCAATTAGCTACCGGCTGCCACCTACTGATATGGAAGAGTATTACACGGTTACTCTGCCGAGCTCTAGACAGCACCGACACTCGACAACAACACATCATTTGCAGATTATAACTACTGGTTTGCAAAAAATATTTTTAACCCAAATAGGTGAAATTACATAATCTCCCACGGCACACCAGACTGTATCTCACGGCACACTCGTGTGCCGCGGCACAGTGGTTGAAAAACACTGAGTTAGGGCATTGTAGAACTATGAATATGTCCATTTACTTGAATGGGAATTTCCTGGAAATGTGGAAAATTTCGGAAAAACCGTGAATTTTTTAAAATATGAATACGAATGGGTTGGTGTTGGAATTTTTGGAATCAGTTCAAAAATGTCGACGTAGTGACTAGGGTTGCGAATCTTTGGGTGTCCCACGATTCCATTCAATATCGATTCTTGGGGTCACGATTCCATTCAAAATCTATGTTTTTCGATTCCACGCGATTCTCGATTCAAAAACGATATTTTCCCGATTCAAAAGGATTGTCTATTCATTCAATACATAGATTTCAGCAGGATCTACCCCAGTCTGCTGACATGCAAGCAGAGTAGTAGATTTTTGTAAAAAGCTTTTATATTTGTAAAGGACAATGTTTTATCAACTGATTGCAATAATGTACGTTTGTGTGAACTATTAAAGGCCTACTGAAATGAATTTTTTTAATTTAAACGGGGATAGCAGATCTATTCTATGTGTCATACTTGATCATTTCGCGATATTGCCATATTTTTGCTGAAAGGATTTAGTATAGAACAACGACGATAAAGATTGCAACTTTTGGTATCTGATAAAAAAAAAGGCTTGCCCCTACCGGAAGTAGCGTGACGTAGTCAATTGAACATATACGCAAAGTTCCCTATTGTTTACAATGATGGCCGCATGAAGTGAGAGAGATTCGGACCGAGAAAGCGACAATTTCCCCATTAATTTGAGCGAGGATGAAAGATTTGTGAATGAGTAAAGTGCAAGTGAAGGACTAGTGGGGAGTTGAAGCTATTCAGATAGGGAAGATGCTGTGAGAGCCGGGGGTGACCTGATATTCAGCTGGGAATGACTACAACAGTAAATAAACACAAGACATATATATACTCTATTAGCCACAACACAACCAGGCTTATATTTAATATGCCACAAATTAATCCTGCATAAAAACACCTATGTGTTTGTTATGCTAGCTCCTAGCTCCTCTGCTAGCTCCTAGCTTCATAGAACACGCCAATACAATTCAAACACCTGATCAACACACACAATCACTCAGCCCAAAAGACCGTTCACCTAACCCAAGGTTCATAAAGCTTATATATTTTTAAAAAGTTACGTACGTGACGGGCACATACGGTCAAGCTATCAAATGTTTAGCAGCCAAGGCTGCATACTCACGGTACCTGATATTCAGCTGGGAATGACTACAACAGTAAATAAACACAAGACATATATATACTCTATTAGCCACAACACAACCAGGCTTATATTTAATATGCCACAAATTAATCCTGCATAAAAACACCTGCGTGTTTGTTATGCTAGCTCCTAGCTCCTATGCTAGCTCCTAGCTCCATAGAACACGCCAATACAATTCAAACACCTGATCAACACACACAATCACTCAGCCCAAAAGACCGTTCACCTAACCCAAGGTTCATAAAGCTCATATATTTTTAAAAAGTTACGTATGTGACGCGCACGTACGGCCAAGCTATCAAATGTTTAGCAGCCAAGGCTGCATACTCACGGTACCTGGTATTCAGCTGGGAATGACTAAAACAGTAAATAAACACAAGACATATATTTACTCTATTAGCCACAACACAACCAGGCTTATATTTAATATGACACAAATGAATCCTGCATAAAAACACCTACGTCTTTGTTATGCTAACTCCTAGCTCCTATGCTAGCTCCTAGCTCCATAGAACACGCCAATACAATTCAAACACCTGATCAACACACACAATCACTCAGCCCAAAAGACCGTTCACCTAACCCAAGGTTCATAAAGCTTATATATTTTAAAAAAGTTACGTACATACGCAAAAAAAAGTTGCGCACATACGGTCAAGCGATCAAATGTTTAGAAGCCAAAACTGCATACTCACAGTAGCACGTCTGCGTCTTTGTCATCCAAATCTAAGTAATCCTGGTAAGAGTCTGTGTTGTCCCAGTTCTCTACAGGCGTCTGTGTATCGAAGTCAAAAGTCCTCCTGGTTAGTGTCTCTGTTATCCGAGTTCTTCCATCTTGACTGCATCTTTCGGGAATGTAAACAAAGAAGCGCCGGCTGTGTACTGTTGTTGCTGACTTCGTTCGAAAAATACGTCCATTTCGCACCGACAACTTTCTTCTTTGCTTGCTCAGCTTCTTTCTCCATAATGCAATGAACATGATTGCAACAGATTCACGAACACAGATGTCCAGAATACTGTGGAATTATGAAATGAAAACAGAGCTTTTTCGTATTGGCTTCAATGTGGAAGGCATACCCGTGTTCCCCGGGCTACGTCACGCGCATACGTCATCCTCAGAGGCGTTTCGAACCGGAAGTTTAGCGGCAAATTTAAAATGTCACTTTATAAGTTAACCCGGCCGTATTGGCATGTGTTATAATGTTAAGATTTCATCATTGATATATAAACTATCAGACTGCGTGGTCGGTAGTAGTGGGTTTCAGTAGGCCTTTAAATGAACCAAAAATATGACTTATTTTATCTTTGTGAAAATATTGGACACAGTGTGTTGTCAAGCTTATGAGATGCGATGCAAGTGTAAGCCACTGTGACACTATTGTTCTTTTTTTTATTTTTTATAAATGTCTAATGATAATGTCAATGAGGGATTTTTAATCACTGCTATGTTGAAATTGTAACTAATATTGATACTATTGTTGATAATATTCATTTTTGTTTCACTACTTTTGGTTTGTTCTGTGTGGTGTTTGTGTCTCCTCTCAATTGCTCTGTTTATTGCAGTTCTGAGTGTTGCTGGGTCGGGTTTGCTTTTGGATTTGGATTGCATTGTTATGGTATTGCTGAGTATTTTTTTGTTGGATTGATTAATTAGTAAAAAATAAAAACAATTGAAAAAAATTAAAAAAAAATGTTCTTTAAATAAATAAATAAAATACAAATAAAAATCGATTTCTTAAAAATGAGATTTGATTCTGAATCGCACAACATGAGAATCGCGATTCGAATTTGAATCGATTTTTTCCCACACCCCTAGTAGTGACAGCTTGAATTAAGAATGGGTATATTGGAATTTCCTGGAAATTTGGAAAATCTGGGGAAAAACGTAAATTTTTGAACATATTGATACTAGCACAATTGGCAACTTGGACCAAAATACTGCAGTAGTACATGAAAAATATCTGAACTGCGGTTGGTGACTTGGACCAAAATACTGCAGTAGTACATGAAAAATATCTGAACTGCGGTTGGCGACTTGGACCAAAATACTGCAGTAGTACATGAAAAATATCTGAAGTGTGATTGGTGACTTGGACTAAAATACTGCAGTAGTACTTGAAAAATATCTGAAGTGCGATTGACGGCTTGGACCAAAATACTGCAGTAGTACATGAAAAATATCTGAAGTGTGATTGGCGGTTTGGACCAAAATACTGCAGTAGTACATGAAAAATATCTGAAGTGTGATTGGCGGTTTGGACCAAAATACTGCAGTAGTACATGAAAAATATCTGAAGTGTGATTGGCGGTTTGGACCAAAATACTGCAGTAGTACATGAAAAATATCTGGACTTGGACTAAAATACTGCAGTAGTACTTGAAAAATATCTGAAGTGTGATTGGCGACTTGGACTAAAATACTGCAGTAGTACTTGAAAAATATCTGAAGTGTGATTGGCGGCTTGGACTAAAATACTGCAGTAGTACATGAAAAATATCTGAAGTGTGATTGGCGGTTTGGACCAAAATACTGCAGTAGTACATGAAAAATATCTGAAGTGCGATTGGCGGCTTGGACCAAAATACTGCAGTAGTACATGAAAAATATCTGAAGTGTGATTGGTGGCTTGGACTAAAATACTGCAGTAGTACATGAAAAATATCTGAAGTGTGATTGGCGACTTGGACTAAAATACTGCAGTAGTAGAAGCAAAACAAGTTGCAGCTTCGTGGTAAAGCCGTCTTGCACCTGACTTCCTGTCTGGCGTGGTCATCTTTCATGTGAACAACAGGCGTTATTGTGGTCACGGCCAACTGTCTCTTGAATTACCCAGCAAACCCGGCGGGAAATGAGGCGTGGGCTGTTGGAGTCGTGTGATTGCCTCGCCAGCTGTCACGCTGCCGTCCCGGCGGATTACGTCCGCAACAACCGTTATTTTTACGCGGACTCACAACATATTTGACTTCCTGTCCTCGTTTTTCCTCCTCGGACTGCTATGAGGTCGACAAGAGGTTTGAGGGAACATGGCGGTCTTGCAGAGCGCCGCCTGCCCGGCCGGCCATATGGTGTTGGTAGAGGAGCGAGCGCCTGGGGAGGAGCCGCCGTATGGTGGCAGGAAATGCACACGCTCAGCTCTGACAGTGGAGGAATGTGCACACATTTGACATCCTAACATTCTGCCCTGACCAACATGGCAATCTCACTTTACTCACATTCTGTCTGACCTTTTCATTCACTATCCATCATTTGGGATATTTACTTTAAATATTTTTAAAGATCTCGTCCAATGATTTAGATTAGTCAGTTCTAGTCCAATGACTTATATTAGTCAGAACTAGTCCAATTACTTATATTGGTCAGTTCTCATCCAATTACTTAGTTCAGTCAGATCTAGTCCAATGACTTAGATCGGTCAGATCCAGTCGAATGACTAACATTGTTCAGATCTAGTCTAATTCATTGGAGTGGGCAGGTCAAGTCCATTGACTTAGATTAGTCAGATCTAGTCCAATAACTTAGTTTGGTCATATCTAGTCCAATGACTTAGATTGGTCAGATCTACTCCAATGATTTAGATTGGTCAGATCTCAACCAATGACTTAGTTTGGTCGGATCTACTCCAATTACTTATATTTGTCAGATCTAGTCCAATGACATAGATTGGTCGGATGTAGTCCAATGACCTAGATTGGTCGGAACTAGTCCAATGACTTGAATTTGTCTTATGTAGTCCAATGAATTAGATTGGTTGGATTTAGTCCAATGACTTAGATTGGTCAGAACTAATCCAATGATTTAGATAGGTAAAATTTAGTCCAATGACGTAGATTGGTCGGATTTAGTCCAATGACTTAGATTGGTCGGATCTAGTCCAATGACTTAGATTGGTCATATCTAGTTCAATGACTTAGATTGGTCGGATCTAGTCCAATGACTTAGATTGGTCGGATCTAGTTCAATGACTTAGCTTGGTCGGATCTAGTCCAATTACTTATATTTGTCAGATCTAGTCCAATGACATATATTGGTTGGATGTAGTCCAATGACTTAGATTGGTCAGATCTAGTCCAATGACTTGAATTTGTCTTATCTAGTCCAATGAATTAGATCGGTTTGGTTTAGTCCAATGACTTAGATTGGTCAGAACTAGTCCAATGATTTAGATTGGTAAAATTTAGTCCAATGACGTAGATTGGTCAGATTTAGTCCAATGATTTAGATTGGTCGGATTTAGTCCAATGACTTAGTTTGGTCGGATCTAGTCCAATGACTTAGATTGGTCGGATGTAGTTCAATGACTTAAATTGGTCAGATCTAGTCCAATGACTTAGGTTGGTCGGATCTAGTCCAATGACTTAGATTGGTCAGATCTAGTCCAATGACTTAGATTGGTCGGATCTAGTCCAATGACTTAGATTGGTCAGATCTAGTCTGAGGACTCAGATTGGTCCGATCTAGTCCGTCGACTCAAATTGGTCAGGTCTCGTCCAACGACTCAGATTGGTCAGGTTTCGTCCAACGACTCAGATTGGTCAGGTCTCGTCCAACGACTCAGATTGGTCCGATCTAGTCCAATCTCCACTATGAACTGATGAAGTCTGCTCGGATGAGAGGCCAAAGTCTTCTAAGATTGAACAGTCTGAGAGTTCTCGCACAGTTCAAAGTTCACAAAGTGCTAACTTGAGGGTTTACAAACCTGAACATGGTCTTTGTGCATATATTTAAGTCATTGTCCAGATGCCTAAGTAATTGTGCAGATGTCTAAGTCATTGTGCAGATGTCTAAGTCATTGTCCAGATGCCTAAGTCATTGTCCAGATGCCTAAGTCATTGTGCAGATGTCTAAGTCATTGTCCAGATGTCTAAGTCATTGTGCAGATGACTAAGCCATTGTCCAGATGCCTAAGTCATTGCGCAGATGTCTAAGTCATTGTCCAGATGTCCAAGTCATTGTGCAGATGACTAAGTCATTGTGCAGATGTCTAAGTCATTGTGCAGATGTCTAAGTCATTGTCCAGATGCCTAAGTCATTGTCCAGATGTCTAAGTCATTGTGCAGATGTCTAAGTCATTGTCCAGATGCCTAAGTAATTGTGCAGATGTCTAAGTCATGGTCCAGATGCCCAAGTCATTGTGCAGATGTCTAAGTCATTGTCCAGATGTCTTAATCATTGTCCAGATACCTAAGTCATTGTGCAGATGTCTAAGTCATTGTCCAGATGACTAAGTCATTGTCCAGATGACTAAGTCATTGTGCAGATGTCTAAGTCATTGTCCAGATGCCTAAGTCATTGTGCAGATGTCTAAGTCATTGTCCAGGTGTCTAAGTCATTGTCCAGATGTCTAAGTCATTGTCCAGATACCTAAGTCATTGTGCAGATGTCTAAGTCATTGTCCAGGTGACTAAGTCATTGTTCAGATGCCTAAGTCATTGTCCAGATGTCTAAGTCATTGTCCATATGCCTAAGTAATTGTGCAGATGCCTAAGTCATTGTGCAGATGTCTAAGTCATTGTCCAGATGACTAAGTCATTGTGCAGATTTCTAAGTCATTGTCCAGATGCCTAAGTCATTGTGCAGATGTCAAAGTCATTGTCCAGATGTCTAAGTCATTGTCCAGATGTCTAAGTAATTGTGCAGATGTCTAAGTCATTGTCCAGATGCCTAAGTCATTGTGCAGATGTCTAAGTCATTGTCCAGATGTCTAAGTCATTGTCCAGATGCCTAAGTCATTGTGCAGATGTCTAAGTCATTGTGCAGATGTTTAAGTAATTGTGCAGATGTCGAAGTCATTGTGCAGATGTCTAAGTCATTGTCCAGATGCCTAAGTCATTGTGCAGATGTCTAAGTCATTGTCCAGATGACTAAGTCATTGTGCAGATGTCTAAGTCATTGTCCAGATGTCTAAGTCATTGTCCAGATGCCTAAGTCATTGTGCAGATGTCTAAGTCATTGTCCAGATGCCTAAGTCATTGTGCAGATGTCTAAGTCATTGTCCAGATGTCTAAGTCATTGTGCAGATGTCTAAGTCATTGTCCAGATGCCTAAGTCATTGTGCAGATGTCTAAGTCATTGTCCAGATGTCTAAGTCATTGTGCAGATGTCTAAGTCATTGTCCAGATGTCTAAGTCATTGTGCAGATGTCTAAGTCATTGTGCAGATGTCTAAGTCATTGTCCAGATGACTAAGTCATTGTGCAGATGTCTAAGTCATTGTCCAGATGACTAAGTCATTGTGCAGATGTCTAAGTCATTGTCCAGATGTCTAAGTCATTGTGCAGATGACTAAGTCATTGTCCAGATGACTAAGTCATTGTGCAGATGTCCAAGTCATTGTCCAGATGTCTAAGTCATTGTCCAGATGACTAAGTCATTGTCCAGATGACTAAGTCATTGTCCAGATGTCTAAGTCATTGTCCAGATGTCTAAGTCATTGTGCAGATGTCTAAGTCATTGTCCAGATGACTAAGTCATTGTCCAGATGTCTAAGTCATTGTGCAGATGTCTAAGTCATTGTGCAGATGTCTAAGTCATTGTCCAGATGACTAAGTCATTGTGCAGATGTCTAAGTCATTGTCCAGATGACTAAGTCATTGTGCAGATGTCTAAGTCATTGTCCAGATGTCTAAGTCATTGTGCAGATGACTAAGTCATTGTCCAGATGACTAAGTCATTGTGCAGATGTCCAAGTCATTGTCCAGATGTCTAAGTCATTGTGCAGATGCCTAAGTCATTGTGCAGATGTCTAAGTCATTGTCCAGATGTCTAAGTCATTGTCCAGATGCCTAAGTCATTGTGCAGATGTCTAAGTCATTGTCCAGATGTCTAAGTCATTGTCCAGATGCCTAAGTCATTGTGCAGATGTCTAAGTCATTGTGCAGATGTCTAAGTAATTGTGCAGATGTCGAAGTCATTGTGCAGATGTCTAAGTCATTGTCCAGATGCCTAAGTCATTGTGCAGATGTCTAAGTCATTGTCCAGATGACTAAGTCATTGTGCAGATGTCTAAGTCATTGTCCAGATGTCTAAGTCATTGTCCAGATGCCTAAGTCATTGTGCAGATGTCTAAGTCATTGTCCAGATGCCTAAGTCATTGTGCAGATGTCTAAGTCATTGTCCAGATGTCTAAGTCATTGTGCAGATGTCTAAGTCATTGTCCAGATGCCTAAGTCATTGTGCAGATGTCTAAGTCATTGTCCAGATGCCTAAGTCATTGTGCAGATGTCTAAGTCATTGTCCAGATGTCTAAGTCATTGTGCAGATGTCTAAGTCATTGTCCAGATGCCTAAGTCATTGTCCAGATGACTAAGTCATTGTCCAGATGTCTAAGTCATTGTCCAGATGTTTAAGTCATTGTGCAGATGTCTAAGTCATTGTGCAGATGTCTAAGTCATTGTCCAGATGACTAAGTCATTGTGCAGATGTCTAAGTCATTGTCCAGATGACTAAGTCAATGTGCAGATGTCTAAGTCATTGTCCAGATGTCTAAGTCATTGTGCAGATGACTAAGTCATTGTCCAGATGACTAAGTCATTGTGCAGATGTCCAAGTCATTGTCCAGATGTCTAAGTCATTGTCCAGATGACTAAGTCATTGTGCAGATGTCTAAGTCATTGTGCAGATGTCTAAGTCATTGTCCAGATGTCTAAGTCATTGTGCAGATGTCTAAGTCATTGTCCAGATGACTAAGTCATTGTGCAGATGTCTAAGTCATTGTCCAGATGTCTAAGTCATTGTGCAGATGTCTAAGTCATTGTCCAGATGACTAAGTCATTGTGCAGATGTCCAAGTCATTGTCCAGATGTCTAAGTCATTGTCCAGATGACTAAGTCATTGTCCAGATGACTAAGTCATTGTCCAGATGTCTAAGTCATTGTCCAGATGTCTAAGTCATTGTGCAGATGTCTAAGTCATTGTCCAGATGACTAAGTCATTGTCCAGATGTCTAAGTCATTGTGCAGATGTCTAAGTCATTGTGCAGATGTCTAAGTCATTGTGCAGATGTCTAAGTCATTGTCCATGAACCACTGAGGATAAAACATAGAATATAATTGCATTCTGTGTCTGCTAGCATGTCTTACCAAGACAAACCACAGGGGGCGCCATTAGAGGACAGACTATTGACTGTCATTGAAAGTGTTTTCTTCCAAAGTGGCCTCCTGTATGACATTTAGTGACATTTGTGTTGTGTCAGGCGTGTTGAAAAGAAGGATTGATGAGAGGCTGGAAGAGAAAGGCAGGGTGGGAGGAAGGTGTCTCCTTCCTGTATTCTGTGACCTTTTCACAACGTCACTGAGGATTTGTGTGCCATCTGCGCCCCCCCCGGGTCTCGTCTAATCCCGCCTCCGGTCTCCGTGGTGATGTTACGTGAAGCCTCCCGCCTTATCTCGCTCGCACACTCGGTCCTTTTGTTGCCTCCTGCGCGACAAGGGAAGATCTACCTGTGCGTTCCCACGCCTACCAACATGTCTTGCTGTGGAAAATAGTCCGTTAAAGGCCTACTGAAAGCCACTACTAGCGACCACGCAGTCTGATAGTTTATATATCAATGATGAAATCTTAACATTGCAACACATGCCAATACGGCCGGGTTAACTTATAAAGTGGAATTTTAAATTTCCCGCTAAACTTCCGGTTGAAAACGTCTATGTATGATGACGTATGCGTGTGACGTCAATGGTTGAAACGGAAGTATAGGGACACATTGTATCCAATACAAACAGCTCTGTTTTCATCGCAAAATTCCACAGTATTCTGGACATCTGTGTTGGTGAATCTTTTGCAATTTGTTTAATGAACAATGGAGACTGCAAAGAAGAAAGCTGTAGGTGGGATCGGTGTATTAGCGGCTGGCTGCAGCAACACAACCAGGAGGACTTTGAGGATAGCAGGCGCGCTATCCGACGCTAGCCGCCGACGGCATCGATGATCGGGTGAAGTCCTTCGTCGCGCCGTCGATCGCTGGAACGTAGGTGAGCACGGGTGTTGATGAGCAGATGAGGGCTGGCGTAGGTGGAGCGCTAATGTTTTTATCATAGCTCTGACGAGGTCCCGTAGCTAAGTTAGCTTCAATGGCGTCGTTAGCAACAGCATTGCTAGGCTTTGACAGGCGGCACAGCATTAACCGTGTATTTACAGGTCCAGTGTTTGGTTCGGTGTCTCCTGATAGTAGTATTGTTGATTTGCTGTCTATCCTTCCAGTCAGGGGCTTCTTTCTTTTGTTTCTATCTGCATTTAAGCACGATGCTATCACGTTAGCTCCGTAGCT
Source organism: Entelurus aequoreus (assembly GCF_033978785.1). Classification (NCBI taxonomy): domain Eukaryota; kingdom Metazoa; phylum Chordata; class Actinopteri; order Syngnathiformes; family Syngnathidae; genus Entelurus; species Entelurus aequoreus. The sequence goes on from NC_084740.1 coordinate 42,118,464, forward strand.
AAAGCGCTTCACCGATGTATTGTCGTGGAGATAAAAGTCACTGTGAATGTCCATTTCGCGTTCTCGACTCTCATTTTCAAGAGGATATAGTATCCGAGGTGGTTTAAAATACAAATCCGTGATCCACAATAGAAAAAGGAGAGAGTGTGGAATCCAATGAGCCAGCTTGTACCTAAGTTACGGTCAGAGTGAAAAAAGATACGTCCTGCACTGCACTCTAGTCCTTCACTCTCACGTTCCTCATACACGTATCTTTCATCCTCGCTCAAATTAATGGGGTAATCGTCGCTTTCTCGGTCCGAATCGCTCTCGCTGCTGGTGTAAACAATGGGGAAATGTGAGGAGCCTTTCAACCTGTGACGTCACGCTACTTCCGGTACAGGCAAGGCTTTTTTTATCAGCGACCAAAAGTTGCGAACTTTATCGTCGATGTTCTCTACTAAATGCTTTCAGCAAAAATATGGCAATATCGCGAAATGATCAAGTATGACACATAGAATGGATCTGCTATCCCCGTTTAAATAAAAAAATTTCATTTCAGTAGGCCTTTAAGAGTGGGAGGCTGGGATCTGCTCAGAAACACCGGAAGTGGCGTCACTTTTACACCTGTTGGAAAATGCGATTACGCCGGGTTTTACTGAATTGTGAAGAACTTTCTTTCATTTCCGGATTTCCTACGCTTTGAAACCTGCGACTTATAAAGCGGTACGGCTAATTTATGGATTTGTATTTGCTGACCACAAAAATGCAAAGAGTTTTAAAAAAAACTAATACATTTACGTTTCAAATTTTCTTGTAGTCAGACAATATTTTCGGTATATGAGATGGAATTTTTTTTTTGAAAATTTGAAAATAATATGAATAAGAAAAATACCCCTCATTTTTGTATTTTTTTTTCTTGTTTTTGAACACTGACTTTTTGCAGTGTACCTTCAAAATGAGCAAAAAAGCTAGCATGCTAACTAACGATTGTGCTACTTTGGACACCCGTCATACAAACAAATACTTATTCTGGCCACTAGTTGGCAGTGCAGCGTCTCCTGATTTAAACAAACATAAAAGTTAAAGTAGCAATGATTGTCACACACACACTAGGTGTGGCGAAATTATCCTCTGCATTTGACCCATCACCCTTGATCACCCCCTGGGAGGTGAGGGGAGCAGTGAGCAGCAGCGGTGGCCGCGCCCGGGAATCATTTTTGGTGATTTAACCCCCAATTCCAACCCTTGATGCTGAGTGCCAAGCATGGAGGTAATGGCTCCCATTTTTATAGTAAACACACTGCAAGACTGCTTGTATCGCACATGATATCACACACAAGTAAACATGCTGCAGGACTGCTTGTATCGCACATGATATCACACACAAGTAGACACCTGTGTGTTATAGTCATATGCTGTGTGTAAGAAAAATGTCACCTCAGTTTTTACAATTTGATGAACAACTTGCTTTGCAACTGTAGTCAAGTAGATATTTAAGGGTCTATGAAATAAAATACAACAGAATAAATTAGAAGATACGATAAAAATTTTGTTGCATTATTAGATATTAAAGTTAAAAAAATAATAATTTTTTTTTTTGGCCGAAATGGAACAAAAAACGAATACATCTGGTAAGAAAAGATAATTTCCCCGTATAAAAAGATGTGGCGGGCCACATGTGTCCCCCGGGCCCTCGGTCTGACACCTGTGCTTTATTCACGTTGCACATTCCTGCATCACATTATCCAGCAGCAGCAGCCTCCAAGGCTGAGGGACGGTGTAGCGCTGAGAGAAAATTCAAGTCAATTGGATTTGTGCACTGCGGGCCTTTGGCACTCGGCTCTCCTCGCTCTCGCCAATCTTTTGTTGGCTGTTATTGGAGTGTTTCCATTCATCTGGCTGGAGTGTGATTCATGGCCACCTCCCTCCCCCTCAAGGACCAGGAGAGTCTTTATGGTGGCAGCCTGGGAGCCATGGATGGACTTCTGATCCCGCCTTTTTATAGCAGGAACCTCCTCCTTGTGGGCTGAGAGGCAGGGTCCTGGTCTTTGTGCACGGCCTCGCTCGCTCTCTGACCTTCAGCTCCGCTTGTTGGGGGGACGACGACCTCCTCCCGTGTTCCCAGACATTGTTCCTTCCTGACTTCATGGAATACCAAGGAGGCAAAGACAACTGAACACGCTGCAGTGTGCATGCCGGGCCACTAGTGCCTCCATGGTTTTGCACAAATTAATACGAAGTAGGGGGGTCGAAAGAAAAATAAATTTTCCGAAAATAAAGATTTTTTATTTGTAACGGTTAAACCATTAAAAAATATATAATAATAATAATAAAAATTTAAAAAAATATATGTAAAAAAAATATATACATATATATATATAAATAAATAAAAATCGATTTTTTAAATTTATTTGAATCGATTGAGAATCGTTACACATAATAAGCGCTATTCATTAGGGAAAAAAAAAATTCTTGACACCCCTACTGAATAAATAAAATGCTGTACTTCTTCAGACAGCAGACTATTGAAGATTGACTCACCGGTCCCTCCGCTGGTGGTAAATTAATTGATTAACGTGGACCCCGACTTTAACAAGTTGAAAAACTTATTTGGGTTCTTAATCCATTAAAAAAATAATAATAATAATAATAAAAATTAAAAAAAATATATTTAAAAAAAACAAAAACAAAAAAAATATATATATATGTATGTTCATATAAATAAATAAAAATCTATTTTTGATTTATTTGAATCGATTAAGAATCGTTAGACATAATGATCGTTATTCATTTGGGAAAAAAAAAATGTTTTGACACCCCTAATGAATAAATAAAATGCTGTACTTCTTCAGACAGCAGACTATTGAAGATTGACTCCGCTGGTGGTAAATTAATTGATTAACGTGGACCCCGACTTTAACAAGTTGAAAAACTTATTTGGGTTCTTAATCCATTAAAAAAAAAATAATAATAAAAATTAAAAAATATATATTTAAAAAAAAAAAAAATATATATATATATATATATATATATATATATATATATATATATATATATATATATATATATATATATATATATATATATATATATATATATATATATATATGTATATATATATATATATATATATATATATATATATATATATATATATATATATATATATATATATATATATATGTATATATATATATATGTATATATATATATATATATATATATATATATATATATATATATATATATATATATATATATATATATATATATATATATGTATATATATATATATATATATATATATATATGTTCATATAAATAAATAAAAATCGATTTTTGATTTATTTGAATCGATTAAGAATCGTTACACATAATGATCGCTATTCATTCGGAAAAAAAATAATTTTTTGACACCCCTAATGAATAAATAAAATGCTGTACTTCTTCAGACAGCAGACTATTGAAGATTGACTCACCGGTGCCTCCGCTGGTGGCAAATTAATTGATTAACGTGGACCCCGACTTAAACAAGTTGAAAAACTTATTCGGGTGTTGCCATTTAGTGGTCAATTGTACGGAATATGTACTGTACTGTGCAATCTACTAATAAAAGTTTCAATCAAAATGAGTAGTGCGCTATTTTTCGCCCCAATTATTTCTCTATATGTGATTAATTGACATTTAATTGAATTTTGTTATGCTATTTGTTATACATCCAGTGTTTCCCAATAAAATAGATACAAAAATTAAATGCATAAATAAATAATTAAAATATAAAATAATGATAAAATAATAATAAAAAAATAAAGATTACAATTTTTTGTGGCGGTCCGCCACAAATACGTTTGGATCTCCACAAACAGATTTGTTTTTTTGGGCTGTGAATCTTTGGGCAGCACACGATTCGATTCGATTCGATTCTTGCGGGTAACGATTCGATTCAGAATTGATTCTCGTTTCAAAATCAATACTTTTTTTAAATAACATTAGGTGTCAGTTCTATAATTAACTACATTCCTCCATAAAATATATTAACAGCTCTAATACATTTCTATATTACTTCAAATAAAATGTATCAAAGTGGCTGGACAGGACAGATTTTTGGCGGGGAGGATAAAATGGAAAAAAATTTAGTAAAAATTTTAAATCAATAATTGATGTATTTGAATCGATTAAGAATCGTTACACATAAAGATCGCTATTCATTCGAAAATTGATTTTTTTGACACCCCTAATGAATAAATAAAATGCTGTACTTCTTCAGACAGCAGACTATTGAAGATTGACTCAACAGTGCCTCAGCTGGTGGTAAATGAGTAGTGCACTATTTTCCCCCCAATTATTTCTCAAGATGTGATTAATTGACATTCAATTGAATTGAATTTGTTATACATCCAGTGTTTCCCAATGAAATATATACAAAATTAAATGCATAAATTGTGTGTGTGAAAAGCCATAGATATTATGTGATTGGGCCAAAAAATGATTTTCAAAGTAAAAGTTGATTTTCAAGGTAAAAAATTATTTTCAAGGTGAAAAATTGTTTTCAAGGTAAAAAATGATTTTCAAAGTAAAAGTTGATTTTCAAGGTAAAAAATGATTTTAGGTGAAAAAAATGTTTCAAGGTAAAAAAGTATTTTCAAAGTAAAAGTTGAATTTCAACGTGGCACGCAAAGGCAGTGCCTTTAAAGGCCTACTGAAATTATTTTTTTTAAATTTAAACGGGAATAGCAGATCCATTCTATGTGTCATACTTGATCATTTCGCGATATTGCCATATTTTTGCTGAAAGGATTTAGTAGAGAAAATCGACGATAAAGTTCGCAACTTTTGCTCGCTGATAAAAAAAAGCCTTGCCTGTACCGGAAGTAGCGTGACGTCACAGGAGCTAGTATTCCTCACAATTCCCCATTGTTTACAATGGAGCGAGAGAGATTTGGAGCGACAAAGCGACGATTACCCCATTAATTTGAGCGAGGATGAAAGATTCGTGGATGAGGAACGTTAGAGTGAAGAACTAGAGGCAGTGCAGGACGTATCTTTTTTCGCTCTGACCGTAAGTTAGGTACAAGCTGGCTCATTGGATTCCACACTCTCTCCTTTTTCTACTGTGGATCACGGATTTGTATTTTAAACCACCTCGGATACTATATCCTCTTGAAAATGAGAGTCGAGAACGCGAAATGGACATTCACAGTGACTTTTATCTCCACGACAATACATCGGTGACACACTTAGCTACTGAGCTAACGTGATAGCATCGTTCTCAAATGCAGATAGAAACAAAATACATGAATCCCTGACTGGAAGGATAGACAGAAGATCAAAAATAGTATTAAACCATGTACATGTAATGTACGGTTAATAATTATCAGCCTGGTAAAGCTTAACAATGCTGTTGCTAACGACGCTAAGGCTAATTTAGCAACTTAGCAACTGGACCTCACAGAGCTATGATAAAAACATTAGCGCTCCACCTACGCCAGCCAGCCCTCATCTGCCCAGCTCATCAACACCCGTGCTCACCTGCGTTCCAGCGATCGACGGCGCGACGAAGGACTTCATCCGTGGGTTTGGCGGCTAGCATCGGCTAGGCGTCTGCTAAGTAAGTAGTCCTTGTTGTGTTGCTCCAGCCAGCCGCTAATACACCGATCGATCCCACCTACAACGTTCTTCTTTGCAGCCTCCATTGTTCATTAAACAAATTGCAAAAGATTCACCAACACAGATGTCCAGTACTGTGGAATTATGAAATGAAAACAGAGCTTGTTGTATAGGATTCTCCGGGCTCCGAATACTTCCCTTGTCCTCGTGACGTCACACGCATACGTCAGCATAATAAAACGTTTTTAACCGGAAGTGTGGCGGGAAATTTAAAATGTCACTTTATAAGTTAACCCGGCCGTATTGGCATGTGTTGCAATGTTAAGATTTCATCATTGATATATAAACTATCAGACTGCGTGGTCGGTTGTAGTGGCTTTCAGTAGGCCTTTAAGGTTTATTGGCGCTCTGTACTTCTCCCTACGTTAAAAAGTCATACATTTTACTTTTTGAAACCGATTCCGATAATTTCCGATATTACATTTTAAAGCACTTATAGGCCGATAATATCGGCAGTCCGATATTATCGGACATCTCTAATCGTTACAAATAAAAATTGCGATGAATTAAAACATCTTTTTGCTCCAACTGCCACAGATAGATTACAGTCCTCTCCCTTTCATTCCACAGCAGCGATATTAGAATTGTGACGCTCTCCACGCCACGCAGACGTGACCGTCGTGTCCACTTTAAAATATTTCTCTCCCGGCAGAAATGGTGTTTCTCCCGCTTACATCAATCTTTGGGCACCACTCGCCAGAGGTTGTGCGCCGTGACATTCATCTCCACTCAACACACTCCTCATCTTTTACCCCAGTCCTGTCGGGTCCGCCGACACCTTCTTTATGGCTCAATCAATCACAGTCGTGAAATGTCCGCTCAGTGGAGGATTAGCATCGGCGTCCTAATCAGCGAGGAAAAAAACAAGATTTACACCTGAGAAAACATTTCACGACCTGTGATCTTTGACAAGTGCTCATCCTTCGTGAGCAGACAGCCAAATTATGCAGCTTGATTTGTGTCTTCATTACAAAAGCATTTTTTGTGATTTTTACCTTTGAATTTTGTGAACTTAATTTTTTAACAACGAATTCTGATGACAATTTCATTGAATTAAAAAAGATGAGCAAAATGTGTGTTCAAAACTTAAGTTTGTAAAAATATAGTAATTTAGGATTCAGTGTAAAAAAAAAGTTCACTGTAAAAAAAGGAGTGCAGACTCTCAATCATTACACTGATTTTTTTACGCTGAATATTTTTTTAAGGATTAAGGAAAATTTGGATTTTACTGACATTTTTTACACCATTTTTTCTGCATTGATTAAGAATCGTTACACATAATGATCGCTATTCATTTTTTTGACACCCTTAATGAATAAATACATTTTTTTTAGATTTTTTAGATTTTTCATTACACTGATTTTTTTTAATACAAATTGTTTGTACATTGAATTTTGCTAACACTTGTTTTTTTACAAAAACAATTTTAAACTGGATTTTTTTTAAATGATTTTTTTATACACAATTTTAATTACACTGATATTTTTTACACCAATTTTTCTGCACAGAATTTATATTACACTGATTTTTTACGCTGAATATTTTGTAAAGGATTTTTTAATACACTAAATTTGGATTTTACTGATATTTTTTACACCATTTTTTCTGCACTGATTTTTCATTACACTACTTTTTTTTTTTTATACAAATTGTTTGTACACTGAATTTTGCTAACACTCATTTTTTTACAAAAACAATTTTAAGTTGGATTTTTTTTTTAAAGGATTTTTTATACACAATTTTAATTACACTGATATTTTTTACACCAAATTTTCCTGCACTGAATTTTCATTACACTGATTTTTTTATACAAATTGTTTGTACACTGAATTTTCATTACACTGATTTTTTTTACACTGAATATTTTGTAAAGGATTTTTTAATACGCAAAATTTGGATTTTACTGATATTTTTTACACCATTTTTTCTGCACTGATTTTTCATTACACTGATTTTTTTTTTTTATAAAAATTGTTTGTACTCTGAATTTTGCTAACACTCATTTTTTTTTTACAAAAACAATTTTAAGCTGTATATTTTGTAAGGATTTTTTTTTATACACACAATTTTAATTAAACTGATATTTTTTACACAAAATTTTTCTGGACTGAATTTTCATTACACTGATTTTTTTTTACACCATTTTTTTTTATACACTGAATTTTTACTCTGAATTAAAAAAAAAATTTTTTTTTTTAAACACAAATTTTGCTCACAAATTTTTATTCTATGAAATTTTCATCATAAATTGAAAAATGTAATAATCCAGTTCACAAAATTCAAATGCCAACACATTATTTTGCAATAAGAAGACAAAATAACCTCCATGGTTGTTGTTGTTGTGGTTCTTTCCGGCACACGGTTCATTTAGCTATTTTTCCTCCATCTTTTTCCCTCCTTTCTGCAGCGGAAGCGAGCTTATCGCGGGTTTAAGTCGCAGACGTGTCCGTGTTGATGAATACTGATGCATTGTTAAGAAGTGCGACTAATAAGAACCCAGGTCAGGAGGCTGCCGCTGTAATGGAGTCAGATGCTAGATTTCTCTAATCCTCATGCACACTCGGCACTTTTCAGGAGGAAGTGCGCCACACACGAGCTGCCTGAGTGGCGACAGGTAATGCCTTCTAATCTGTGCAAGGTGCACTTCTGCCTTCTTTTTGGGATGCAAGACTATGATGAGGTGGAATGCATTAGAGAAGAATATTCAAAGTTCATTCTTTTTTATTTATTCATTTCAGGATGCGCAAAGAGCGATGGTTGAGGCACAAAATGCTGCAAAGTAGGAGTCAAATACCCTGAAATGACTCATTCCTTCAGTCATTACACAAAACCCAAATGAACCTGCTGGCAGTGCACCGCCCCCTGGTGGTTTGGAGTGGTGTCTCAATGGCCCACACACTTCATCTGAAGGTGTCTTGTGCTTTTTCTTCAACCTTTCTTCTCACGCCAAGAGAAAAAAATACGCCAACTTTGAATGGAACTCACTGACCCCGTGGTGGTTGTTCAGTACAACATGGCAACAACAACAGCAATAATCTTCTACTTGTTCTGTATATTTGATTTGATTTGATCGAGGGGCGTCCTCACCACTACCCATATCAGTCCAGTATCAACCAAAGTATAGGATTATTAGCCCAATATATGACTATTATGCAGTACTAGTATACAGTAATAGTATGCAGTAGTATTAAGCAGTATTACTAGTATGCAATACAATTATGCAATAATAGTATGCAGTAGTATTATGCAATAGTAGTATGTAGATGTAGTAGTATTCAGTAGTAGTAGTATACAGTGGAATTATGCAACAATAATACGCAGTAGTATTATGCAATAGTAGTAGTAGTAGTATGCAGTTGAATTAGGCAGTAATAGTATGCAGTAGTCGCAGCATGTAGCAGTAGTATGCAGTAGAATTATGCAATAGTAGTATGCAGTAGTAGTAGTATGCAGCAGTAGTAGTATGTAGTAACAATATGCAGTAGTAGTATGCAGTAGTAGTGTACAGTAATATTATGCAGTAGTAGTATGTAGTAACAGTATGCAGTAGTATTATGCATTAGTAGTGTACAGTAATAGTATGCAGTGGTAATATGCACTATTAGTATTATGCAGTAGTAGTATGCAGTAGGAGCAGTAGCGTGCAGTAGTAGTAGTATGTAGTAATAGTATGCAATAGTATTATGCAGTAATAGTAGTAGTAGTATGTAGTAATAGTATGCAATCGTGTTATGCAGTAGTAGTGTACAGTAATAGTATGCAGTAGCAATATGCACTAGTAGTATTATGCAGTAGTAGTATGCAGTAGGAGCAGTAGTGTGCAGTAGTAGTAGTAGTATGTAGTAATAGTATGCAATAGTATTATGCAGTAGTATGTAGTAATAGTATGCAATAGTGTTATGCAGTAGTAGTGTACAGTAATAGTATGCAGTAGTATTATGCAGTAGTATTATGCAGTAATAGTATGCAGTAGTAGCAGTATGCAGTAGTAATATGCAGTAATAGTATGCACTAGTATTATGCAGTAGTAGTAGCAGTATACAGTAGTATTGTGCAGTAGTAGAGTGCAGTAATATTATGCAGTAGCAATATGCACTAGTAGTATTATGCAGTAATAGTATGCAATAGTAGTAAACAGTAGTAGTATTATGCAGCAGTAATATGCAGTAGTATTATGCAATAGTAGTATGCAGTAGTAGTATTATACAGTAATAGTAGTATGAAGTAGTAGTAGTAGTCCTGCAGCATGTTTATTTGTGTGTGATACCATGTGCGATACATGCAGCATGTTTACTTGTGTGTGATATCATGTGCGATACAAGCAGTCATGCAGCGTGTTTACTTGTGCGTGATACCATGTGCGATACAGCATGTTTACTTGTGCGTGATACCATGTGCGATACAAGCAGTCCTGCAGCGTATTTATTTGCTTGCGATATCATGTGCAATACAAGCAGCCATGCAGCAAGTTAACTTGTGTGTGGTATCATGTGCGATACAAGCAGTCCTGCAGCGTGTTTACTTGTGTGTGATATACTGTGCAATACAAGTAGTCATGCAGCTAGTTTACTTGGGTGTGATATCATGTGCGATACAAGCAGTCCTGCTGCATGTTAACTTATGTGTGATATCATGTACGATACAAGCAGTCCTGCAGCAAGTTAACATTTGTGTGTGATATCATGTGCGATACAAGCAGTCTTGCAGCAAGTTAACATGTGTGTGTGATATCATGTGCGATACAAGCAGTCCTGCAGCGTGTTTACTTGTGTGTGATATATTGTGCAAAACAAGTAGTCATGCAGCAAGTTTACTTGGGTGTGATATCATGTGCGATACAAGCAGTCCTGCAGCGTGTTCACTTGTGTGTTATATCATGTGCGATACAAGCAGTCCTGCTTTATGTTAACTTGTGTGTGATATCATATGCGATACAAGCAGTCCTGCAGCAAGTTAACATGTGTGTGATATCATGTGCGATACAAGCAGTCCTGCTGCATGTTAACTTATGTGTGATATCATGTACGATACAAGCAGTCCTGCAGCAAGTTAACATTTGTGTGTGATATCATGTGCGATACAAGCAGTCTTGCAGCAAGTTAACATGTGTGTGTGATATCATGTGCGATACAAGCAGTCCTGCAGCGTGTTTACTTGTGTGTGATATATTGTGCAAAACAAGTAGTCATGCAGCAAGTTTACTTGGGTGTGATATCATGTGCGATACAAGCAGTCCTGCAGCGTGTTCACTTGTGTGTTATATCATGTGCGATACAAGCAGTCCTGCTTTATGTTAACTTGTGTGTGATATCATATGCGATACAAGCAGTCCTGCAGCAAGTTAACATGTGTGTGTGATATCATGTGCGATACAAGCAGTCCTGCAGCAAGTTAACATGTGTGTGTGATATCATGTGCGATACAAGCAGTCCTGCAGTGTGTTTACTTGTGTGTGATATACTGTGCAATACAAGTAGTCATGCAGCAAGTTTACTTGGGTGTGATATCATGTGTGATACAGGCAGTCCTGCAGCGTGTTCACTTGTGTGTTATATCATGTGCGATACAAGCAGTCCTGCTGCATGTTAACTTGTGTGTGATATCATGTGTGATACAAGCAGTCCTGCTGCATGTTAACTTGTGTGTGATATCATGTGTGATACAAGCAGTCCTGCAGCGTGTTCACTTGTGCAAATTTAAATGTCCTCCAATGAACATACAATTTCTTCTATTTCACTAAAGTCATTTACAAAAGGTAAACATGCTAGGCTATAGGATATTAAGAGCTAGCAGCTACACAACAGCTAAGCACACAATAGCACACAAGCTAGACTTAGGTAATAATCATTGAGCAATAAAACGTGACATGTGTCAGAATAAACAGGTATCAAATCATTATAGTTGCATATTACTTACACATACAAAGTCTCCAAGGCAGAAGCGTATTAGAAAGTATCCAGTAACAAACGTGTCCGCATCATTCAACTCACTGCGCCGTGAGTTCACCTTCATGAATCACTACAGTTAAAGCCATCACCACTCCACTTCAACATAAAGACAGCACAAGTCCACCAGGCTATAATCTCCTGTATCGTATCCTCTTTCCTGCGATACAGGAGAGATTCTGAAGAAGATCAAAGAGGAGGCAAACGACCATCTTGTAAGATGTCGGCTGATCCAGGAGCGACGCTCAGGTTCCGCACGTGTGCGCCTGACATGTTTGCACGATATCAAAACGATACCGTATCTGCTTGATGCTGAAGCGCTCTTCATGCTCGGCTAAGTCAGAAGATTGGTAGCAAACAGCAAAGTGGGGAAAGGGCAGCTGATTGAGATCCACGCTGCAACTGTGCGACGACGTGTAAAGAAAGGAGCCGCAAGTATCGTGCTAGTAAGACGACACGTGTTCCGTGGTGTAAATGTCTGCTGGGATGATAAACGATACCTGAGGTGCTACAGTATCGTCTCTTGCTTTTCATGAGGGAGCCCTGGGGCCAGTGGAAACATGACATGAAGACTGTGATGTGCTAACATATTCACCAGCAACGCCCGCTTTTACCAGCCATTGTTGCGCAACACTAGCAGAGGAGCAGCTGCAGTATGTTGCTCAGTGCAGACTTCTGCTCTTTTCCCGACAACTTTGCAACACTTGAGAGATTAAGCCGCCGCCCACGCACATATGGCCGCCACACAAGTACAGCAGTTGGGAACATTTGCACTCAGTCTTTAACGGCTCGTTAGCATTCTAATATTAACATGCTAATTTTGCAGGTGTACACCTCAGTGTCATATATTTTGTTACATGACGAATGATACCTGTTAGCATGCTAACCTAGCTTCTTTTTTAGCTACATTTTTTAAAGCCAATAGGATGCTAACGTAACTTTTTTTTTAGCTAATTATGCTAGTTTTTTAGCTAATTGTATACTAACTTACATTTTTTAGCTAATTTTGCTAACTTTTTAGCTAATAGCATGCTAATTTTGCAGGTGTACACCTCAGCGTCATATATTTTGTTACATGACGAATGATACCTGTTAGCATGATAGCTTAGCTTCTTTTTTAGCTACATTTTTTAAGCCAATAGGATGCTAACTTAACTTTTTTTTTAGCTAATTCTGCTAGTTTTTTAGCTAATTTTGCTAACTTTTTAGCTAATAGCATGCTAATTTTGCAGGTGTACACCTCAGCGTCATATATTTTGTTACATGACGAATGATACCTGTTAGCATGCTAACTTAGCTTCTTTTTTAGCTACATTTTTTAAAGCCAATAGGATGCTAACTTAACTTTTTTTTAGCTAATTATGCTAGTTTTTTAGCTAATTGTATACTAACTTAAATTTGTAGCTAATTTTGCTAAGTTTTTAGCTAATAGCATGCTAATTTTGCAGGTGTACACCTCAGCGTCATATATTGTGTTACATAACGAATGTTACCTGTTAGCATGCTAACTTAGCTTCTTTTTTAGCTAAATGTTTTTAAAGCTAATATGATGCTAACTTAACTTTTTTTTTTAGCAAATTCTGCTAGTTTTTTAGCTAATTGTATACTAACTTACATTTTTTAGTTAATTTTGCTAACTTTTTAGCTAATAGCATGCTAATTTTGCAGGTGTACACCTCAGCGTCATATATTTTGTTACATGACGAATGATACCTGTTAGCATGCTAGCTTAGCTTCTTTTTTAGCTACTATTTTTAAAGCCAATAGGATGCTAACTTAACTTTTTTTTTTAGCTAATTCTGCTAGTTTTTTAGCTAATTGTATACTAACTTACATTTTTTAGCTAATTTTGCTAACTTTTTAGCTAATAGCATGCTAATTTTGCAGGTGTACACCTCAGCGTCATATATTGTTACATGACGAATGATACCTGTTAGCATGCTAGCTTAGCTTCTTTTTTAGCTAAATGTTTTTAAAGCTAAGAGGATGCTAACTTAACTTTTTTTTAGCTAATTCTGCTAGTTTTTTAGCTAATTGTATGCTAACTTACATTTTTTACCGAATTTTGCAGGTGTACACCTCAGCGTCAAATATTTTGTTACATGACGAATGATACCTGTTAGCATGCTAACTTAGCTTCTTTTTTAGCAAATTTTTTTAAAGCCAATAGGATGCTAACTTAATTTTTTTTTAAGCCTCTTTCTTCGCGCTGTGCTCCAAATCTAAACATCAGACATGGAATTGATCAGCTGGACTCTCGACTCAATTGACAAAATCTTTTCGACGAGGAAAAGAGGTTCAAGGGAGCCTGGCTGCCCTGATGGAACCATTGCTGCGGGGTACGTGAGAGATTCCTGGGTTAAATGGAGAATCATGTGCCTCTCAGTCCTTTCCATCGAGGACGTGGAAGACATCTACCTATTTGGAACCGTGATCGCGGGGCACCTGCTGATTGGGCTGGGCATTGCTCTGGTGTATCGTCAAATTCAAGGAGCCGAAAGGCTGTTCGTCGCAATGGAAGGTTTGGGCCGGGCTGTGGGATCACAGACTGGGGCGATTTCTGAACTGAATCGCAAGATGGATCACATCATGGAGAAGCTTGCTGAAAGGGAAAAATTGGATATGAGAGCCAGCATGGACGTATAGAACAAATAAGCCATTGTAATGTCTGCTCGCGGAAAAACAAAAATCCTAATCTACAATTTGACTCCCTCGAATGGCCTTGACGCTGCAACAACAGGAGCAGGCCCCGAGGACTCCTCAACGATGGACGCTTTTGACCTCCCTCCCTCCTCAACGACTTTGCTTGCATTGCATGCAGAGCGGCCCCGGGCCTCTGGACACAACACCACTACACCCAAGACTATGGGCATATACACAAACACACATCCCACCCCCACCCAAACGCCTCCACCGCCGCTTGATTCCCCTTTGGGGTGATGGACGGCTGAGTAGCGCTTTATAGCAGCAGGCCGGCCTCCAGGGCCCCAACTCCTCCCCCCGTTGCAAGTTGTTGTGATTACCGTATTTTTCGGACTATAAATCACAGTTTTTTTCATTGTTTGGCCAGGGGTGCGACGTATGTGTGAAATGATTAACACATTAGCGTAAAATATCAAATAATATTACTTATCTCATTCACGTAAGAGACTAGACGTATAAGATTTAATGGGATTTAGTGATTAGGAGTGACAGATTGTTTGGTAAACGTATAGCATGTTCTATATGTTATAGTTATTTGAATGACTCTTACCATAATAAGTTACGTTAACATACCAGTTGGTTATTTATGCCTCATATAACGTACACTTATTCAGCCTGTTGTTCACTATTCTTTATTTATTTGAAATTGCCTTTCAAATGTCTATTCTTGGTGTTGGCTTTTATCAAATACATTTCCCCCAAAAATGCGACTTATACTCCGGAGCGACTTATACTCCGAAAAATACGGTATATGTAACTTTTTTATGTGTGCTATGGCAAATGAGGTTTTTTCCCTTGGACTCAGTCTGGACCCCCTCTCGAGGGTCCAGCCTTTGACTGATATTTTTTACTCTTCCTCCCTTTCCCAATATCACCTTTTTCCCACCTTTTTTAAGGAGCGCCATAAGTAGGGTTGGGTATCGTTTGAATTCGAACGATTCCGATTCCGATTCTTTGTTTCGATTCCGATTCCTGGCGATTCTCGGTTCCGATTCTTTTAAGAGGCAGGGTCAAAAAAAAGTTTAGGATATTTTAAATGAGCTAGCTAACCTACAGTCTTTCTGAATGAAATAGTCTGACATTCTCCATCAATTTTAATTCTATTAACTTTTTATGAACTTTACTATAAATTCCTCACAGGGCTGTTTTCAACTAGGATATAAATATCAAATCAATGAACTTGAATATAAATATTATAAATTATGAATACATTTTCCCACATCGCGGAGCCTGGCTAGCAGGTTGTAAATTGTCTATGAAAAAATATGCGGGCTAATTTCTTAGCTGCCTCAACGTTGGCGCAAAACACATTATTTATTGCATGTATATTGTTTTACTTAGTAACAGTGCAGTCACCGAGGTGCCAGGCTGGGCGTCGGAGCCAGAGGAAGAGGAAGAGGAGGATGGTCGGCGCAGCGCGTCGAAGATGGGACACGCATTTATATGTACTCCATGAACTCGGAGGTGCTTCATCATGTTCGACGTGCACCCTCCTAAGCACGAAACAGTCCTGTCGCACGTGTTACATGTCGCTGATATTTCATTTTTTTTAGTAAAGTAAAGCCACACTTCGACCGCCGACGCCCGCTATCCATGCTTGACTGACTCGCTCGGCTACATAGGCTTGGCTATGCTAACACTTCCGGCGGTGGGCGCTTCTTCGTTGGTGTTCAGCGGCTTCTTCTTCCGGTCGGCGGACTTATTCTTTTTTTCCAGTCGGCGGACTGGGTATCGAAACTAGGAATCGAAATTTAAATTTTGAACGATTCCGGGAGAATCGGAAAGTTAGTCCCGGTTCCAATCGATACTCGATACTCGATACCCAACCCTAGCCGTAAGTGGCTGATCCGTTGGCGGTCCTGTTCTTGTCTCCCTGTAACGTATGTCTGCTCTTAGTGGGACTTTGCCGAAAATGTAATTTCAGTTCTTACCGTATTTTTCGGAGTATAAGTCGCTCCGTAGTATAAGTCGCACCGGCCGAAAATGCATAATAAAGAAGGAAAAAAACATATAAGTCGCACTGGAGTATAAGTCGCATTTTTTGGGGAATTTTTTTTTTATAAAACCCATCACCAAGAATACACATTTGAAAGGCAATTTAAAATAAATAAAGAATAGTGAACAACAGGCTGAATAAGTGTACGTTATATGAGGCCATACTTGCCAACCCTCCCGTTTTTAGCGGGAGAATCCCGGTATTCAGCGCCTCTCCCGACAACCTCCCGGCAGAGATTTTCTCCCGACAAACTCCTGGTATTCAGCCGGAGCTGGAGGCCACGCCCCCTCCAGCTCAATGCGGAAATTACAGACATGGCGACGCCGTCGACGAGCAAGATGAAGAAATACGCTTGCAAGTTCCAAAACGAATGGAAACAAGAATTTCAGTTCATCCAGGACAGTTCGAAGGGGAAGGTGTATGTTGCCTGTAAATATGTAGAACAGACTTCTCCATTGAACACGGTGGCCGAAATGATATACTCATCATGAACGGAGAAGTTAAACAGGACAATACTGCCATCTAATGGATAGCCACCGGAACACTGAAATTCAAGTATTTATTTTATGTAAATAAAATAAATAAATAAAATAAAAATAAAATATATATATATATATATATATATATATATATATATATATATATATATATATATATATATATATATATATATATATATATATATATATTATAGCGAGAATTCACTGAAAGTCAAGTATTTCATATATACATATATATATATATATATATATATATATATATATATATATATATATATATATATATATATATATACCGTATTTCCTTGAATAGCCGCAGGGGCGTTAATTAATTTAAAACCTCCTGTCACTCCTGCGGTTACCGGAAACCGGCGGGATGGCCGTGCATGCGGTAATTATTTTAAAACCTCTTCTCACTCCGGCGTTTACCAAAAGGAATCCATAAAATTTAGGCGTGCGCTTTGAGTGTGATGTAAGCATACCATCATGAAAAGCACATTTAATTTAAAAAAACGTTATTATGGTCTTACCTGTACTTATAAATGGAGTCCATTTGCAGCTCCTTCTGACCAAAAGCATCGATAACTTGTTTATAGAAGTCTTCATTATTTTCTTTTTTCCGTTTTAAAAGTCTCTGTCTCGATGGAGATATTCCTTTAATTATTACCTCCTGCTTCGATTGAAAGTCCAGTTTAGAAAACTGTTTTATTTTAGATACCGGTATGTAATCCTCCTTGTTAAAAGGAAAAAAAAAATCTCTTGCTGCGTGTGTTCACTTCTTCTGCAGTACCGGAAGTCGCAAGAAGGATCACTAGCGCGGCAGCGCCCTCTACCACCAGGAGGCGGGAGTCATTTAATGACTTATACAGTATTTCACACACGCAGCTACGGTATATTAATAAAACATAGCTGCTTACTGTTCTCTTTAGCATACTGTACCGGTATTCAATAGCTTGGACCTTAAATCCTACTGAATAGCTCTTTATCTTTTTTCCTTTGTGCGATTGTAAACTACTGAAAGCAGCTTCCTCCATTTTGAAAATGAGGACAGATGCGTCACTCGTGACGTAACGAATTTGACCCGGTGGAAGTTCTCGCCATATGCTAAATATTTTGCGAAACGAGTTTGACCCGGTGAAAATTATAGACATGCGATAATAAAATTAATATTTTGCGAAACGAATTTGATCCGGCTTCAATAATAAACCGGCGTTAATTATTTTGAGAAACGAGTTTGACCTGGCAGTAATTCTAGACGTGCGAATACTATATTCCCTGCGCCAATTCAAGGAAATACGGTATATATATATATATATATATATATATATATATATATATATATATATATATATATATATATATATATATATATATATATATATATATGTATATATATATATATATATATATATATATGTATATATATATATATATATATATATATATATATGAAATATATATGAAATACTCGAGTTGGTGAATTCTAGCTGTAAATAACCATGCCCCCAACCACGCCCCCCCCACCCCCCACCCCCCACCTCCCGATATTGGAGGTCTCAAGGTTGGCAAGTATGTATGAGGCATAAATAACCAACTGAGAATGTGCCTGGTATGTTAACGTAACATATTATGGTAAGAGCCATTCAAATAACTATAACATATAGAACATGCTATACGTTTACCAAACAATCTGTCACTCCTAATCGCTAAATCCCATGAAATCTTATACGTCTAGTCTCTTACGTGAATGAGATAAATAATATCATTTGATATTTTACGCTAATGTGTTAATAATTTCACACATAAGTAGGGATGATGTTTGATAAGAAATTATCGAGTTCGAGCCTATTATCGAATCCTCTTATCGAACCGATTCCTTATCGATTCTATTATCGAGTGCAGATAGGTTGTTGTATATGGAAAAAAACACACAATATTTGGTTCAACAAAAGCTCACTTTTATTATATAAGAAAAAAATAAAATCTAATAAATAAATAAATATTGACTGTTACCCCTTTAAAAAAATAAAATAAAATAAATAAATATTGACTGTTGTTACCCAAAGTATTTTAAGTGGGATTTTTCAGAAAAACAAATATATACAATAACACAAAAACAAGCTGTCTCTGTGATCACTATAGGTGTATAAATAATAATATAGTGTTAAATAAAATCAGTCCCTTGGGCACAAAACTGAAAATAATACAGCTCTCCAAAAAGTGCACTTCTGCTGCTATTTGACACAACTGTTTGTTATGATGCTTTGACATTTTTGCACTTTATTTCTTTACTGAAAGAAAATTCTATGAAGAGAAAAGTTGTTTGAAAATGTGGTTACAATGCTAAAAAAAATGAAAAGTTAAAGCTAAAAAAAGAAATACACTTTATTGAGTTAACATTATTTCTTTATAGGGGGAAAGATGTGATGTTATGAGCTAGGGAATATAACAACTACACTACCCAGCATGCAACGGGAGTGACGAGCATACGCGGTAGCCCCGAAAAGTGTTGTTGCATGTCGCCACCCGGCAGCTAAGAATGAGGTTATGAGCACGCTGTGAAAGTAAACGTCAAGAACTCAGCCAACACGCCTCGTCTGCATTATTTATAATTAGACAGACAACACACAGTGTGATTTTGTTTTGTTTACAAGGAAAGAAAAACAAAAGTTGAAAAAGGGAGATGTGTTGTATATATATGTATGTGCTGCGGTTGCTTTAAGAACGTTGCGACAGCTGCCGTAAAGGAGGTGCGTTGCTAGCCTGGTTGCTATGTTTCCGCTTGGTGGTAAAAGTGTTGGTCATGTGTTTGTACCCTGCTCAAGTCTCTCAGTAAAGTTATTCATTGGATTATACCTTTTGTTTTGAACTTTATTACACCTTGGAGCGCTTTTTCCGGTTCATTGTTTTTCCTGCTTTCCCTATCTGCGCCTAATGACTGAGCTACGTGACGTCATTTCTTGTGATGTCTCACGGGGCATTTCTGGTCGGGACGGGATTCGTTCCCAGGGATTCGAATAAAGAACCAACTCTTTTTCTTTACTGTAGTGGTCTCGATAACGGGTACCGGTTCTCAAAAAGGGATTTGAGTCAGAGGACTCGGTTCTTTTCTTATCGAACAACCGGGAAAATCGGTTTCGAGTATCATCCCTACACATAAGTCGCTCCTGAGTATAAGTCGCACCCCTGGCCAAACTATGAAAAAAACTGTGACTTATACACTACCGTTCAAAAGTTTGGGGTCACCCAAACAATTTTGTGGAATAGCCTTCATTTCTAAGAACAAGAATAGACTGTCGAGTTTCAGATGAAAGTTCTCTTTTTCTGGCCATTTTGAGCGTTGAAATTGACCCCACAAATGTGATGCTCCAGAAACTCAATCTGCTCAAAGGAAGGTGTCATGACAGGGTTCTTGGGTTTTGCTTCTCCGGAAGGCAAAGAAAAATTGGCGCGGGCAAGGCGTGAATTTAAATACATGATTTATTTTGACACTAATAAACTACAAAAAAAAGAAGCAAACAAAAGGCGCTCACAGCGGAGGTAACAACTTGACTATGAAAACAAAACTTGCACAATGGCAAAAACTATGAACAATAAAACAAAAACACAAACTGTGGCAATAATAAACAAAAACTTACTTGGTGAAGAACTGTGAACATGACATGAATCAGGGTGATGAAAAAGTGCGAGGACGCCAGGACGAACAACAGAAACAGACAGATTTAAATAGTGACGTGATCAGTGAAAACAGGTGCGTGACAAGACAGGTGAACAGGTGCGTGACATGACAATGTGAACCAGGTGAAACTAATGGTTGCTATGGTGACAAATAAAAGTGCACAAAAAGTCCAAAACCAAATCCCAACATGACTAAAACAAAACATAATCACAGACATGACAGAGCCCCCCCCTTACGGACAGATCCCAGATGTCCAAAACAAGGCAGGATCGAGAGTCATGGGAGGGCGGAGGGGGACATGGCGGTGGGTCGCCAGGCCAAGTGGCCCCGAATCCACCGAGGCATGGTCATGTGGCGGCGACGCGGCGACCGCCGCTGAACCTGACAAGGTGGGCGACCTGGGAATGGCCACATGCGTGGCCGACGAAGAGGTGGGCGCACTTGGCGTGGCGGACGACCAGGCAGTGGCCACCTTCGTGGCAGACGAGGAGGCAGGCGCTTCGTCGACGTGGCAGTCGCAGATGACGAAGCTTGGCGTGGTGCGTCGGGCAGCAAAGCTTGGCGTGGCGTGTCCTGGCAGCGTGGGTCTTGGTCTTGGCAGCGTGGGTCTTGGTGTTGGTCTTGGCAGTCTTGGTCTTGGCAGTCTTGGTGTTGGTCTTGGTAGTCTTGGTGTTGGTCTTGGCAGTCTTGGTGTTGGTCTTGGCAGTCTTGGTCTTTGGGTGGTGTGTCTTGGCGTGGTGTGTCTTGGACTTGGCGTGAGGGGTCTTGGACTTGGCTTGAGGGGTCTTGGACTTGGCTTGAGGGGTCTTGGACTTGGTCTTGGCTTGAGGGGTCTTGGACTTGGTCTTGGCTTGAGGGGTCTTGGACTTGGTCTTGGCTTGAGGGGTCTTGGACTTGGTCTTGGCATGGTGTGTCTTGGACTTGGTCACTTGGAGGGTCTTGGTCTTGGCATGGCGGTTCTTGGTCTTGGCATGGCGGTTCTTGGTCTTGGCATGGAGCTGCGACTGGCGGCACTTGGCGTCGTGGAGCTGCGACTGGCGGCACTTGGCGTCGTGAAGCTGCGACTGGCGGCGCTTGGCGTGGAGCTGCGACTGGCGGCGCTTGGCGTGGAGCAGGTACTGGTGGCGCTTGGCGTGGAGCAGGTACTGGTGGCGCTTGGCGTGGTGGGGCTTGGCGTGGAGCTGGGCGTGGAGCAGGTGGCTCTTGGCATGGTCGAAAAACTGGTGGTGGCGGCCGTGCTGGTGGCTGTGGCTTGGCAGGTCGAAAGACAGGTGGTGGTGGCCGAGCTGGAGGCTGTGGCTTGGCATGGCGATGCTGACCCACCCCACCTGAACAATTCCCAGCCCTAGCCCCCCCCTCAAGGAGCGGATCCCAGACGCGCTCCCCGCTGTCTGGAACCGTCTTTTGGGGTGGGTGGAGGGAGGTCAGGAGGGGGGCTAAATCCTCCCCTCTAAATTGTCCAAAATGTCTTTCCTTCCCCCCCACCTGGGCTTTTGTGGGTGGATAAAAGGAAAAATTTTGTGACGGGGGCAGGGTTTGAGTCTTGGGGGACGGGGCATAAAAACTGGGTGACTGTGATTGACAGGATCTAATTTGTAAAAACATGTCCTGATAATGTCTTATCATGTTTTTACAGTCTTTTGCTGGAGGTGAGTGATCAAAAGAAAAAGTATTGAAAAAAAAATCCTGGTCTGTGATGTCATTTTGGAGCTGTGGAGCTGGCAGCAACCTGTTTCCGCCCTGAGCGGGAGGAGCCTGCGGCAGCGCCGCATGCTGTCCGCTCGCCTTCCCTGATGTCCTTGGTCTGGAGCGGCGCTTCCGGGACTGCGGTGACGCAGCGCCGTCCTCGGACCAACTGGAGCTCAATGGCACCAGATTTCCATCTGGCCCCCACATCAGGTCTCTGCGCTTACCGGAGGAATAACGCAGCGTCTCTTCCTCCATCGCGCGGAGGACCTCCCACGTTGCCTCGTCAAAATTGTCCAATTTTTTTGCGGAGAAACTCTTCTGCTGGCGTCCTACTGTCATGACTGGGTTCTTGGGTTTTGCTTCTCCGGAAGGCAAAGAAAAATTGGCGCGGGCAAGGCGTGAATTTAAATACATGATTTATTTTGACACTAATAAACTACAAAAAAAAGAAGCAAACAAAAGGCGCTCACAGCGGAGGTAACAACTTGACTATGAAAACAAAACTTGCACAATGGCAAAAACTATGAACAATAAAACAAAAACACAAACTGTGGCAAAAACTTACTTGGTAAAGAACTGTGAACATGACATGAATCAGGGTGATGAAAAAGTGCGAGGACGCCAGGACGAACAACAGAAACAGACAGATTTAAATAGTGACGTGATCAGTGAAAACAGGTGCGTGACAAGACAGGTGAACAGGTGCGTGACATGACAATGTGAACCAGGTGAAACTAATGGTTGCTATGGTGACAAATAAAAGTGCACAAAAAGTCCAAAACCAAATCCCAACATGACTAAAACAAAACATAATCACAGACATGACAGAAGGTCAGTTTTGTAAATTCTGTAACGAGCTAAAGTGTTTTCAGATGTGTGAACATGATTGCACAAGGGTTTTCTAATCATCAATTAGCCTTCTGAGCCAATGAGCAAACACATTGTACCATTAGAACACTGGAGTGATAGTTGCTGGAAATGGGCCTCTATACACCTATGTAGATATTGCACCAAAAACCAGATATTTGCAGCTAGAATAGTCATTTACCACATTAGCAATGTATAGAGCAGGGGTCACCAACCTTTTTGAAACCAAGAGCTACTTCTTGGGTAGTGATTAATGCGAAGGGCTACCAGTTTGATACACACTTAAATAAATTGCCAGAAATAGCCAATTTGCTCAATTTACCTTTAACTCTATGTTATTATTAATGATTAATGATATTTACACTTAGTTGAACGGTTAAAAAGAGGAGAAAACACAAAAAAAATGACAATTAAATGTTGAAACATAGTTTATCTTCAATTTCGACTCTTTAAAATTCAAAATTCAACCGAAAAAAAGAAGAGAAAAACTAGCTAATTTGAATCTTTTTGAAAAAATTAAAAAAAGAATTTATGGAACATCATTAGTAATTTTTCCTGATCAAGATTAATTTTTAAATTTTGATGACATGTTTTAAATAGGTTAAAATCCAATCTGCACTTTGTTAGAATATAGAACAAATTGGACCAAGCTATATTTCTAACAAAGACAAATCATTATTTCTTCCGGAACAAAAATTCCAAAAAAAATTCAAGAGACCTTGAAATAAGATTTAAATTTGATTCTACAGATTTTCTAGATTTGCCAGAATAAATTTTTTGAATTTTAATCATAATAAGTTTGAAGAAATATTTTACAAATATTCTTCGTCAAAAAAACAGAAGCTAAAATGAAGAATTAAATTAAAATGTATTTATTATTCTTTACAATAAAAAATTTTTTTACTTCAACATTGATTTAAATTGTCAGGAAAGAAGAGGAAGGAATTTAAAAGGTAAAAAGGTATATGTGTTTAAAAATCCTAATACCATTTTTAAGGTTGTATTTTTTCTCTAAAATTGTCTTTCTGAAAGTTATAAGAAGCAAAGTAAAAAAAATAATGAATTTATTTAAACAAGTGAAGACCAAGTCTTTAAAATATTTTCTTGGATTTTCTAATTCTATTTGAGTTTTGTCTCTCTTAGAATTAAAAATGTCGGGCAAAGCGAGACCAGCTTGACAGTAAATAAATACAATTTAAAAAATAGAGGCAGCTCACTGGTAAGTGCTGCTATTTGAGCTATTTTTAGAACAGGCCAGCGGGCTACTCATCTGGTCCTTACGGGCTACCTGGTGCTCGCGGGCACCGCGTTGGTGACCCCTGGTATAGAGTGTATTTCTTTCAAGTTAAGACTAGTTTAAAGTTATCTTCATTGAAAAGTACAGTGCTTTTCCTTCAAAAATAAGGACATTTCAATGTGACCCCAAACTTTTGAACGGTAGTGTAGTCCGAAAAATACGGTATATGTCTTGTACATGTTAAAGAATGGACAATAATAAAGCATCCTGATCCTTATCCTGAAAACATCTTTTAATGGGGGTGCAATGATAAATGCGGACACGTTTGTTACTGGATACTTTGTAAAAAGAGAAGAGTTCATACTGAAGATGTTAAGTTGACGCCATGCTAACCGCCAGCTAGCGTGGCGTTTGATTCCGTCTTGAAGTACAATACGCGGCGCGTGCGTCGAGGGAATGTTTGGCGAGCGAGAGTGGCGTCGGGCTTTTGAAACGCGGCCTCTGCAGCCCGCGGGCTAAAAGCGTCGGTACCGTGCTTGTGAAGCCGTAGCGTGACTTCAAACAAGAAAAGAGAAAAGACAAGCCGCTACAAAAGCAGCCGGGGTACTTTGTACGCTCCTTAGCGGGAACGTCCCCCAAGTCTTGTCTTCTGAAGAAGAAGAAGCGGTTCATCTGCTCCCATGATGCACCGGGGCGTTGTCGCCATTGGACGACACTGAGAGCAGCCGCGCTTATTTGACTGCTGTGAACATGAAACGTTATCAAGAGTCTTTGATTTGTCTTCCACGAGAGAGCGCCTCCTTTCAAAGGTGATTAACTTCAAGAGTATTATTGGATGTTTGCTCCTGTTGTCTGGCTATATTTCACATTATAATACACTATATATTGCCAAAAGTATTTGGCCACCCATCCGAATGATGAGAATCAGGTGTTCTAATCATTTGGCCCGTTGTATCAAATCAAGCACTTAGGCATGGAGACTGTTTCTACAAACATTAGTGAAAGAATGGGCCGCTCTCAGTGATTTCCAGCGTGGAACTGTCATAGTTTAAGTTAAAGTTAAAGTACCAATGATTGTCACACACACACTAGGTGTGGTGAAATTTGTCCTCTGCATTTGCCCCATCCCCTTGATCACCCCCTGGGAGGTGAGGGGAGCAGTGGGCAGCAGTGGGCAGCAGCGTAGCCGCGCCCGGGAATCATTTTTGGTGATTTAACCCCCAATTCCAACCCTTGATGCTGAGTGCCAAGCAGGGAGGTAATGGCTCCCATTTTTTATAGTCTTTGGTATGACCCGGCCGGGGTTTGAACACACAACCTACCGATCTCAGGGCGGACACTCTAACCACTAGGCCACTGAGTAGGTTACTAGGCCACTATAGGATGCCACCTGTGCAACAAATCCAGTCGTGAAATTTCCTTGCTCCTAAATATTCCAAAGTCAACTTTATTATAAGAAAAGTGAAGAGTTTTGGGAACAACAGCAAGTCAGCCACCAAGTGGTAGGCCACATAAACTGACAGAGAGGGGTCAGCGGATGCTGAAGTGCATAGTGCAAAGTAGGGATGTCCGATATTATCGGCCGATAAATGTTTTAAAATGTAACATCGGAAATTATCAATATCGGTTTCAAAATGATCGGTTTCAAAAAGTAAAATGTATGACTTTTTAAAACGCCGCTGTGTACACGGACGTAGGGAGAAGTACAGAGCGCCAATAAACCTTAAAGGCACTGCCTTTGCGTGCCGGCTAGGGATGGGCGATACCACACTTTTAGGATTTGATATGATACCGATACCTTTTCTTGCATTTTCATTGATACCGATATCGATACCATTAATTTCTTATTGGCAATTTTTGTCAGTCAAAAATATTATTACTATTGTTATTATTTAAGACAAATCACAAGACAAATACAGACCATTTATACCACATTCATTATGGTCAATATATAATAAAAGTAAAAGTAAAATAAATAACATAAATATGAAAAATACATTAAATATAAACAAAAATATACACATTTTCACTTTTCTTATTTCTCCAAAAAAAAGTATGGGTAGAAAAAGCTTAAAAAAACATTTATTCATAACAATGTTATGTTTCAAACCTCTTTGCGGAAGTAAACTTATAACACTTCTCTGAAGCAAAGTCAATAATTTCCTTATCACAATAAAATAGGATTTCCTTGTCCTATAAACCTGCATACGAAAGACAGTTCCCTGAGAAAATGAACTTGGAAAAATGATCTACAAAAATGTCTGACACGTTTAGTGTACTTGAGATATGTCAATCAATCAATCAATCAATCAATGTTTATTTATATAGACCTAAATCACAAAAGTCTCAAAGGGCTGCACAATTAATTTATGTAAGCAAATTCTTTGCATTCAAAATTTGTCAACTGAATTTTTTAATTTTTTTTTACACCAAATTATGCTGACAATTTCAGCCAAAAAAAATTTGTTAACAAAATGCTTGTTCAAAAAAAGTGTTTTATAATTCAGTGTTTAAAAAAATTATGTGCTTAAAAATTATTTGTCAAAAATCACACGTCACACTTTACTGAAGTCTCAGATTGCTGTTCAGGAAAGGTAACAACGCTGTCGGCTGGCTGTGTGTGTGTTGCACGTTGAGGACGCTGATCCGCTGTTTCCTGTGACGTGACTGGGCCAGCTCTATACTCTGCCAGGTACAGGGGTGTCCCAGCACATAGTAAGTTAAGTAAGTAATCAAAAACATCTGAAAGTGATGCTTGCACCCCCCACACGCCGTTTTTTGGTTTATATCGATACTTTTTTCAGAAAAGTGATGCCAAATGAGTAGCGTGTGAGTATCGATATATCGATACCACAGGATCGATACGCACATCCCTAGTGCCGGCCCAGTTACATAATATCTACGGCTTTTCACACACACAAGTGAATGCAATGCATACTTGGTCAACAGCCATACAGGTCACACTGAGGGTGGCCGTATAAACAACTTTAACACTGTTACAAATATGCGCCACACTGTGAACCCACACCAAACAAGAATGACAAACACATTTCGGGAGAACATCCGCACCGCAGCACAACATAAACACAACAGAACAAATACCCAGAAACCCTTGCAGCACTAACTCTTCCGGGACGCCACAATATACACCCCCCCTTCCCCCCCTTTCAATTTTTTAGTGCGCGGCCCTCAGTGGAAAAACTTTGGACACCCCTGCCTTAGGTCTGAGGAGGTCCGCATCACACGAGCCACAGCTCGCTTCCATGGCAGGCACCCAAACATTTATCCATGAAAATTTGCAGAAGCCGCGGAGGCTGTGTTCGACCGGTTTCAGTTGGTTCTGTCTGGTCCTGGCTCTGCAAACTGCGCATTAGGCACAGCTGACATTCGGTCCGTCACTCAAAGTGGTGCAACACAAACAACAACAACAACAACAGTTCCTATTGCTGCGTGACGAGAAGGAGAGGCCTACAAAAGTGAAGGCAGTCCAATGTCAGGACATTGTTGATAGAAGTACAGTAGTCGTGTCAACCACGTGACAGAAGATGGTGACGCTTGGCACATCCTGGTCAGAGTGCCTTTCTAAGTCACCAATGAGTGAGTCACTTCTTCATACTTGACATTCCAGCAGAGTTGTCACACCCCAGTGAGAAGATTGGGAAGCAAAAAGGGTCAACACAACAGCCCACAGAGGAATTTCCCTTCAATCCTCCGCTATTCTTTCCTCTTTTGTCTTCCTTGATGCTTCATCTTCACATATGGGATGTGGATGTAAATAATCTGCTGGTAAAAGCTACATCACACATGCTCGTACTGGGCCTTCTCCTTCCCACTGTGGGAAGAAGCTGCGGGAACCAAGCAGACGTTGCTGTTCCTCTTGTTGCCTTGACCAATGGGCATCCATGGTGTGCCACAAACCAGCCATGCCATGGCAACGTGTGGAAGCGGCAACGCTGAAAAACCGACCAATGAAAGACAAGCTGATGTGTTTACATGCAGTAAAATGAGAAAGTTCTGCAGAAAATTTTTTTTTTACATTTGATTAACGCCTAATTTTCACATCCTAATCAGAATATGTATATAAATATACATATAAACATACATATATACATACACATGTAACCATACATGTATACATATATACATACATACATATACACACATACATACATTTATATACACACATAAATGTATACATATACATATATACATACATGTATACATATACATATATACATACATTTATATACACACATAAATGTATACATATACATATATACATACATACAAATGTAACCATACATGTATACATATATACATACATACAGATATACACATTTATATACATACATGTATACACATACATATATACACATACATGTATACATACACATTTATATACATACATGTATACATATACATATATATACATACATGTATACATATACATATATACATACATGTATACATATACATATATACATACATGCATACATATATACATACATGTATACATATATACATACATGTATACATATACATACATGTATACATATACATATATACATACATGTATACATATACTGTACATATATACACATACATGTATACATATACATGTATACTTACATGTATACATATACATATATACATACAGTACATGTATACATATAAACATACAGTACATGTATACATATATACTTACATGTATACATATACATATATACTTACATGTATACATATATACATACATGTATACATACATACACATACATGTATACATATATACATACACATACATGTATAAATATATAGATACACATACATGTATACATACATATATACATACATGTATGCATATACATACATATACATATATACATACATGTATGCATATACATATATACATACATGTATATATATACATATATACATACATGTATACATATACATATATACATACATGTATACATATACTGTACATATATACACATACATGTATACATATACATGTATACTTACATGTATACATATACATACATACATGTATACATACAGTACATGTATACATATACATGTATACAAACATGTATACATATATACATACAGTACATGTATACATATACATGTATACAAACAAATACACATACATGTATGTATACATGTATGTGTATACATACATGTATACACATACATGTATACATGTATGTGTATATATCATATACATATATACACATACATGTATACATATATACATACACATACATGTATACATATATACATACACATACATGTATACATTTACACATACACATACATGTATACATATATAAATACACATACATGTATACATACATATATACATACATGTATGCATATACATATATACATACATGTTTACATATACATACATACATACATACATACATACATACATACATACATACATACATACATACATACATACTGTACATACATACTGTACATACATATACGTAAGGGTTCCAAAGTAATTTATTTTTTATTAAAAATAATAAAAAATAAATTAATGAAAACAAATCTATATAATTAACTATGGGTGTTCCATTACAACTTTTTCACTTCCAATACCGATACCGGAGCCTCGAGAATTGGCCATTACTCATTTTGAGCTAATCCGATATCAGCAGGAATCATACATACTCGTATTATTTTCTAGTGTGGAATGTTAGAAAAGGTTTGATCAAGTGAAATGAGTCAAACAGAGAACAATGCTAGTTATTAAAACACTAACCTCTTTATTATTAACCGTCTAGAATGGACTTATGCTGTCTTGAAGTTGAAGTGGAGTGGCAATTGTTTTTGTTTTTTTGGTTGACACCTAGTGGCCACAATAAGTCATGAAGTTAAGCTCATGTTGCAGTAAATTGAATGATGCGGACACGTTTGTTACTGGATGCTTTCTAATAGGCTTCTGCTTTAGAGAGTTTGTATGTGTAAATAATATGCAATTATAATTATTTGATACTGGTTTATAGAGGTTGGAATCTTTGGGCACCTCAGGATACGATTTGATTCCAATTCTAGGGATGACGATTCGATTCAGTATCGATTCTCAATACAACACGATTCTCGTAATATTATATTTGATACATAAATTACAATAAATCCTTTATAAATCAGGTTACAGGTGACAAAAGCTCCTGTTGGCTGCTGATGTTGGACGTGTACACGCAGTGTTGGCCTCAAAAATGTCCTTTTAAAAATGTTATTTACAAAAATTACAGAATGTTAATCTTAATAAAAGAAAATGAGCAACCCCAACTGCAACCCAATCCCAGCTTTACAATACTTTTAATACATGTAGTATTATATATTTATGATATCATTTTACAAAGCAATTGTGAAGACATACAAATACACGCAAAAAAGTTAAATATTTTCTTTTTAAAGCAAAAGTATCAATTTATTCTTAATAGCAATGATAACTGTTAATAATAATAATAATAATAATAATAATAATAATAATAATAATAATAATAATAATAATCACTTTTAAAAACATCTAAATAAAAACATATGCAAAAATTTTTTTACATTTCCCCAAAAAATAGATTCTCAAAAATTCTGAATCAATTTAGAATGGGACTGAACAAACTTTGAGATTTAGATGTGAATCCATTTTTTATGAGCATTTTTACTTGTTTATATTGACAAATGTGCTGTTTTGTTGCTCAATTATTATCACCTATGTCTAGCTGGTATGCTATTGTGTGCTTAGCTGTTGTGTAGCTGATAGCTCTTAGTAGCCTAGCATGTTTACCTTTTGTAAATGACTTTAGTAAAATAGAAGACATTGTGTGTTTATTGGAGGACATTTAGATGTTAACTGTTTGTCCAGCTTTGCACAAGTAAACACTCTGCAGGACTGCTTGTATCGCACATGATATCACAAACAAGTAAACACGCTGTGGGACTGCTTGCATCGCACATGATATCGCACACAAGTAAACACGCAGCCAAACTGCTTGTATCGTACATGATATCACATGCAAGTAAACACGCTGCAGGACTGCTTGTATCGCACATGATATCACAAACAAGTAAACACGCTGCAGGACTGCTTGTATCGCACATGATGTCACAAACAAGTAAACACGCTGTGGGACTGCTTGCATCGCACATGATATCGCACACAAGTAAACACGAAACCGGACTGCTTGTATCGTACATGATATCACATGCAAGTAAACAGGCTGCAGGACTGCTTGTATCGCACATGATGTCACACACAAGTAAACATGCAGCCAGACTGCTTGTATCGCACATGATATCACACACAAGTAAACATGCAGCCAGACTGCTTGTATCGCACATGATATCACACACAAGTTAACACGCTGCGGGACTGCTTGCATCGCACATTGATATCACACACAAGTAAACACGCAGCCGGACTGCTTGTATCGCACATGATATCACATGCAAGTAAACAGGCTGCAGGACTGTTTGTATCGCACATGATATCACACACAAGTAAACACGCTGCAGGAATGCTTATATCACACATGATATCACATGCAAGTAAACATGCAGCCAGACTGCTTGTATCGCACATGATATCACACACAAGTTAACACGCTGCGGGACTGCTTGCATCGCACATGATATCACACACAAGTAAACATGCAGCCGGACTGCTTGTATCGCACATGATATCACATGCAAGTAAACAGGCTGCAGGACTGTTTGTATCGCACATGATATCACACACAAGTAAACACGCTGCAGGACCGCTTGTATCGCATATGATATCACACCGAAGTAAACTTGCTGCAGGACCGCTTGTATCGCACATGATATCACACTTAAGTAAACACGCTGCAGGACCACTTGTATCATACATGGTATCACATGCAAGTAAACATGCTGCAGCGCCGCTTGTATCACACAAGTAAACACGCTGCAGGACCGCTTGTTTCGCACATGATATCACGCACAAGTAAACATGCTGCAGCAGTTGTATCGCACATGATATCACACATTTCACATGCAAGCTAATACAATCCATGATATCGGACCGATCTCCTTCTTAACAACAACAGATAGAAAATATATCACATTGAGACAGTATTTGGGCTGATACAGTAAGACTGTGGCTGTGCACCTCACACCCCGGCTGTGCTATAAAGTCCCCCCCTCCCCCGCATCGCTGGATCCGCGTCAGACTTGTGTGAAAACAGCAGAAAGGCTCCATGCTGGCGTGGTAAGCCTCTTTCAAAAACTGTGCAGGCGCACTTGCCGGGAATCAAACAGAGCCGTTTGAAAGGCGCAGGCGGGGAGCACGTCTCCACATGCAGACACGTCGCTCACGTGGGCTGTGGAGGTTTGCAACGCTGCGAGGTGTGACATTTTTATGAACGATTAGACATATTTGACATTAGCCATGTTTGGAACTGTCAGTAAACGTTGCTTGCAGCGTGACCCCGGGATGCAGAGACGGCAAGTAAAACTAATTGCAGGAGACAAACAACAGCAGTCTACAAAGTACTGTTTTAATTGGTTTTACCCTTTAAAATCGTTTTTAATCATATTTATTTTTATATTGGTTTTATATTTATTTATTTTTTGTTTTTATTCAGTCATTGGTGGAGCATAATGTTTTTAATACTGTTTTTAACATGGCTGTGCAGCACTTTGGAAACATTCTTGTTGTTTAAATGTGCTATATAAATAAAGTGGATTGGATTGAATCATCCAGCTCTGAAGGAGGGACACAGGCGGAACTAAATAGCAGTAATTAATGAGACAGGGCAGGGCATGGGACAGAAAGTAAAGGTGCTTCAAAACACACACCAAACAGGAAGTACTGACAAAACAAGAGCACCGGAACAGGAAGTGACTCCAAACACAGGAAGTTGACATCAAAACCAAAAATAGTCATGAAGGATCATGACAAGACTCTCTTTTTTTTGTACTGCGTGTAAAAAAATCTGTTAACTGGCAGATCAGTCGCCAGAATTTTATCGTAGAATTTTATGGTGTTATTTTTTTCTTTTACATGTTAATACAAAAATGGCACCAATGTTTTTTTACAGTAAAATTCTGCTGACTGAGCAGCCAGTTCATCCCCGTGAAATCTGTGTGTTGTTGTTGTTGCAGTGTATTACTGTAAATAGAAAAACGATACCATGTTTTGTTTTACGGGAAAATTGTGGCAACGGAGCAGCAAGTTTTTTTTTCATCCCATCGAATCTATTGTCATTTTTTCATTGTAAAAATGTAATGGATAACTTGCTACGAAATTATAAGTGAAATATGTATTTTCATTTCAAAATTGTAATGTAATATTTGATACATTATTACAAAACATGAAACTAATAGTTTGTTAATATTACAGATTATAACTACTTTCCAACCTAAATGCATACAAATGTAGCTTACATTTTTAACATGAACAACATTGTGATTACAGAGCCATACATAAGTCCAGCAGCTATTTCAATATTTATTTTTAGTTTAAGAAAATGTTTTAATATTTCATTAATTTTGTTTAATTTAATTGCTATGTCAGTTTAATAATAAAACCATGGTACAATGTTCCCATTTTCAATAATACACTTTAAAAACGACAACCATAGATTTTAGGATAAAACACTGCCCACTTTGAGGTCAGAATTTTATAGAGAAAAAAAAGTGGTACCAGGTTTTTATTTAGAGAAGTAAACAAAACAAAAAATAACAACCATAGAATTAACAATAAATAAAACTGGTTGCTCAGTTGCCATAATTTTACCTAAAAAAAAGTGGTACCGTTTTTCTATTTACATTAATAAACCGCAAAAACAACCATAGATTTTACGATAAAAAAACTGCCCGCTCTGTTGCCAGAATTTTACTGTAAAACACAGTGGTACCATTTTTCCTTTATAGTTATGTGCTGTAAAAACAACAATCATAGTTGTACAATAAAACAAAATAGCAACCATAGAATTAACAATTAAAAAAAACTGGTTGCTCAGTTGCCAGAATTATACCGTTAAAAAAAAAGTAGTACCATGTTTTGTATTTACAGTAATAAACCGCTAAAACAACAACAACCATAGATTTTAGGACCAAAAAACTGCCCGCATAGTCGCCAGAATTTTACCGTAAAAAACAGTGGTACCATTTTTTAATTTACACTTAGTTATATGTTATAAAACAACAGCCCTTAATTTTCCGATAAAAAACTGGCTGCTCAGTCGCCAGAATTTTGCAGAAAAAAAAGTGGCACCAGGTTTCTATCTAGTGTCATAGACCACAAAAATAACAACAACTATAGAATGAACGATATAAAACTGGTCGCTCAGTCGCCAGAATTTAA
This sequence comes from Entelurus aequoreus, assembly GCF_033978785.1. Lineage (NCBI taxonomy): Eukaryota > Metazoa > Chordata > Actinopteri > Syngnathiformes > Syngnathidae > Entelurus > Entelurus aequoreus. The sequence continues at coordinate 42,153,074 of NC_084740.1, forward strand.
CCCAAAAAAAATTTGTACCATTTTTCTATTTACAGTAATAAACCGCGAAAACAACCATAGATTTTACGATTTAAAAAAACTGTGCGCTTAGTCACCAGAATTTTATTTTAATTTAAAAAACTGGCTGCCAGAATTTTACATTAAAAAAAAGTGGTACTGGGTTTGTAACTAGAGTAATAGACCACAAAAATAACAACAACCATAGAATTAACGATAAAAAACTTAGTCGCCAGAATTTTACCGTAAAAAAAAGTGGTACCATTTTTCATTTACAGTAATATACTGTAAAAACAACAATGATAGATTTTATGATAAAAAAAACTGGCTGCTCAGTTGCCAAAATGTTACCGAAAAAAAAGTGGTACCGTTTTTCTATTTACAGTAATAAACCGCAAAAACAACCATAGATTTTACGATTTTAAAAAAACTGAGCGCTTAGTCACCAGAATTTTACCGTAAAAAACAATGTTAACATTTTCCATTTACAGTTATATGCTGTAAAAACAACAACCATAGATATTACGATAAAAAAAAACTGGCTGCCAGAATTTCACATTTAAAAAAAGTGGTACTGGGTTTGTAACTAGAGAAACAGACCACAAAAATAACAACAACCATAGAAATAATTATTTTAAAAAAACTTCCCGCTTAGTCGCCAGAATTTTACCGTAAAAAAAAGTTGTACCATTTTTAATTTACAGTAATATACTGTAAAAACAACAATCATAGATTTTACGATAAAAAACTGGCTGCTCAGTTGCCAAAATGTTACCGAAAAAAAAGTGGTACCAGGTTTCTATTTAGAGTAATAGACTGCAAAAATAACAACAACTATAGAATTAACAATGAAAAACTGGTCGCTCAGTCGCCAGAATTTTAATGTAAAAAAAAAAGTGGTACTGTTATTTTAATAACAGTAATAAACCGCAAAAAAAACAATTATAGATTTTACGATTAAATAAATGCTTGCTTAGTCACTAGAACTTTACTGTAAAAAACTGTGGCACCATTTTTCATTTACAGTTTTATGCTGTAAAACCAACCATATATTTTACGATAACAAACTGGCTGCTCAGTTGCCAGAATTTTACCGTAAAAAGAAATGGTACCATTTTTGTATTTACAGTAACAAACCGCAAAAACAACAACCATAGATTTTACGATAAAAAAAAAAGTGCCCCCTTAGTCGCCAGAATTTTACCGTGAAAAATAGTGGTACCAATTTTTCCATTTACAGTTATATGCTCTAAAAACAACTATTGATTTCATTAAAAATTGCTGCTTAGTCGCCAGATTTTTACCGAATAAAAAGTGGTACTGGGTTTGTATCTTGAGAAATAGACCCCAAAAATAACAACCACAGAATTAACGATTTAAAAAAAAACTGCCCGTTTAGTAGCCAGAATTTTACCGCAAAAAAAAGGTGGTACCATTTTTCTATTTACGGTAACAAACCGCAAAAACAACAACAACAATCATAGATTTTACTAATATAAAACTGGCTGCTCAGTCGCCAGAATTTTACCGTAAAAAACAGTGGTACCATTTTTCATTGACAGTTATATGCTATAAAACAACAGAGATTTTACGATGAAAAAACGGTGGTACCATTTTTCCGTTTACAGTAATAATCTGTAAAAACAACTACTACAGAAAACAGTGGAGATGATCATGGACTTCAGGAAAGTCACAGCCCCACCATCCCCCCTCACCCTGATTGACTCTCCCACCCCCGTCCCCATTGTGGACTCCTTCCGTTTCTTGGGCACCACCATCACCCAGGACCTCAAGTGGGAGCTGACCATCAGCTCCCTCATCAAGAAGGCCCAGCAGAGGATGTACTTCCTGCGGCAGCTGAGGAAACTTAAGGTGCCGACCGAGATGCTGGTGCAGTTTTACTCAGCCATCATAGAGTCCATCCTGACCTCCTCCATCACAGTGTGGTTCCCCGGCGCCACAGTCCAGGATAAGAATAGACTGCAACGCATCGTACGTGCTGCGGAGAAGGTGATTGGCTGCAAGCTCCCATCCCTCCAGGACTTGTTCTCCTCCAGGACCAGGAGGCGTGTGGGTCGGATCACAGCTGAGTCTTCTCACCCTGGACACACACTATTCTCCCCTCTCCCCTCAGGCAGGAGACTACGCTCCATCCAGACCCACACCTCCCGCCACCTGAACAGTTTTTTCCCCTCGGCCATCAGGCAAATGAACAAGAACTCCTAACAGCAGCTCCTTGAATTCCTTGAATCCCTTCTAAGTCTATCTGATTGCTCCGTCACAGCTCTTTTTATACCAAATATGTGTTATATGTGTTTTATGTCGCACGTTTGCACCAAGAAAAATTCCTAGTTTGTGAACCCGTTCTCAAACAATGGCAATAAAACTATTCTGATTCTGATTCTGATTCTGATCTGATTCTGATTCTGATTTAGCTTTTACGGTAAAAAAAAAAGTCCAGTCAGTTGCCAGAATTTTACCGTAAAAAAACAATAGTACCAATTTTCCATTTACAGTAATATGCTGTAAAAAACATAAGTTATACGATCAAATTCTGGCGACTGAGCTGCCAGTGTACAGATTTTTTTTTTTCCAGGCAAAATATAACAATGTAATAATATCATGATATTGACTTATTTATTACTCACTGTTACAAGCGGCCCTCAATAAAACCAGTTCTACACACCTGGTCCAAGGGCTGTTTTCATACTACTAAACACTCCAATCCAAATCCTCTGCAGTTTAGACAAGCCCAGACAGGGCCGAGGGATGAAGAACTGAATGGTGCTGAGGTGATGCTGATGAAATCCCAGGCAATAAAGAAGGACGACTTTGATTGGACTGGTTTGGAGTCCATCTTTTTGAAGAACCTCCCCGCTCAGAGGCGCCATCAAGGCTGAAGATAGTGGTAATGGAGATCAATTGAAAGTCAATATGAGAAGAGGTCGTCCGACTTCTTGGGTTCTGCTCTCTCCTCATCCCCCAGACTTGGGGACGGCCGCCATGGCAACCGCAGTCCAGGCTGCAGAATGGGCCGGAGGTTTGCAAGCCAAAGTAAACAAACAAACTTTCCAGGACTCTCGTTGACCGAGCGTCACTTGACCTTCTCACAAAGTCGGGGGCCTGTCACCAAAGCTAAACGACTACTCTGCATTCAAAGGGAAGCAGGGCACGCTCCACACGCTCCACACGGGCAGCAGAGAGGAAAGAACTGACTTTGAAGTGCGGATGGACACATGATTAGGAACACATGGTCACAGACCATACGCTCGGGATGGTCCCCTGCTGGCCCCACTATGGACTGGACTCTCACTATTATGTTAGATCTACTATGGACTGGACTCTCACACTATTATGTTAGATCCACTATGGACTGGACTCTCACTATTATGTTAGATCCACTATGGACTGGACTCTCTCACTGTTATGTGAGATCCACTATGGACTGGACTCTCACACTATTATGTTAGATCCACTATGGACTGGACTCTCACACTATTATGTTAGATCCACTATGGACTGGACTCACACTATTATGTTAGATCCACTATGGACTGGACTCTCACTATTATGTTAGATCCACTATGGACTGGACTCTCACTATTATGTTAGATCCACTATGGACTGGACTCTCACACTATTATGTTAGATCCACTATGGACTGGACTCTCACAATATTATGTTAGATCCACTATGGACTGGACTCTCACACTATTATGTTAGATCCACTATGGACTGGACTCTCACACTATTATGTTAGCTCCACTATGGACTGGACTCTCACACTATTATGTTAGATCCAGTATGGACTGGACTCTCACACTATTATGTTAGATCCACTATGGACTGGACTCTCACACTATTATGTTAGATCCACTATGGACTTGACTCTCACACTATTATGTTAGATCCACTATGGACTGGACTCTCACTATTATGTTAGATCCACTATGGACTGGACTCTCACTATTATGTTAGATCCACTATGGACTGGACTCTCACACTATTATGTTAGATCCACTATGGACTGGACTCTCACACTATTATGTTAGATCCACTATGGACTGGACTCTCACACTATTATGTTAGCTCCACTATGGACTGGACTCTCACTATTATGTTAGATCCAGTATGGACTGGACTCTCACACTATTATGTTAGATCCACTATGGACTGGACTCTCACACTATTATGTTAGATCCACTATGGACTGGACTCACACTATTATGTTAGATCCACTATGGACTGGACTCTCACTATTATGTTAGATCTACTATGGACTGGACTCTCACACTATTATGTTAGATCCACTATGGACTGGACTCTCACAATATTATGTTAGATCCACTATGGACTGGACTCTCACACTATTATGTTAGCTCCACTATGGACTGGACTCTCACACTATTATGTTAGATCCAGTATGGACTGGACTCTCACACTATTATGTTAGATCCACTATGGACTTGACTCTCACACTATTATGTTAGATCCACTATGGACTGGACTCTCACTATTATGTTAGATCCACTATGGACTGGACTCTCACACTATTATGTTAGATCCACTATGGACTGGACTCTCACAATATTATGTTAGATCCACTATGGACTGGACTCTCACACTATTATGTTAGATCCACTATGGACTGGACTCTCACACTATTATGTTAGCTCCACTATGGACTGGACTCTCACTATTATGTTAGATCCAGTATGGACTGGACTCTCACACTATTATGTTAGATCCACTATGGACTGGACTCTCACACTATTATGTTAGATCCACTATGGACTGGACTCTCACACTATTATGTTAGATCCACTATGGACTGGACTCTCACTATTATGTTAGATCCACTATGGACTGGACTCTCACACTATTATGTTAGATCCACTATGGACTGGACTCTCACAATATTATGTTAGATCAACTATGGACTGGACTGTCACACTATTATGTTAGATCCACTATGGACTGGACTCTCACACTATTATGTTAGCTCCACTATGGACTGGACTCTCACTATTATGTTAGATCCAGTATGGACTGGACTCTCACACTATTATGTTAGATCCACTATGGACTGGACTCTCACACTATTATGTTAGATCCACTATGGACTGGACTCTCACACTATTATGTTAGATCCACTATGGACTGGACTCTCACTATTATGTTAGATCCACTATGGACTGGACTCTCACACTATTATGTTAGATCCACTATGGACTGGACTCTCACTATTATGTTAGATCCACTATGGACTGGACTCCCACACTATTATGTTAGATCCACTATAGACTGGACTCTCACTATTATGTTAGATCCACTATGGACTGGACTCCCACACTATTATGTTAGATCCACTATAGACTGGACTCTCACTATTATGTTAGATCCACTATGGACTGGACTCTCACACTATTATGTTAGATCCACTATGGACTGGACTCTCACAATATTATGTTAGATCCACTATGGACTGGACTCTCACACTATTATGTTAGATCCACTATGGACTGGACTCTCACACTATTATGTTAGATCCACTATGGACTGGACTCTCACTATTATGTTAGATCCACTATGGACTGGACTCTCACACTATTATGTTAGATCCACTATGGACTGGACTCTCACTATTATGTTAGATCCACTATGGACTGGACTCCCACACTATTATGTTAGATCCACTATAGACTGGACTCTCACTATTATGTTAGATCCACTATGGACTGGACTCCCACACTATTATGTTAGATCCACTATAGACTGGACTCTCACTATTATGTTAGATCCACTATGGACTGGACTCTCACACTATTATGTTAGATCCACTATGGACTGGACTCTCACAATATTATGTTAGATCCACTATGGACTGGACTCTCACACTATTATGTTAGATCCACTATGGACTGGACTCTCACTATTATGTTAGATCCACTATGGACTGGACTCTCACACTATTATGTTAGATCCACTATGGACTGGACTCTCACAATATTATGTTAGATCCACTATGGACTGGACTCTCACACTATTATGTTAGATCCACTATGGACTGGACTCTCACACTATTATGTTAGATCCACTATGGACTGGACTCTCCCAATATTATGTTAGATCCACTATGGACTGGACTCTCCCAATATTATGTTAGATCCACTATGGACTGGACTATCACACTATTATGTTAGATCCACTATGGACTGGACTCTCACTATTATGTTAGATCCACTATGGACTGGACTCTCCCAATATTATGTTAGATCCACTATGGACTGGACTCTCACTATTATGTTAGATCCACTATGGACTGGACTCTCCCAATATTATGTTAGATCCACTATGGACTGGACTCTCATACTATTATGTTAGATCCACTATGGACTGGACTCTCACACTATTATGTTAGATCCAGTATGGACTGGACTCTCACACTATTATGTTAGATCCACTATGGACTTGACTCTCACACTATTATGTTAGATCCACTATGGACTGGACTCTCACTATTATGTTAGATCCACTATGGACTGGACTCTCACACTATTATGTTAGATCCACTATGGACTGGACTCTCACAATATTATGTTAGATCCACTATGGACTGGACTCTCACACTATTATGTTAGATCCACTATGGACTGGACTCTCACACTATTATGTTAGCTCCACTATGGACTGGACTCTCACTATTATGTTAGATCCAGTATGGACTGGACTCTCACACTATTATGTTAGATCCACTATGGACTGGACTCTCACACTATTATGTTAGATCCACTATGGACTGGACTCTCACACTATTATGTTAGATCCACTATGGACTGGACTCTCACTATTATGTTAGATCCACTATGGACTGGACTCTCACACTATTATGTTAGATCCACTATGGACTGGACTCTCACAATATTATGTTAGATCCACTATGGACTGGACTGTCACACTATTATGTTAGATCCACTATGGACTGGACTCTCACACTATTATGTTAGCTCCACTATGGACTGGACTCTCACTATTATGTTAGATCCAGTATGGACTGGACTCTCACACTATTATGTTAGATCCACTATGGACTGGACTCTCACACTATTATGTTAGATCCACTATGGACTGGACTCTCACACTATTATGTTAGATCCACTATGGACTGGACTCTCACTATTATGTTAGATCCACTATGGACTGGACTCTCACACTATTATGTTAGATCCACTATGGACTGGACTCTCACTATTATGTTAGATCCACTATGGACTGGACTCCCACACTATTATGTTAGATCCACTATAGACTGGACTCTCACTATTATGTTAGATCCACTATGGACTGGACTCCCACACTATTATGTTAGATCCACTATAGACTGGACTCTCACTATTATGTTAGATCCACTATGGACTGGACTCTCACACTATTATGTTAGATCCACTATGGACTGGACTCTCACAATATTATGTTAGATCCACTATGGACTGGACTCTCACACTATTATGTTAGATCCACTATGGACTGGACTCTCACACTATTATGTTAGATCCACTATGGACTGGACTCTCACTATTATGTTAGATCCACTATGGACTGGACTCTCACACTATTATGTTAGATCCACTATGGACTGGACTCTCACTATTATGTTAGATCCACTATGGACTGGACTCCCACACTATTATGTTAGATCCACTATAGACTGGACTCTCACTATTATGTTAGATCCACTATGGACTGGACTCCCACACTATTATGTTAGATCCACTATAGACTGGACTCTCACTATTATGTTAGATCCACTATGGACTGGACTCTCACACTATTATGTTAGATCCACTATGGACTGGACTCTCACAATATTATGTTAGATCCACTATGGACTGGACTCTCACACTATTATGTTAGATCCACTATGGACTGGACTCTCACTATTATGTTAGATCCACTATGGACTGGACTCTCACACTATTATGTTAGATCCACTATGGACTGGACTCTCACAATATTATGTTAGATCCACTATGGACTGGACTCTCACACTATTATGTTAGATCCACTATGGACTGGACTCTCACACTATTATGTTAGATCCACTATGGACTGGACTCTCCCAATATTATGTTAGATCCACTATGGACTGGACTCTCCCAATATTATGTTAGATCCACTATGGACTGGACTATCACACTATTATGTTAGATCCACTATGGACTGGACTCTCACTATTATGTTAGATCCACTATGGACTGGACTCTCCCAATATTATGTTAGATCCACTATGGACTGGACTCTCACTATTATGTTAGATCCACTATGGACTGGACTCTCCCAATATTATGTTAGATCCACTATGGACTGGACTCTCCCAATATTATGTTACATCCACTATGGACTGGACTATCACACTATTATGTTAGATCCACTATGGACTGGACTCTCACTATTATGTTAGATCCACTATGGACTGGACTCTCCCAATATTATGTTAGATCCACTATGGACTGGACTCTCACTATTATGTTAGATCCACTATGGACTGGACTCTCCCAATATTATGTTAGATCCACTATGGACTGGACTCTCCCAATATTATGTTAGATCCACTATGGACTGGACTATCACACTATTATGTTAGATCCACTATGGACTGGACTCTCACTATTATGTTAGATCCACTATGGACTGGACTCTCCCAATATTATGTTAGATCCACTATGGACTGGACTCTCACTATTATGTTAGATCCACTATGGACTGGACTCTCCCAATATTATGTTAGATCCACTATGGACTGGACTCTCCCAATATTATGTTAGATCCACTATGGACTGGACTATCACACTATTATGTTAGATCCACTATGGACTGGACTCTCACTATTATGTTAGATCCACTATGGACTGGACTCTCCCAATATTATGTTAGATCCACTATGGACTGGACTCTCACTATTATGTTAGATCCACTATGGACTGGACTCTCACTATTATGTTGGATCCACTATGGACTGGACTCTCCCAATATTATGTTAGATCCACTATGGACTGGACTCTCACTATTATGTTAGATCCACTATGGACTGGACTCTCACACTATTATGTTAGATCCACTATGGACTGGACTCTCACAATATTATGTTAGATCCACTATGGACTGGACTCTCACACTATTATGTTAGATCCACTATGGACTGGACTCTCACTATTATGTTAGATCCACTATGGACTGGACTCTCACACTATTATGTTAGATCCACTATGGACTGGACTCTCACAATATTATGTTAGATCCACTATGGACTGGACTCTCACACTATTATGTTAGATCCACTATGGACTGGACTCTCACACTATTATGTTAGATCCACTATGGACTGGACTCTCCCAATATTATGTTAGATCCACTATGGACTGGACTCTCCCAATATTATGTTAGATCCACTATGGACTGGACTATCACACTATTATGTTAGATCCACTATGGACTGGACTCTCACTATTATGTTAGATCCACTATGGACTGGACTCTCCCAATATTATGTTAGATCCACTATGGACTGGACTCTCACTATTATGTTAGATCCACTATGGACTGGACTCTCCCAATATTATGTTAGATCCACTATGGACTGGACTCTCCCAATATTATGTTACATCCACTATGGACTGGACTATCACACTATTATGTTAGATCCACTATGGACTGGACTCTCACTATTATGTTAGATCCACTATGGACTGGACTCTCCCAATATTATGTTAGATCCACTATGGACTGGACTCTCACTATTATGTTAGATCCACTATGGACTGGACTCTCCCAATATTATGTTAGATCCACTATGGACTGGACTCTCCCAATATTATGTTAGATCCACTATGGACTGGACTATCACACTATTATGTTAGATCCACTATGGACTGGACTCTCACTATTATGTTAGATCCACTATGGACTGGACTCTCCCAATATTATGTTAGATCCATTATGGACTGGACTCTCACTATTATGTTAGATCCACTATGGACTGGACTCTCCCAATATTATGTTAGATCCACTATGGACTGGACTCTCCCAATATTATGTTAGATCCACTATGGACTGGACTATCACACTATTATGTTAGATCCACTATGGACTGGACTCTCACTATTATGTTAGATCCACTATGGACTGGACTCTCCCAATATTATGTTAGATCCACTATGGACTGGACTCTCACTATTATGTTAGATCCACTATGGACTGGACTCTCACTATTATGTTGGATCCACTATGGACTGGACTCTCCCAATATTATGTTAGATCCACTATGGACTGGACTCTCACTATTATGTTGGATCCACTATGGACTGGACTCTCCCAATATTATGTTAGATCCACTATGGACTGGACTCTCCCAATATTATGCTAGATCCACTCGGCGTCCATTGCACCAGTCGCACAAGGGGGGGGGGGGGGGTCACCCACATCTGTGGTCCTCTCCAAGGTCTCTCATTGTCATCCCACTGGGTTGAGTTTTTCCTTGCCCTGATGTGGGATCTGAACCGAGGATGTCGTTGTGGCTTGTGCAGCCCTTTGAGACACTTGTGATTTAGGGCTGTATAAATAAACATTGATTGATTGATTGATTGATTGATTGATTGATTGATTGATTGATTGACAGATGAGCTATTTATTTACTGTGTTGTTTCTCTGGGGGTCATGGCAGCAGATGAAAACTGAAGGATAGTTCTCCTCCTTACCCCCAACATCTTCGTCTTACCACTAAAACACATCCCTCAAAAACACCGCTACCTCATCACCACAAGCCGCTTTGTGGCGGTTATTATTCTTAGACAGATGGAAGCTATACAAAAGTAAACATGTGCATTAGTTGCGTTAGCTAGCCTGTTTGACGTGTGATTTTAAATAAAACAAACATATATTAAACATGGATAATGTAAATTATGTCTAATCATTTATAAAATGTAGTAAATTGTAGTGAAGCTAGTCTGACGTCGTAGTTTACTAGCTACAGCCGCATTAGCTAGATCTTATGACGAGTTATTTTAAAATAAAGCGACAATATTCTAAACATGGCTTGTGTAATTTATGAAAGTAGATTAGCTGTCTAATCATTCATAAAATGTAGTAAATCGTAGTGAAGCTAGTCTGACGTCGTAGTTTACTAGCTGCAGTCACATTAGCTAGCTCCTATGACGAGTTATTGTAAAATAAAACGACAACATTCTAAACATAACTAGTGTAAATTATGTTTAAACATCCATAAAATGTAGTCATTTGTAGTGACGCTAGTCTGACATCATAGTTTACTAGCTGCAGCCATGTTAGCTAGCTCTTATAACTAGTTAATTCAAAATAAAACATTGAACATGGCTTATGTAAATTATGTCTAATCATTCAAAAAATTCAGTAAACTGTAGAGAAACTAGTCTGACATTGTAGTTTGTTAGCTAAAGCCGCGTTAGCTACCTCCTACGATAAGCTTTCTTTTTTTTAAAAGACATCATTCTAAACATAACTAATGTAAATTATGTTTAATCATTCATAAAATGTAGTAAATCGTAGCGAAGCGAGTCTGATATCGTAGTTTACTAGCTGCAGCCGCGTTAGCTAGCTCTTATGACAAGTTATTGTAAAATAAAAGGTCAACATTCTAAACATGGCTTGTGTAAATTCTCTCTAAACATTCATAAAATTGAGTAAATTGTAGAGAAGCTAGTCTGACATTGTAGTTTGTTAGCTAAAGCCACGTTAGCTAGCTCCTATGATAAGCAATTTTTTTTTTTTTAAAGACAACATTCTAAATGTAACTACTGTAAATTATGTTTAATCGTTCATAAAATGTAGTAAATCGTGAAGCGAGTCTGATATCGTAGTTTACTAGCTGCAGCCACGTTAGCTAGTTCCTATGACGAGTTATTGTCAAATAAACCAACAACATTCTAAACATGGCTTGTGTAAATTATGTCTATCATGCATAAAATGTAGTAAGTTTTAGTGAAGTCACTTTGCTGCTAGTCTGACATCGTAGTTTACCAGCTACAGCTGCGTTAGCTAGCTTTATGACGAGTGATTTTTAAAATAAAACATTCCAAACATGGCTAATGTAAATTATGGAAGTAGAATAGCCGTCTAATCATTTATGAAAGGTAGTAAATTGTAGTAAAGTCAGTTTGCTGCTAGTCTGACATCATAGTTTACTAGCAACCGCCGCGTTAGCTAGCTTCATGATAAATTATTTTAAAATAAGACAACATTCTAAACATGGCTAATGTAAATTATGATAGTATATTAGCTGTCTAATCATCTATAAAATGTAAATTGTAGCGAAGTCAGTTTGCTGCTAGTCTGAGGTCGTAGTTTACTAGCGACAGCCGCGTTAGCTAGCTCCCACAGTCTCAGGCTAGGCTAGGATAAGATAGACTTTTATTCATTAAACAACAAGAAAAGTATGTGGTTGCAGTGCAGATTTTTACATACAGTAATAAAAGTAAAACAAGTCATAAATAATGCATATTGCTCTCTAACGATTGCAGTATGTATCAATAAATAATTAAAAATATCGCTTTATCGCTACAGCCGCGTTAGCTAGCTCGTATGTATACGTAGGTGGAGGCGTTCAATACCTGGTAAAACTACTTTATTACTGCTCAAATCAATAATGCTTGTAATCAAAGCAGAATCCAATCAGTCAAGAAATCACAGAATGTGTTTCTTCATCTCCTGAGCCGCGAGTTAATTTGATTGCACGCCTGGCACTTGAAAGAGAATATTGTTAAATATTCATTTAGAATACATTTGCAGCTCCTTCCCGTGGCAAAGTCCATCATGTTACGTAACGTTTGCACGCCTGTTGGCGTCTCCTGCCAGGATTTACGTCCTGTCACTAATTTCTCCTGCGGCGCTGCGCTCAAAGTTGAAATTGGGGAAGGAGAAGCGGGGCGACTCGTCACACGTGGAAATCCCTGGAACAGCTTTGATCTTCAGCTGACTTGACGTGAGCTTGTTTTTTTTTAAACATGTACTTAAATGCATGCATCTGTTCTCCACTTATTCATCCTTCTTCTTCTACACCACATTGTCCCCTGAGAGCCACACACTAAAAAATAAAAACATGGGGGGGCCATTTTGATATTTTTCGTTTTCCAAGCCAATACATAACCTTTAGGGATTCCCTCAATTTTGGTGAACATTAAACGTCCCGGGGCCCAGGCATTAAAGTGTTAAAAATAACTTCTTTTTTTCTTCTTTTTATTTAATTTCAACGCTTAAATATAGTGATGTGGGGGGGGGGGGGGGGGGGGGCGTAATGTTGTAACAAATAATATTTCTATTAAATAGGCTTTACTTTGCATTTTAATTAGAGTGGGATTATTTTTTGTATTTAGAAATAATAGTACCAACTTTTTTTTTTTTTTTTTTTCTCTCCAACATTTGTGGCACTGGCGTGGCGCCCCCTGATGGACGGCGCCCTTAGCATTTGCATATACGGCCTATGCCACGGGCCGGCCCTGCATCCCGGGGATCCAAAAGGGTCCCAGGCATAAAAATAACTTTTAACTTTTTTTTACTTTCAACGCTTAAATATTTATGTATCAACTTTAGATCTGTTGCCATGAAGTTTTAATTGTTATATGTTTTTTGGCCTTTTCGCTAAAACCCTTTTTCAATAGAATAAACACAAAATATGCAATATTTTCCCCAAACAATGTTCAAAGTGGAATATTTGGTGTGAAGTAATTGGAGCCTTAAGTAGGAAAATAATTTGAAACAACAATGATATAATTTCATTAAGGTTTTTTGAGCAATGGCAGTTAAAAAAAAAATCTCATTAAAAGTCCAGGGGACCCAAAATGGTCTCAGGAAGACAAAATATGCAATATTTTCCCCCTAGAAAAGTTCTAAGTGGAATATTTGATGTGAAATAATTGGAGCCTTAAATACAGTGGGTCAATAATTCAAAACAACATTGCGTTTGGTTTATTTATTTATTTTTTAACAGTAACTAAATACATTAAAGGTCTTAGGGACCCAAAATGGTCTCAGTCATTAAAGTGTTAAAAATAAGTCATTGTTTTTACTTTTAACACTTAAATATCAATATATCGACTTAAGATATATCCATTGACATAATGTTATAATAATTTTTTTATGTTTTATGCACATTTTGTCAAAACCCTACTTAATAGAAAAAACACAAAATATGCAATATTTTTCCCCTAAATATTTTTCAATGTGAAATAATTGGAGCCTTTAATAGTGTAGGTAAAATAATTAAATTATAATTTCAAAGCAAGTTATCCATTAAATTGTTGACTTTAAAAATGACAATAATTATAAATAAAAAGTATGTAATTTGTTTTATTCTTTTCCAACTAAATGTACAGTATTTGTTCTATTTTGACAGTAAAAATACATATATTCCATGCAATGGCATTTCTTAAAACTTTAATATTATCTAACAATGCAACAAATATTACACTATCATATATTTCAAAATATTTCGTTGAAATATAAATAATAAATAGTTATCCATCAAATTGTTGACTGTAAAAATGACAATGAAAATAAATAAAAATGATAAAACATTTTAAATGATTGTCCAACTAAATGTACAGTATTTATTTTATTTTTACGGAAAAATACATATTTTTATTGCAATTGCATATCTTAAAACGTTAAAGGCCTACTGAAAGCCACTACTACCGACCACGCAGTCTGATAGTTTATATATCAATGATGAAATCTTAACATTATAACACATGCCAATACGGCCGGGTTAACTTATAAAGTGACATTTTAAATTTGCCGCTAAACTTCCGGTTCGAAACACCTCTGAGGATGACGTATGCGCGTGACGTAGCCCGGGGAACAGAGGTATGCCTTCCCCATTGAATACAATACAAAAAAGCTCTGTTTTCATTTCATAATTCCACAGTATTCTGGACATCTGTGTTCGTGATTCTGTTGCAATTATGTTCATTGCATTATGGAGAAAGAAGCTGAGCAAGCAAAGAAGAAAGTTGTCGGTGCAAAACGGACGTATTTTTCGAACGAAGTCAGCAACAACAGTACACAGCCGGCGCGTCTTTGTTTACATTCCCGAAAGATGCAGTCAAGATGGAAGAACTCGGATAACAGAGACTCTAACCAGGAGGACTTTTGACTTCGATACACAGACGCCTGTAGAGAACTGGGACAACACAGACTCTTACCAGGATTACTTTGATTTGGATGACAAAGACGCAGACGTGCTACCGTGAGTATGCAGCTTTGGCTTCTAAACATTTGATCGCTTGACCGTATGTGCGCAACTTTTTTTTTGCGTATGTACGTAACTTTTTAAAAATATATAAGCTTTATGAACCTTGGGTTAGGTGAACGGTCTTTTGGGCTGAGTGATTGTGTGTGTTGATCAGGTGTTTGAATTGTATTGGCGTGTTCTATGGAGCTAGGAGCTAGCATAGGAGCTAGGAGTTAGCATAACAAAGACGTAGGTGTTTTTATGCAGGATTAATTTGTGTCATATTAAATAGAAGCCTGGTTGTGTTGTGGCTAATAGAGTAAATATATGTATTGTGTTTATTTACTGTTTTAGTCATTCCCAGCTGAATACCAGGTACCGTGAGTATGCAGCCTTGGCTGCTAAACATTTGATAGCTTGACCGTATGTGCGCGTCACGTACGTAACTTTTTAAAAATATATAAGCTTTATGAACATTGGGTTAGGTGAACTGTCTTTTGGGCTGAGTGATTGTGTGTGTTGATCAGGTGTTTGAATTGTATTGGCGTGTTCTATGGAGCTAGGAGCTAGCAGAGGAGCTAGGAGCTAGCATAACAAACACGTAGGTGTTTTTATGCAGGATTAATTTGTGTCATATTAAATATAAGCCTGGTTGTGTTGTGGCTAATAGAGTATATATATGTCTTGTGTTTATTTACTGTTGTAGTCATTCCCAGCTGAATATCAGGTCACCCCCGGCTCTCACAGCATCTTCCCTATCTGAATAGCTTCAACTCCCCACTAGTCCTTCACTTGCACTTTACTCATCCACAAATCTTTCATCCTCGCTCAAATTAATGGGGAAATTGTCGCTTTCTCGGTCCGAATCTCTCTCACTTCATGCGGCCATCATTGTAAACAATAGGGAACTTTGCGTATATGTTCAACTGACTACGTCACGCTACTTCCGGTAGGGGCAAGCCTTTTTTTATCAGATACCAAAAGTTGCGATCTTTATCGTCGTTGTTCTATACTAAATCCTTTCAGCAAAAATATGGCAATATCGCGAAATGATCAAGTATGACACATAGAATAGATCTGCTATCCCCGTTTAAATAAAAAAAATTCATTTCAGTAGGCCTTTAATATTATCTATTAATGCAACAAATTTTACATTATGTATTTCAAACTATTTAGTTGAAATAATAATAATAAACAGTTATCCATCAAATTGTCGACTATAAAAATGACAATAAAAATAAATAAAAACTATAAAAATTTTAAAATGATTTTCCAAAAAAATGTACAGTATTTATTCTATTTTAACGGAAAAATACATATTTTTCATGCAATTGCATATCTTAAAACGTTAATATTATCTATTAATGCAACAAATATTACACTATCATATACTTCAAACTATGTAGTTGAAATAATAATAATAAACAGTTATCCATCAAATTGTCGACTATAAAAATGACAATAAAAGTAAAAGTAACGGTAAAAACTGGCAGCTCAGTTCTCGGAATTGTATTTTTATTTTTTCTAATGTTTTTCCATCTACAGTAATATGCTGTAAAAAAACAACAACATAGATTTTATGATAAAATTGTGGCAACTGAGCTGCCAGTTTTTACTGCAAAATGAATTTTTTTTCTTCTTACAGTGCATGTAAAAAAATATATAATAATTAAATACATAGGCAGTTGTATAATAATATCCCGATACGTTAATATTCATAAATGATTCAGGGTTACAAGCGGCCATAACTGCTCTCCAGCTGGACGTCCCTGTTTTAAAGTATGGATAGGATTCTGAGGCACAGAAGGGACCTCCAGCTTTGCCCCAAAGTCTGAGGTCCATGGTTTTGTCTCAAGGCCTTTCCTGCCTGGCGTCCACGCCCTGCTGCCCTCACCACGACACATGTCAGTACGTGGCTGTAGGCGAACGCGATAAAAGCTCATAATCTTCTCGCAAAGGCATGTTTTGCAGGACGTTTGGACTTATTTGTGTGTCTGTGAAAACTCATCAATGCGCCAATTCTTCTGACGTGGAAGGTCGGACTGCAGTCGGTGGCTTCTGGTGCTGTTGTGAGAAAGTGACAGCTTGTGTGCGACGGCAAGGTCTTTCTCTTTTTTTTTTAAACAGAGAAAATAAGACGGCGTACACGCAGAAGCTGCACTTGAACGCATCTCCCAGGGGGCCAAGAGAGCTCCTGAGGCTTTGCTTCTCGCTCATTACTGCAAAACTTTTTGGCATTAATGAAGAAATAGTGACTATCTCAACTGCGGATCATCTTTCTGAACCATTCTTCCATACATATATATATATATATACATACACCGTACATACATACATACATACATACATACATACATACATACATACATACATACATATATATATATATATATATATATATATATATATATATATATATATATATATATATATATATATATATATATATATATATATATATATATATACCAGGGTTGTATAGTATATTGTAACGCAATACTAATGTATTAAAACGGTACTATACTGCTTCTGAAAAATACCGCTACATTTTTTTCCCCCGGACAAGGCTGGTAAAACGAGCAGGCGCACAAATTAGGCAGCACACACGCACAGAGCACTTACAAGCACACACAATGTGGAGATAGATAAGGGAGAACGGATGCATTTTTTTAAGATAAGGGAGAACGGATGCATTTTTTTAAGATTAAAATTAAAGTACCAATGATTGTCACACACACACTAGATGTGGTGAAATTTGTCCTCTGCATTTGACTCATCCCCTTGGGGAGCAGTGGGCAGCAGCGGCGCCGCGCCCGGGAATCATTTTGGTGATTTAACCCCCAACTCCAACCCTTGATGCTGAGTGCCAATCAGGGAGGGAAACGGGTCCCATTTTTATAGTCTTTGGTATGACTCGACTGGGATTTGAACTCCAACCTACCGATCTCAGGGCGGACACTCTAACCACTAGGCCATTTTGGCTTAAAAACTAGCGATGAAGTTGAAGCTATAAACACTGAAGCGCCGCCCTGCCAGAGGTGCTTAGCTCTTGCTCTTGTTAGCCGTTAGCTAGCTAGCCATCCACAGTCGGTAGTGTTTTTCGCTACTTCTAAATCACTAATCCTCGCCTCCATGGCGACAAATAAAGTATGTTTCTTACAAGTATCATCCCTGCAGGACGAGGAATAGCTAAACATGCTTCACTACACACTGTAGGAGGATACAATAGATCACCGCTAACAGCAAGCTAGCACTCCTCAATGTAAACAAATGACATCAACTGTAACAATACCAAGTACAAGAGCCGTATATAGTCGATACTACAATGATTACATCAATATTTTTTATTATTACAAAATCTTTTGGGTTCTTTTTGGTTTATAAACCCGGGAAATAGGTCCCTGGTAAATTGGTAGTTTGATTGTCCAAGGTGAGTGGAGTGTGTGGATGGTGGAATGGTTCCAATCGGATGAGAAATGCTAGATATGCAGTAGATTGTATAATGCACATTCATTGTCAATAGGGAGAAAATTCCGGGAATTTTGGGGAAGGGAAAACATGTTTTGCGTTCGATGTATCGGAAGAGTAGTGCGTGTGGATGGTTGAATGGTCGGAATCGGGTTTAAAAATGGCGCAGCATTTTGAGAATATATACCGCATTGTACAACTATGAATACGTCCATTCATTTGAATGGGAATTTCCTGGAAATGTGGGTATTTCGGGGAAAACTGGAAATCTTTGAAAATATTGATATAAGCACAACTGTCCTAGATGGTAGGATTGGGTTGGTGTTTTGGAATCGGTCGAAAAATGTTGACGTAGTAACAGTTTAAATTGAGAATGGGTATTTCGGAATTTCTGGAATTTAGGGAAAACAGTAAATTTGTACGGAAAAAAAATACGAGGGTTTGTTGTCCCAACTTAGAGGAATGTTTTGAACGTGGAATGGTCAAAAGCGGTTGAAAAATGTGGACTGTGAAAACTTCCCAGAAAGAGGTGAAAATGGGGCTTTGGAAAAACCGGGAATTCCTGGAATTTTTTTGTACTTTTTAAATTGGTAGTTTGATTGTTCAAGGTGTCGATGGTTGAACGGTTCCTATCTGGTGAGGAATGTGGGAGTTGTGCATGTTTGAAAATTGGCCCATTCATTTTCAAAGGGCAAAATGTCCTGGAAATCTGGAAATTCCGGGATATATTTATATTTTTTTTGGGGGGAGGGCTCATGATTCCTGGTCGAGCCGAACGTTTTGATGCTCGAACGGTTCCGATCGGATGAAAACTGTGGGCCGTGGAGCGTGCCAGTTGATGTATTGCTGTAGACCAGACCTGGGCATTGTACGGCCCGCGGGCCGCATCCGGCCCTTTGCGCATCCCTGTCCGGCCCGCGTGAGGCCAATCATAAATTACAAAATAAATTTAAAAAAGTATCTATGTCGAGTGTGCAATACAACGGTGCTGCTTTTGTTTTGAAAAGCGTTATTTGTATTACTTCCGTGTGGACGTATGCGCGTGTGCAATTGTGAGTGAATTGAACGGCGCAATTACAAATTACAAAATAAAGTTTAAAAAACATCTATGTCGTGCGCGCAATACAACTGTGCTGCTTTTATTTTGAAATGTGTTATTTATGCCGTATGTCCGGGGGAACCTGTGAGGGAAGGTGCATAGAGGCAAGTGATGAGACGCTAAAAAAAAGAAAAGTTGATGAGGAATGGCGTGTTTCCAACAAGAGATGGACTGCCAAGTATTTCTTTACATAAATTAATGGTAAAGCCGTGTGCTTAATGTGTGGTACACAGGTTGCTGTGTTTAAATATCATTTTAATCGCCACTACACGAAGAAACACGAGGGAAAATACCGGAATGTGTCTGATGAAGCGCGCGCAAGGGAGGCTGATGCGTTGATGGTAAAACTGCAAACCCAACAAGGACTTTGTGCCATATTTCACACCCCCAGAGATGCAGCCGTCAGGACAAGTTTCGTCATTTCTCACAAAAGCGCCAGAAAAAGTAAGGCGTTTTCTGACGGAGAGTTTATTAAGGAGTGCTTATTGGACTTTGTTGCGCTGATAATGCCCGGAGACATGGACTGTTTTTCGCTAACTTTGGATGAGAGCTCTGATGCAGTCAATTAAAGAGACAACCACAGGTAATGACTTGTTCACAGAGGTAAATGCGTGTTGGGACAAGCTGGCAGGTGTGACAATCCAATCCACTTTATTTATATAGCACATTTAAACAACAAAATGTTTCCAAAGTGCTGCACAACAATATTACAAACAATATTCAAATATTATCCTTAGCTCCACCAATGACTGAATAAAAAGAAAAAACAATTACATATAAAAACCAATATAAAAAACAATATAAAATAAATATGATTAAAAACTATTTTTAACAACAGATGGTTGTCCAAATCTGATGGGGAAAAATGTTGGATAATGCAGGATAAAGTGACCATCAAAAGCAATCTGCTTTTGTATAAAGTTAAGTTAGGTTAAATTAAATTATTATTATTATTATTATTATTATCATCATTATTATTTATCTTACGGTATATCAAAAATAATATTGAGCAACATTTAATTGAAATATTGTCGTGTGGCCCTCCAGCAGTGCTCGGGTTGCTTATGCGGCCCCCGGTGAAAATTAATTGCCCACCCCTGCTGTAGACTCTTATATGTGTGAATGTTGGACACTCACACATAAAAGAGTCTACACCAAAAATAATCTATTTATTATTATTATTATTATTATTATTGTGTGAATGTTGGACACACACTTATAAGAGTCTACACCAAAAATCATCTATTTATTATAGTTGTTATTATTATTATTGTGTGAATGTTGGACACTCACACATAAGAGTCTACACCAAAAATCATCTATTTATTATAGTTGTTATTATTATTATTGTGTGAATGTTGGACACTCACACATAAGAGTCTACACCAAAAATCATCTATTTATTATAGTTGTTACTATTATTATTGTGTGAATGTTGGACACTCACACATAAGAGTCTACACCAAAAAAAATATATTTATTCTTGTTATTATTAGTATTGTGTGAATGTTGGACACTCACACATATAAGAGTCTACACTAAAAATCATCTATTTATTATTGTTATTATTATATGTGTGAATGTTGGACACTCACACATATAAGAGTCTACACCAAAAATAATCTATTTATTATTGTTACTATTATTATTATTATTAATAATATTGTGTTAATGTTGGACACTCACACATACAAGAGTCTACACCAAAAATCATCTATTTGTTATTGTTATTATTAATATTATTATTAATATTAATATTGTGTGAATGTTGCACACTCACACATATAAGAGTCTACACCAAAAATCATGTATTTATTATTGTTATTATTGTTGTTGTTGTGTGAATGTTGGACACTCACACATATAAGAGTCTACACCAAAAATAATCTATTTATTATTATTATCATTATTATTGTGTGAATGTTGGACACTCACACATATAAGAGTCTCCACCAAAAATCATCTATTTATTATAGTTGTTGTTATTATTATTGTGTGAATGTTGGACACTCACACATAAGAGTCTACACCAAAAATCATCTATTTATTATAGTTGTTATTATTATTATTGTGTGAATGTTGGACACTCACACATAAGAGTCTACACCAAAAAAAATCTATTTATTGTTGTTATTATTATTATTAGTATTGTGTGAATGTTGGACACTCACACATATAAGAGTCTACACTAAAAATCATCTTTTTATTATTGTTATTATTATATGTGTGAATGTTGGACACTCACACATATAAGAGTCTACACCAAAAATCATCTATTTATTATTGTTACTATTATTATTATCATTATTAATATTGTGTGAATGTTGGACACTCACACATACAAGAGTCTACACCAAAAATCATCTATTTATTATTGTTATTATTAATATTATTATTAATATTAATATTGTGTGAATGTTGGACACTCACACATATAAGAGTCTACACCAAAAATAATCTATTTATTATTATTATCATTATTATTGTGTGAATGTTGGACACTCACACATATAAGAGTCTACACCAAAAATCATCTATTTATTATTGTTACTATTATTATTATTATTATTAATATTGTGTGAATGTTGGACACTCACACATGCAAGAGTCTACACCAAAAATCATCTATTTATTATTGTTATTATTAATATTATTATTAATATTAATATTGTGTGAATGTTGGACACTCACACATATAAGAGTCTACACCAAAAATCATGTGTTTATCATTGTTGTTGTTGTGTGAATGTTGGACACTCACACATATAAGAGTCTACACCAAAAATCATCTATTTATTATTATTATCATTATTATTGTGTGAATGTTGGACACTCACACATAAGAGTCTACACCAAAAATCATCTATTTATTATTATTATTATTATTATTGTGTGAATGTTGGACACACACACATATAAAAGTCTACACCAAAAATCATCTATTTATTATTATTATTATTATTGTGTGAATGTTGGACACTCACACATAAGAGTCCACACCAAAAATCATCTATTTATTATTATTATTATTATTGTGTGAATGTTGGACACACACACATATAAAAGTCTACACCAAAAATCATTATTTATTATTATTATTATTGTGTGAATGTTGGACACTCACACATAAGAGTATACACCAAAAATCATCTATTTATTATTATTATTATTA
>NC_084740.1:42181068-42326068 GCF_033978785.1 Entelurus aequoreus
GGCGTGGCTTTGGGCGTGGTCACCATGACATCATCGAGTAATTTGCACAATTTACTACAATGATATGATTTTCTCTAAAAAGGCTAAAAAAAATGTATACTTACTAATTAATAATAACAGTTTTGTTTTAAACGTCCATCCATCCATCCATCCTACAATATAATTACAACACTTTATGTACATATTTATATACAGATTTGAACAATAAGTTATTCACTGAAATATATTTATTAATTGTGGTTCCTACAAAAAATATATCCTATAAAATATAAAAGCTAAAATGTCTCTTAAAGCTCTGCCCCTTTAATTAGTGCATACTAAATAATTTAACTTTAGCCTACTACTACAAGCATATTATTTACCAGCAACATAAAGTGAAACAGAGGCAGAGGTGTCCTGCCACAGTCAGTAACAAATAAACAGAAAACAGTAGTGGTGGTAGATAGACACAGAGCTTCATCAAACATCTGATCCACTGAACAAACAGCTCCAAAAATCTTGAACTTTCGACTGCCATCAGTTTTACTCCCTACACTTAACCATGTGTTTCCTACTGCCTGCAGACTTTGCACCCTTTGTTATATACACATGTTGTGTTTCTAATATAAATACATTTAATAAAGTCAAATACAAATAAGGCAACAACAGAAGTATCCTACACTTCTCTTTTGTAAAGTAAATCTGAACAGGGCATCTACATCAACTATATGATTTGCCTGAGAAGCTGGAGAGGACATATATATATATATATATATATATATATATATATATATATATATATATATATATATATATATATATATATATATATATATATATATATATATATATATATATATATATATATATATATATATATATATATATATATATATATATATATATATATATATATATATATATATATATATATATATATTTATTTATTTATTTATTTTTTTTTTTTATTTTTTTTTTTTTTATTATTATTTTTATTTATTTTTTTAAATTTATTTTTATTTTTATTTGTGGCGGACGTAATTCTTTCGTGGCGGGCCGCCACAAATAAATGAATGTGTGGGAAACCCTGTACATACATACATACATACATATATACACAAATATATGTATATATATATATGTATGTACATATATATATATATATATATATATACATATCAGCCTCTAAATATATTTGTGTACGTACATATTATATTAATATAATGGATATATAATTAATATAGTTGGATATTAGGAGTATGTGAATGTTCCCACCTTGTACTTCTGTGACAACCTCCTTAAAGTTTTGTAATCAATCAGAAATATCAAGCAACTAAAATGAGCCAAACGTGAATAAGTAGGGAGAGACTGTTTTGCATTTTCCCATCGTGTTTGGGCGTTTTTACGGCAAAGTTCAGTGAGCAGGTTGTATAATGTGTGACCATGTGTGTTGGTTTATTTGCGCCATGAGTTGGGAAGGTGGTTTGGATTGTGTCATACAAGTAAATGCTATGCTGAATGCATCTCAACGCACAATTCATGGTCATTGACCTGATTTACTCTTGCGGCAATCAGATTGTCATATGTTCAAAATAAAAATGTAAAAACCCTGCCAGCCAGATTCCTTAATAACAAACTCATGACGTCTCGCAAGCCAAACTGAAGACAGACAATGTAGTTTGTGCACACTATTTTTAGGCTGGCTTTAGCAACAGCTGTCTTTGTAGACTTTTAAAACACAGTCGTATTAATGCTGGTTGATGAGGTGTTGATGTGTTGAAGCACAATAGTTTTTCCCTCCTCACGGAATGTGTGCGGAACACGCAAATTGTCTTCCCTCTGAAAACAGTGAAGAAGCCACGGAGACATCATGTTTGTTTACATTCAGTTTAGGGGAAGTTGACCCTGTCAAAAATAGTCAGTAGATGTCTTACAGTAAATAACAGTGATACCGTTTTTCAATTCACAGTCATTTGGTGTAAAAACTACAGTAGTTTTTACAGTAAAATTTCAATGACTGAGCTACCAGTTTTTAACCATAAAATCTAAGGCTGAAACGACGCGTCGACATAGTCGACGTCATCGGTTACGTAAATACGTCGACGCCGTTTTTGTGCGTCGACGCGTCGCATATTTACGTCACACTACCGTCATGGCGAAGCGCAAAGCAGACGATCAAAGCAGACGATGCGAGCGGTGCGAGCGAGGGGGAAAAGCATGCCAAAAGTGGTCAAAAGTGTGGGAGTATTTCAATAAACGGCCTAATAATGTTGTTGTATGCACACTGTGTCGAGCGGGAATGGCCTATCATAGCAGCACAACGGCTATGAACGAACATTTGAAAAGAAAACCATCAACTAGTCAATCGTCCGCGCGAGCATACGTTGTCATCATTACACAAAAACATGAATGTGTCATTTGTATCTGCTAGGGGTGTAACGGTACGTGTTTTGTATTGAACCGTTTCGGTACGGGGCTTTCGGTTCGGTACGGGGGTGTACCGAACGAGTTTCTAAGCTAAAGCTAACTTTAGCTGCTAAAGTCTTAACAAGCTGCTTCGCTCCTCTGCCTCTGTCTCAGCACGCAGCATTGTCCCACCCACACAACCATCTGATTGGTACACACGCAGCATTGTCCCACCCACACAACCATCTGATTGGTACACACGAAGCATTATCAGCCAATCAGCAGTGCGTATTCAGAGCGCATGTAGTCAGCGCTTCAGCGTGGAGCAGATAGGTGTTTAGCAGGTGAGCATCCGGCAGCGGACTCTCCCCAAATGATAATAAACACCTCCCAGTCAACTACTAGTAACCTTCTAGAAATATAAACTGCAGCTCAGCTCGCTCGCAGTCCTGGCTTGAGGTGAAGGCTAATTAGCTCTCAGTTCCAGCCACAACAACCCCTTCTGAGCGCCTATTTTCAGCTGCTGGGAATATTGTAAACAAGAAAAGAAGCAGAGCATGTAGACATGCTAACCTTTCTTCATTACAACTGTTAGTCACTCACTGGAATGAGTAGAATTGGTTATTGTGTACTGTGTTGGACTGGATGTTTATTTTGCACATTTTAAAAGCAATACTTAATGTTTACAGTAATCCAGAATATTTGGATTGGCACTTTTTTGTATTGGATGTTTATCTTTATTTTTGCACATTTTAGCAAATAAGCAATACGTTCACTTTTGTTGAAATGTTTACACTTTTGTTACAGAATATTTCGTTTTGCACTTTTTTGTATTGGATGTTTATCTTTATTTTTGCACATTTTAAAGCAAAATAAGCAATACTTTTACTTTTGAAATGCTTATACTATTGCAGAATATTAAGATTTGCACTGGATGTTGACTTTTATATTTGCACATTAAAAAGCAAATAAGCTACTTTTAATTTTGTTAAATGTTAAAAGTTTTAAATGTTTACATTGTTACAGAATATTTAGTCATGTTGTTGTCAATGTTGACTGAGTGGCCATACTTCTTTTTTTTTGTAAATAAAAGCCATGCCTTTTGAAAAAACGGGCCTACATTTATTTTTTCATCTTCATTTTGAATAAAAAAATAATCAGTAAAAGGAAAAATCATCTATAGATTAATCGAAAAAATAATCTATAGATTAACCGATTAATCGAAAAAAATAATCTATAGATTAATCGATAGAAAAATAATCGTTAGCTGCAGCCTTAGTAAAATCTACAGATAAGGTTGCAACTTGGGATGGGTACCGTTCACATTAAACCGATACAATACTAATTGACAACAGTAACAACTTTTGAGTGTCTTACTAAATAGTAATTGTTTTTAACCTCTAAAGGCCTTAGTGGCCACATGCATGGACAGCCCCTTTTAGCTCTTATTTCCAAAATTGTGTGCATTACTGAATTGGGGTCTTATGCCGACATATGGACACTTATACTGCCATCTGGTGGTGTCAGAAGAGTATAACATACAATGGAATTTGGAGGGAAAAAAAATGTAAAAATTAAAATTAGCATGTCACTACACATGAAGTACACGTTTGTGTACTTATGGACTAAATACATCATATCAAAAGATGATTTTTAGTTTTTATTCTAATTAGGGGCCAATAAGCCCAAATAGCAAAGAGAAATAAAAAAAAATCATGTAAACAAACAGCTTGGGCCTTAAGAGGTTAATAATAAAATCTCATTTTTATTGCTATTGCTAAATGAGCTAATTATGACAAGTGCTGCCCAGTTTCATTATCACATTTCTGAGTATCATTCGCAGGTATGACATTAAATTGCAATTAAAGTTGCAAATCCAAGACGTTAGATGGAAGTAGTATATAGTTTGGGTTTTTGTCGCGCCCTAAAGAGTGTTAATACTGTAAGTATTGTGCGTATTAAGCACCAGCTGTTTGATTTTAACATGCACCTTAGTTCTAGTTTTCATCAACAATTTTGGAGGTGTTGAAATCGCCCTGTAAAATCAATAATGCTAATCAGTAGCATGTCAATAGCAAAGCCAATGTATATTAGCATCAAGCTAGTCCCTTTTTGGAAAAGTGGAGCCTTACTTTTCTTACGTCAGTAAAAAAAAAAGAAAGTCAGTCTCTTCGTTGGCCTTGAAAACTGCAACATTACCGAGAGGTAGTTTGGCTGAGTCCGCTCTCAGTGCTGCTGGAGTGGAGTGAAGTGCACGAGCAATCAGAGTACCGAAACATGGCATTGTTGGTTTTTACGTGAAAAAAAAAAAACCGCCAAAAAAGTACCGGATTTGGTACCCATCCCAATGTGTGACGTCCGACTGTACGATTCTTAGGTAGGGGGAAAGGAGCGCTTGATTTGCTCACCCTCACCCACCTACAGCACAGTACTGGTAATCTCACCTCAATAAAGTGTCTCTTTTTATAGTTTATGTCATTTTCAACGTTATTCGATTTATCGGTATGGCGTCATAACTCCTGATATTGTCCCGATATTTGTCTTTACAATATTTATCCTGCACCCCTGAGTTGTTGTCAATCCACACGTGTCCTTCGGCACACTCGCACAGAAACTCTGCCATTCCAACGATAATTAGTTAGTTTCTAGTTCATTATAGTAATATTTCACCCTGTCGTGATGCCAAGGAAGCAAAACTACAACCACAATAAGTCAAGACGCAGATGGTGGTAAAAAAAATAAAAATCAGAGTGTTATCCAGTGTTAAAGTGAACACGCTGTCATGACAAGTGTTGTTTGCCTCACTTCAGGTGTTTCCACGTCCTGGCAGCAGAAATAACTCCCGCAGCAGTTTTCACCTGTGCTCGTTAGCACGCTCGTTAGGCTGCCATGTTCTCTCAAGGGAGTACGGTGCTTTGTGGGGAACCTCTCTCTCAGCCATCTTTACATTTGTTATATTTACACTGCATGCAAATGTACTTATGGGGAAGGGTGGAAATGGAAAATCGCATAAGAAATTGTCATATATTTATATGCTGTACGTCACGGGTGTCCAAACTTTTTGACTTGGGGGCCACATTATATATATATATATATATATATATATATATATATATATATATATATATATATATATATATATATATATATATATATATATATATATATATACATACACACACACATACACACACACGCATGCACACCACCTATATATCTATATTTCCCGGGCGCGGCCACCGCTGCTGCCCACTGCTCCCCTCACCTCCCAGGGGGTGATCAAAGGTGATGGGTCAAATGCAGAGAATAATACCTAGTGTGTGTGTGACAATCATTTGTACTTTAACTTTATATATCTCTATCTACATATATATACACATATACAGTATACAGTATACACACACATTATATATATATATACATATATATATATATATATATATATATATATATATATATATATATATATATATATACACATACAAATATAAATACATATAGAGATATACACACATATAAATGTATATACATACATATATGCATATATATATATATACACACACATGTATACAAACACACCACACTCACGCACAAAAACTATATATATATATCTATCTACATTATATACATATATACACACAGTATATACATATAAATACATATACAGTACATACATACACATATATATATACATACTGTATATACACGTATACACACATATATACACACATATATACATACTGTATATACACTTTTACACACACATGTATACATATACACATATATACATATACATATATACACACATACAGTATATACTGTACATCTATATACATATAGAGATACACACATGCAAATGTATATACATACATATATATACATACATATATGCATATATATACACACACATATATACAAACACACCACACTCACGCACAAAAACTATATATATATATCTCTATCTACATTATATACATATATACACACAGTATATACATATAAATACATATACAGTACACACATACACATATATATACATACTGTATATACACGTATACACACATACATACACACATATATACATACTGTATATACACACATATATACATATACACATATATACATATACATATATACACACATACAGTATATACTGTACATCTATATACATATAGAGATACACACATGCAAATGTATATACATACATATATATATACACACATACAGTATATACATGTACTGTATATACATATAGAGATACACACATGCAAATGTATATACATACATATATATATATACACACGTATATACATACACAAACACACCACACGCATGCACACCACCTATATATCTATTGCTAGCTACATATATACACACACAGTATGTACATATATACATACATATACCTGTACATGCTGTATATTCATACATATATATATACACACACATATATACATACACAAACACCACACGCACGCACACCACCTATATATCTATCTCTATCTACATATACTGTATACACACACAGTATGTACATATATACACACATATACATACATACATACATACATACATACACACACACACACACACACACACACACACACACATACATACATACAGGTATACATACACACATATACATACTGTATATACACACAGGTATATATATATATATATATATATATATATATATATATATATATATATATATATATATATATATATATATATATAATGTACATATATATAAATTACCTATCGGGCTTTATGGTGGATTTTAATGGGTGGGATTTTAAATTGTGTGTAGTGCGTGGACATTTTTTATAATGTCCACATACTTCAGTGGGCAGGTTGCGTGCTGTGTGCCACGTGTGTTGACTTTCTGTGTTGGTTCTGGTTTATTTGAACGCTACATAAATTGAGGCTACAATAATATTGTACAGCTTTAATATAAAGCTCATGATCATTGACCAACATTAACTAACCCCGTCCACAAGGAGGCGGCATGTTTGCAGTGATCGAGCTACCTGGTGGTTGTTTGGGCACATTGCGGCTCGTCCTGGATAGTCCCACTCACACGCAGGATTCTCACAGGAATGAGGCAAAGACTAACCCAAACCCACTGTGCATGGTTGAGCCCAATCGCCACAAAATTAGGTACACATATTTGAGCAAGATTGGTTGACAAACCTCAAGAAAAACATCTTTACACGGACTAGTAACTAATTGTCCGTAAGTCATTGATGATTTGTCTCACAAAGCATTGTCACACACCCATAGGGGGCGCCACTAACGTCGTCCACAGTCAAGAACTAAAAGGCGTCCAATGTTGCGTCCGCAGGTTCCTGCCAGATCGGCTGGGCCTACTACTGCACGGGGGCGGGGGGCGGCGGGCGCCATGCTGCTGTGCACCTGGATGTCGTGCTTCGCCGGCAAGAAGCAGAAGCACTACCCGTACTGAGGGGTGGAGCCTACGCACCACCACATGATGGCGCCACCGTGCACCACGAGGGACACGACTCGTCTGGCAAACTGCAGGGACTCTTTCATAACACACACACACACACACACACACATTTACACTTACACACACACACACACAGCTCTGAAAGCTTCAAGTTAAGGTGTGGACCAATCCTCTTTGTAATCCTTTATTTAAGCGTTTCTTTGAACTTTTCTTTGTCTTCCTCTTGATGTTGATGTTGATGTGACGTGCGCCCTGCGTTGAAGACTAAATAATAACACAGTGGAACCTCCATTTACGTTAAAGTTTGTGTCGTAAAGCACATTTCTCCAAAGGAAACAATGTCAATATGAATAATTGGTTCCAGCCTGGACAAAAGTCCATATTTTAGTGAGGTTTTGTACACTTTGAACACAATATAGAGTACTGTATACTTGACTAAAACGACAACGACCAGCTAAACTGCCCTGTATGCGCTGCTCTTCCAACATACACACAGATGTCCCTTCAATGCCCTCACAAACGATCGGAAATCACAAAAATCCTTAACTTAACAACCGTATTTCTGCAACAATAACCATTTAAAAAGGTAAAATCCAATTACAGTACATTACCATCGGCAAAGGAGGAGCTCCGCACAGAGAAAGGAGCAGACAGAGGGGGAGAATGGAGGGGGCGAGAAGGTGGGGCCGTGTATGTGTCCGTGGCATCGTTGGTCGGGCTACGTCATTAATATATATATATATATATATATATATATATATATATATATATATATATATATATATATATATATATATATATATATATATATATATATATATATATATATATATATATATATATATATATATATATATATATATATACATACATATATCATATATATATATACATACATACATACATACATACACACACACACACACACACACACACACACACACACACACACACACACATACATACATATATATATATATATATACATACATATATATATACATATATATATATATATATATATATATATATATATACACACACAGTATATATATATATATATATATATATATATATATATTTATAAATATAAAAATATAAATATAAATATATATATATATATATATTTATAAACAAACAATAGGCAATATGTAAGATATGAGGTTATATATGTAAATAAATATATATTTTTATATATATATATATATATATATATATATATACACACAAACAAACAATAGGCAATATATAATATATGAAGATATATATATATAAATAAATAAAATTGTATATATATATATATATATATATATATAAATATATATATATATATATATATATATATATATATATATATATATATATATATATATATATATATATATATATGTCTTAATTAGATTATCCACAAAAAAAAAAATAGTGCTCGATACCGTGGTAGAGCGTAATATTTATTTATATATATATATTCTGAAGAAATAGCGATTGTTGAAGAATGGGAAATGACGTGTATGCTGTGGCGTACTTGTCTACATGTTACGTACATTTCGTAAGTTGTTTACGTAAGCGAGTTAAAAAATAAAGCTAACGTATTTAACAGCAATAAAAATATAAGAACATACCAAAAATATGACACTATAAATATCTGGTGTGTCCAAACTTTTTCCACTGAGGGCCACGCACTAAAAAATCAAAGCAGGCGGGGGCCATTTTGATATTTTTCATTATCAAAACCAATAGAATATACAGATTTTTTATTTATTTTAGGGCTCCCCTCCAGTTTGGTCCCGGGGACCCAGAAGGGTCTCAGTCATAAAAATTTTGAAAAAAAGGTAATTTATAAATTTTTTATTTAAGTTTTATTCAACGCTTAAATCTGTAGATCAACTTCAGATATGTCAATATGTTATTTAGATATTTTTGTCGGCGATCCAAAAGAGCCTCAATCATAAAAGTGTTAAAAATAAAGTCATACATTTTTATGTTATTGTTATTCAACTCTTACATTTCTAGGTCAACTTCAGGTCTATCTGTAAATTTAAAAAAAAAAGTTTTATGTTTTAGAATCTTTTTGTCAAGGAAAGCTCTGTTTTACGGCAAAAACACAAAATAAGCAATATTTTCCGAAAACAAATAAAAATGATAATATTTGATGTGAAGTAATCAGAGCCTTAAATTGGTCAATAATTCATAACCATTTTTTGAGCAATAAAAGTTTTTTTAAAAATCCCACTACAATTTTTGGGGATCCAAAAAGGTCCCACTCATAAAAGTGTTAAAAATAAATCTTAATAAATAAAACTTTAGTCTCTAGATCAACTTCATATCCCTGTGTTGATATAAAGTTGTTTTTTCTTAAGGTTTTAAGCCCCTTTTTGTCAAAACTGTATTTTTATGGCAAAAAATAAGATACAATTTCAAAGTGAAATATTTGACGCAAATTAATTGGAGCCCCAAATGAATCAATAATTCATAACAACATGGATTTTGATTCATTATCTTTTTTTTTTTAATGCGACAGCTTTTTTCTAAATAGCGCAAAAACTCTTAGGGATCCAAAAAGGCTCCACTCATAAAAATATTTTAAAAAATTCAAACATTTTATTTTTTTACTTTCAAAACTTAACACTATCCATCGATTATCATTTTCTCAGGTTTTATTTCTGTTTGTTTGTTTTATGCCCTTTTTTCTCAAAGAAAATGTGTTTTTTCTATAGCATACATACAAAATATGCAATATTTTCCGCCAAAAAATATTTCAAAGTGGAATTTTTGAGGTGAAGCAATTGGAGTTTTGAATAGGTCAATAATTTATAACAACATTGATTTTCATTCATTATTATTTTTTGATCAGTGACAGCTTTTTTAAAACAGTGCAAAAATCCTTGGGGATCCAAAAAGGCTCGACTCATAAAAATGTTTTAAAAAATTCCAACATTTTATTTTTTGTTTTTTTACTTCCAAAACTTAACAATATCCATCGGTTATAATTTTTTCACGTTTGTTTGTTTGTTTATTTTATGCCCTTTTTGTCAAAGAAAATGTTCTTTTTTTTATATGGCAAACACACAAAATATGCAATATTTTCCGCAAAAAATATTTCAAAGTGGAATACTTGATGTGAAGTAATTGGAGCTTCCAATAGATCAATAATTTATAACAACATTTATTTTGATTCATTATTATTTTTTGAGCAATGACAGTTTTTTTAAAAACTGTGCAAACATTATTGGGGATCCAAAAAGGCTCCACTCATAAAAAAATTTTTTTAAATTCAAACATTTTATTTTATCCATCGATTATAATTGTTTCACGTTTTATTTTGTGCCCTTTTTGTCAAATAAAATGTGTTTTCTTTTAATATTTTGTATAGCACACAAAATATGCAATATTTTCCACAAAAAATATTTTAAAGTGACATTTTTGACGTGAAGTAATTGGAGCTTTGAATAGGTCAATAATTCACAACAACATTGATTTTGATTCCTTATTGTTTTTTGAGCAATGACAGCTTTAAAGAAAAAAAAGCCTGTTTTTTTTTTTCTTTTGGAGTAGTATTTTTAAAATGTTAAAAAGTTAGCTGCGGGCCACACTTTGATATATATCCATTCATGCATTATATTACTTTCCTTTGTTTTCACATAAAGAATAACTAATTTTTAAGGTGTGGTGACTTTTATTTTATTTTGTAGTAGTAGCGATTTCCTTGTTCATTAACAGAATCTTCCTTTTCTTCTCACTTTATTGAAATGTGCACTTTGGGGCCTGTGCACGTTTATACTGGAGTTGAATAAATATACAATTTTAATTGTACTCTAAACAGTCAGCTTGAAAAAATCCAATTTAGAAAAAAATCCAATTTGGTCCACTTTGGCCTGCGGTGTGAATGTCGTCTACAAGTTTGTGAACCCAAAAGTCCGCCGATAGAGGGGTTCTTAAAAATGGAGGTTCCACTGTGCCGACATGATTTCATCACAAAGTGTTTCCGTGTCTTCCTGGCGTCTCATCCTTGCCTTAAAAACACGACCACGCAATAAGAAATATGATCAAAATGTCAAAGCTCCTGTGGCTCCCCAGCAGAGGGAGGCATAAACAAAAAATGTACGTTGTTGTATGATCATGTATTTTTATCACATTAGCACGTGTTTCTTGGTTTTGTATTCACGCCTCAAATGATCCATGGTTTTGTTATTTGTAAATAAATGTTTATTGACAAGTGTTTGGTGTTTTGGATTGGTGGGAGCGCCACTCAAGGACGTTCGCTCGAAGCTTTCTCATGACCTCCTGATCCATCTGCTGTGAGCAAACACCCTGGAGTGTTTTTCCAATCGATACAGAGGATAAGGACAGACGGGGAGCTCTAAAGAACGTTTATTGACGACATCAATGCTGGGACCTCCTCACTTCGCCTGGTTTGTGAGGTTTGGTGGCACCACGAATTACAATCAGGACACACTTGACTGTGACGAATAATACATATACACACACATATAGGTGTATATATATATGTGTATATATATATATTAAGGGTGTAACGGTACGTGTATTTGTATTGAACCGTTTCGGTACGGGGGATTCGGTTCGGTTCGGAGGTGTACCGAACAAGTTTCCACACGGACATATTAAGTAGCGTTGTGTAAACAATGCACACCGAGGCACAACACACGGCATGCTAGCAGCGACCAGGTTACTACAAAATTCAAAAAGCCAGAGCTGGAAGACCCCCCTGCCTCGTTAAGATCTCCCGTTTGGGAACATTTCGGCTTCGCGGCGCGATACAACAATGGATAACATCGCTTCAACGAAGAAAAAGACGAACAAACACAGCTCCCACCGCATTCAAGCAGCTTCTCCTCGGCGAGTCAGGCAGGGCTAAAGCAATAACAGACGCCGTTGGTGTTTTTATACAAACCCCGTTTCCATATGAGTTGGGAAATTGTGTTAGATGTAAATATAAACCGAATACAATGATTTGCAAATCATTTTCAACCCATATTCAGTTGAATATGCTACAAAGACAACATATTTAATGTTCAAACTGATAAACATTAATTTTTTTTGCCAATAATCATTAACTTTAGAATTTGATGCCAGCAACACGTGACAAAGAAGTTGGGAAAGGTGGCAATAAATACTGATAAATTTGAGGAATGCTCATCAAAGACTTATTTGGAACATCCCACAGGTGAACAGGCTAATTGGGAACAGGTGGGTGCCATGATTGGGTATAAAAGTAGATTCCATGAAATGCTCAGTCATTCACAAACAAGGATGGGGCGAGGGTCACCACTTTGTCAACAAATGCCTGAGCAAATTGTTGAACAGTTTAAGAAAAAACTTTCTCAACCAGCTATTGCAAGGAATTTAAGAATTTCACCATCTACGCTCCGTAATATCATCAAAGGGTTCAGAGAATCTGGAGAAATCACTGCACGTAAGCAGCTAAGCCCGTGACCTTCCATCCCTCAGGCTGTACTGCATCAACAAGCGACATCAGTGTGTAAAGGATATCACCACATGGGCTCAGGAACACTTCAGAAACCCACTGTCAGTAACTACAGTTGGTCGCTACATCTGTAAGTGCAAGTTAAAACTCTCCTATGCAAGGCGAAAACCGTTTATCAACAACACCCAGAAACGCCGTCGGCTTCGCTGGGCCTGAGCTCATCTAAGATGGACTGATACAAAGTGGAAAAGTGTTCTGTGGTCTGACGAGTCCACATTTTAAATTGTTTTGGGGAACTGGACGTCGTGTCCTCCGGACCAAAGAGGAAAAGAACCATCCGGATTGTTCTAGGCGCAAAGTGTAAAAGCCAGCATGTGTGATGGTATGGGGGTGTATTAGTGCCCAAGACATGGGTAACTTACACATCTGTGAAGGCACCATTAATGCTGAAAGGTACATACAGCTTTTGGAGCAACATATGTTGCCATCCAAGCAACGTTACCATGGACGCCCCTGCTTATTTCAGCAAGACAATGCCAAGCCACGTGTTACATCAACGTGGCTTCATAGTAAAAGAGTGCGGGTACTAGACTGGCCTGCCTGTAGTCCAGACCTGTCTCCCATTGAAAATGTGTGGCGCATTATGAAGCCTAAAATAGCACAAGGGAGACCCCCGGACTGTTGAACAACTTAAGCTGTACATCAAGCAAGAATGGGAAAGAATTCCACCTGAGAAGCTTCAAAAATGTGTCTCCTCAGTTCCCAAACCTTTACTGAGTGTTGTTAAAAGGAAAGGCCATGTAACACAGTGGTGAACATGCCCTTTCCCAACTACTTTGGCACGTGTTGCAGCCATGAAATTCTAAGTTATTTATTATTTGCAAAAAAAACATTTAGTTCATGAGTTTGAACATCAAATATGTTGTCTTTGTAGTACATTCAACTGAATATGGCTTGAAAAGCATTTGCCAATCATTGTATTCCGTTTATATTTACATCTAACACAATTTCCCAACTCATATGGAAACGGGGTTTGTAGCAGCAGATTTAAGTCCATATTGCATTAAAAACTACATTTTGACCCACTTCTATGGTGGAAGAACAATGAGCCCATATATCCTCTTACTGCCAAGTTAGCCAGGGACTACCTCGCCATACCTGCTACCTCCGTGCCCAGTGAAAGGGTATGTTCCACAGCTGGAGACATTGTAAATGCAAGCAGGTCTGCTCTTTCTGCAGACAATGTGGATAAACTGATTTTTCTGGCAAAAAATATGAAAATTGAGTGAAAGTCACCAGGGTTAAAGGCTGGGGGGAAAAGAAAAGTTTCCGGACTATAAGCCACACCTGACTATAAGCCGCAGCAGCTAAATTTAGGGGGAAATACAGATTGCTCCATATATAAGCCGCACCCGACTATAAGCCGCAGGGTTTTGATGTGTAATTAGCGTAGTATATAGGGGTTCCTGCTACCACGGAGGGGATTGTCGGGACAGAGAGGACTGTTTGGGAATGCAAAGCGTCCCATTTATTAACAATAAATCTTTCAATCATTCAATCAAACTTTCACATCTTTGACATGGCGAACAGCATTCGTGCAGAGTACAAATAATACAACGGTGCAAAGTACTACAAAGTGCTCGCCTGTACGTTATCAAAATAACCAGCCTACCGGTATATGAAAAGTCAGTCTTTAATCATTGTGTCATCGTCTTCCTCCTGCGTACTAAAACCACCGAAATCCTCTTCGTCGGTGTCGTTCGTGGCTTATAGTCCGGAAATTACGGTATATATATATATATATATATATATATATATATATATATATATATATATATATATATATATATATATATATATATATATATATATATATATATATATATATATATATATATACAAAACCCAAAAGCAGTGAAATTGTCACGTTGTGTAAATGGTAAATAAAAACAGAATACAATGATTTGCAAATCCTTTTCATATTATTTTCAATTGAATAGACTGCAAAGACAAGATATTTAATGTTCGCACTGAGAAATGTCTTTTTTTTTTTGCAAATAATCATCAACTTAGAATTTCATGGCTGCAACACGTGCCAAAGTAGTTGGGAAAGGGCATGTTCACCACTGTGTTACA
Organism: Entelurus aequoreus; assembly: GCF_033978785.1. NCBI lineage: Eukaryota > Metazoa > Chordata > Actinopteri > Syngnathiformes > Syngnathidae > Entelurus > Entelurus aequoreus. The sequence continues at coordinate 42,196,506 of NC_084740.1, forward strand.
TGGCCTTTCCTTTTAACAACACTCAGTAAAGGTTTGGGAACTGAGGAGACACATTTTTGAAGCTTCTCAGGTGGAATTCTTTCCCATTCTTGCTTGATGTACAGCTTAAGTTGTTCAACAGTCCGGGGGTCTCCCTTGTGCTATTTTAGGCTTCACACATTTTCAATGGGAGACAGGTCTGGACTACAGGCAGGCCAGTCTAGTACCCGCACTCTTTTACTATGAAGCCATGCTGTTGTCACACGTGGCTTGGCATTGTCTTGCTTAAATAAGCAGGGGCGTCCATGAAAAAGACGTTGCTTGGATGGCAACATATGTTGCTCCAAAAGCTGTATGTACCTTTCAGCATTAATGGTGCCTTCACAGATGTGTAAGTTACCCATGTCTTGGGCACTAATACACCCCCATACCATCACACATGCTGGCTTTTACACTTTGCGCCTAGAACAATCCGGATGGTTCTTTTCCTCTTTGGTCCGGAGGACACGACGTCCACAGTTTCCAAAAACAATTTGGGAAATGTGGACTCATCACACCACAGAACACTTTTCCACTTTGCATCAGTCCATCTTAGATGAGCTAGGGCCCAGCAAAGCCGGCGGCGTTTCTGGGTGTTGTTGATAAATGGCTTTGGCTTTGCATAGTAGAGTTTTAACTTGCACTTACAGATGTAGCGGCAAACTGTAGTTACTGACAGTGGGTTTCTGAAGTGTTCCTGAGCCCATGTGGTGATATCCTTTACAAACTGATGTTGCTTTTTGATGCAGTACCGCCTGAAGGATCCACGGTCACGGGCATTCAATGTTACGTGCAGTGATTTCTCCAGATTCTTTGAACCTTTTGATGATATTACAGACCTTAGATGGTGAAATCCCGAAATTCCTTGCAATAGCTCGATGAGAATTGTTGTTCTTAAACTGTTCGACAATTTGCTCACGCATTTGTTGACAAAGTGGTGACCCTCGCCCCATCCTTGTTTGGGAATGACTGAGCATTTCATGGAAGCTGCTTTTATACCCGATCATGGCACCCACCTGTTCTCAATTAGCCTGTTCACCTGTGGGATGTTCCAAATAAGTCTTTGATGAGCATTCCTCAACTTTCTCAGTCTTTTTTGCCACCTGTGCCAACTTTTTTGAAACATGTTGCAGGCATCAAATTCCAAATGAGCTAATATTTGCAAAAAATAACAAAATATTCCAGTTCGAACGTTAAATATCTTGTCTTTGCAATCTATTCAATTGAATATAAGTTGAAAAGGATTTGAAAATCATTGTATTCAGTTTTTATTTACCATTTACACAACGAGCCAACTTCACTGGTTTGGGGTTTTGTACATATTTGTGTGTGTGTGTGTGTGTGTGTATCGATTTTTTTGGAGCACCCCTAATTATTACTACATGGTCACTTTCGTGGCGCCCTAAATCATGCAGAACCGTGCGGTCGGAGGTTGTAAAGCGTGTCTAAGCAGGCTGAAACATGTGCTGCCACATGATGCTTGATAGAAAAGTGAAAGTATGTTATCTTTGGACCGCTGGGACAGACCACACTCATCTGGGTCCGTTTGGCGGTGGGAACTTCTCTTTTTTTTTTTACAGAAAGTCTGGAGTGAAACAGGAAACGGCACATCTGCTTGACTTTAAATTTTGTTTAAAAAGGTGTCACACTATGCGCATACATCAGGGGCCCAACTTTTCCACTACAGAGGGGCCCGGGGCCCACTCAAAGATTAACACTGAATTAGTAATCTTACTCATGAATTTAATCAAATTCAATTATATCTAACCGACTTACAGTTTAACAGGATAAATATTGTCAAATGATATGAAACATGTGTTAGTCACATAGACTATTATCAAGGCTTAGGTCAGGCTGATTACAAAAATAAATACTCATGAAATATACTGCAAAAGGCCCATACGGACCACAGCTGAGAAACAGATGTTTTTGGCAGCCCTCAAGGAAGATTTCTATTCATTTCAATCTTCATCATAAATTAAGGTGCTAAAATAAATATAAGTTAATTAATGAACTAAAAATAAAATGTCATAAAAATATCAAATTTCTAACTAAATGTAATAATAGTTTTAATATATATGTTTTTAAATAAACCGTAAATAAAATTAAAGTGCAAATGAAAATACAGTGTCATCTCTTTAGTCGTATTTTTTGCGCTTGAGGAATTTCTCTATGGCTTTAGCTTCAGACTTCTTCTGTTTGTTTGATATTGTCATTACTGCCACAAGTGGTGGAAATGTGTACTACAACTGAGCCCATACGGACCACAGCTGTTGAGAAACAAATGTTTTTGGCAGCCATCCAGGAAGATTACTATTAATTTCAATCCTCATCAATAAGTAAGGTGCTAAAATAAATACAAGTAAATATAAGTTAATAAATGAAATAAAAAATAAAATGTCATAAAAATATATAAATTCTAACTAAATGTAATAACAGTTTTAACATATAAGTTTTTAAATAAACCGTGAATAAAATTAAAGTGCAAATGAAAATACAGTTTCATCCTCTTTAGTCATATTTTTTGCGCTTGAGGAACGTCTATGACTTTAGCTTCATCCTTCTTCTGTTTGTCATTACTGCCACAGGTGGTGGAAACGTGTATTACAACTGAGCCCATACGGACTACAGCTGTAAAACAAATGTTTTTGGCAGCTCCTATTAATTTCAATACTACTCAATAATAACAGTGCTAAAACAACAAAATTTTAATATAAGTTAATTAATTAAATAAAAATACAATTTAATTTAAATGTATAAATTCCAACTAAATTTAATAATGGTTTTAGTATATATGCTTTTTAAATAAACCGTGAATAAAATTAAAGTGCAAATGAAAACACAGTTTCAACTCTTTAGTCATATTTTTTGCGCTTGAGGAACTTTAGCTTCAGACTTCTTGTCTGTTTGATATTGTCATTACTGTCACAAGTGGTGGAAACATGTATTACAACTGAGTACATACAGACAACAGCTGAGAAACAAATGTTTTTGGCAGCTCTCGAGTAAGATTACTATTCATTTCAATCCTATTCAATAAAAGCAGTACTAAAATAATTGAAAAAATATAAGTTAATTAATAAAATAAAATGTAATAAAAATATATACATTTCTAACTATCCATCCATCCATCCATCTTCTTCCGCTTATCCGAGGTCGGGTCGCGGGGGCAGCAGCCTAAGCAGGGAAGCCCAGATTTTCCTCTCCCCAGCCACTTCGTCCAGCTCCTCCTGGGGGATCCCGAGGCGTTCCCAGGCCAGCCGGGAGACATAGTCTTCCCAACGTGTCCTGAGTCTTCCCCGTGGCCTCCTACCGGTTGGACGTGCCCTAAACACCTCCCTAGGGAGGCGTTCGGGTGGCATCCTGACCAGATGCCCGAACCACCTCATCTGGCTCCTCTCGATGTGGAGGAGCAGTGGCTTTACTTTGAGCTCCCCCCGGATGGCAGAGCTTCTCACCCTATCTCTAAGGGAGAGCCCCGCCACCCGGCGGAGGAAACTAATTTCGGCCGCTTGTACCCGTAATCTTGTCCTTTCGGTCATGACCCAAAGCTCATGACCATAGGTGAGGATGGGAACGTAGATCGACCGGTAAATTGAGAGCTTTGCCTTCCGGCTCAGCTCCTTCTTCACCACAACGGACCGATACAGCGTCCGCATTACTGAAGACGCCGCACCGATCCGCCTGTCGATCTCACGATCCACTTTTCCCCCACTCGTGAACAAGACTCTGAGGTACTTGAACTCCTCCACTTGGGGCAGGGTCTCCTCCCCAACCCGGAGATGGCACTCCACCCTTTTCCGGGCAAGAACCATGGACTCCGACTTGGAGGTGCTGATTCTCATCCCAGTCGCTTCACACTCGGCTGCGAACCGATCCAGTGAGAGCTGAAGATCCTGGCCAGATGAAGCCATCAGGACCACATCATCTGCAAAAAGCAGAGACCTAATCCCGCAGCCACCAAACCAGATCCCCTCAACGCCTTGACTGCGCCTAGAAATTCTGTCCATAAAAGTTATGAACAGAATCGGTGACAAAGGGCAGCCTTGGCGGAGTCCAACCCTCACTGGAAACGTGTCCAACTTACTGCCGGCAATGCGGACCAAGCTCTGACACTGATCGTACAGGGAGCGGACCGCCACAATCAGACAGTCCGATACCCCATACTCTCTGAGCACTCCCCACAGGACCTCCCGAGGGACACGGTCGAATGCCTTCTCCAAGTCCACAAAGCACATGTAGACTGGTTGGGCAAACTCCCATGCACCCTCAAGGACCCTGCCGAGAGTATAGAGCTGGTCCACAGTTCCACGACCAGAACGAAAACCACACTGTTCCTCCTGAATCCGAGGTTCGACTATCCGGCGTAGCCTCCTCTCCAGTACACCCGAATAGACCTTACCGGGAAGGCTGAGGAGTGTGATCCCACGATAGTTGGAACACACCCTCCGGTTCCCCTTCTTAAAGAGAAGAACCACCACCCCGGTCTGCCAATCCAGAGGTACTGCCCCCGATGTCCACGCGATGCTGCAGAGTCTTGTCAACCAAGACAGCCCCACAGCATCCAGAGCCTTAAGGAACTCCGGGCGGATCTCATCCACCCCCGGGGCCTTGCCACCGAGGAGCTTTTTAACTACCTCAGCAACCTCAGCCCCAGAAATAGGAGAGCCCACCACAGATTCCCCAGGCACTGCTTCCTGATAGGAAGACGTGTCGGTGGGATTGAGGAGGTCTTCGAAGTATTCCCTCCAACGATCCACAACATCCGCAGTCGAGGTCAGCAGAACACCATCCGCACCATACACGGTGTTGACAGTGCACTGCTTCCCCTTCCTGAGGCGGCGGATGGTGGTCCAGAATCGCTTCGAAGCCCTCCGTAAGTCATTTTCCATGGCCTCGCCGAACTCCTCCCATGTCCGAGTTTTTGCCTCCGCGACCGTTGAAGCCGCACACCGCTTGGCCTGTCGGTACCTGTCCGCTGCCTCCGGAGTCCCATGAGCCAAAAGAACCCGATAGGACTCCTTCTTCAGCTTGACAGCATCCCTCACCGCCGGTGTCCACCAACGGGTTCTAGGATTACCGCCACGACAGGCACCAACTACCTTGCGGCCACAGCTCCAATCAGCCGCCTCGACAATAGAGGTGCGGAACATGGTCCACTCAGACTCAATGTCCAGCACCTCCCTTGTGACATGTTCAAAGTTCTTCCGGAGGTGGGAATTTAAACCTTCTCTGACAGGACACTCTGCCAGACGTTCCCAGCAAACCCTCACAATGCGTTTGGGCCTGCCAGGTCTGTCCGGCATCCTCCCCCACCATCGCAGCCAACTCACCACCAGGTGGCGATCGGTAGAAAGCTCCGCCCCTCTCTTCACCCGAGTGTCCAAAACATGAGGCCGCAAATCCGACGACACAACTACAAAGTCGATCATGGAACTGCGGCCTAGGGTGTCCTGGTGCCAAGTGCACATATGGACACCCTTATGCTTGAACATGGTGTTCGTTATGGACAATCTGTGACGAGCACAAAAGTCCAATAACAAAACACCACTCGGGTTCAGATCCGGGCGGCCATTCTTCCCAATCACACCTCTCCAGGTTTCACTGTCGCTGCCAACATGAGCGTTGAAGTCACCCAGTAGGACAAGGGAATCACCCGGGGGAGCACTTTCCAGTACTCCCTCGAGTGTATCAAAAAAGGGTGGGTACTCTGAACTGCTGTTTGGTGCGTAAGCACAAACAACAGTCAGGACCCGTCCCCCCACCCGAAGGCGGAGGGAGGCTACCCTCTCGTCCACCGGGTTGACCTCCAACGTGCAGGCTTTGAGTCGGGGGGGCAACAAGAATTGCTACCCCAGCTCGTCGCCTCTCACTGCGTGCAACGCCAGTGTGGAAGAGAGTCCAGCCCCTCTCGAGAGAACTGGTTCCTGAGCCCTTGCTGTGCGTCGAGGTGAGTCCAACTATATCCAGCCGGAACTTCTCTACCTCGCGCACAAGCTCAGGCTCCTTCCCCCCCAGCGAGGTGACGTTCCACGTCCCAAGAGCTAGCTTATGTAGCCGAGGATCGTACCGCCAAGTGCCCTGCCTTCGGCTTCCGCCCAGCTCACAATGCACCCGACCTCTATGGCCCCTCCCATGAGTGGTGAGCCCATTGGAGGGGGGACCCACGTTGCCTCTTCGGGCTGTACCCGGCCTTTCCCCATGGGGCCCGGCCACCAGGCGCTCGCCATCGTGCCCCAACTCCGGGCCTGGCTCCGGAGGGGGGCCCCGGTGACCCGCGTCCGGGCGAGGGAAATCTGAATCCTTGTTGTTTCCTTTCCATAGAAGTCTTTGAGCTGCTCTTTGTCTGATCCCTCACCTAGGACCTGTTTGTCTTGGGAGACCCTACCAGGGGGCATGAAAGCCCCCGGACAACATAGCTCCTAGGATCATTGGGACACGCAAACTCCTCTACCACGGTAAGGTGGCAGCTCAGAGAGGAGTATTTCAAACTAAATTTTATAATATATTACAAAAAAAATTTTTTGCCAGCCCTCGAGGAAGATTACTCTTAATTTCAATCATATTCAATAATTACAGTGCTAAAATAAATAAACAAATTTATAAGTTAATTAATTAAATAAAAAGAAAATGTAATAAAAATATATAAATTCTAATTGAATTTTATAATAGTTTCAATATATATGTTTTGAACTAAACTGTGACTAATATTTAAGTGCAAATGAAAATACAGTTTCATCTCTTAAGTTATATTTTTTGCACTTGAGGAACGTCTCTCACTTTAGCTTCAGACTTCTTCTGTTTGTTTGTTTGTCATTACTGCCACAGGTGGTGGAAACGTGTATTACAACCGAGTCCATACGGACCGCAGCTGAGAAACAAATGTTTTTGGCAGCCCTCTTGGAAGATAACTCTTAATTTCAATCCTATTCAATAATTGCAGTCCTAAAATAAATATAAGTTAATTAATTAAATAAATTGTCATAAAATTATATAAATTCTAACTAAATGTAATAACATATCAAGATACAGGTGATGGAATTCCTGCTGGGCATTGCTGCCTGACGCACCTCCTCCAGTGCCTTTTGACAGGTGTGCTGTGACACCTCACCGAACACCTCTGTGGGCATAAACGGGTCATCAGCTGGGGACCACCATTCATCAACGTTTCGCTCCTTTAACCCCAGAACGTCTCATGGTGGCGGAGCGATGGCAGGGATGTCTCCCTGCCACCCCCTGCTGATGTCCTAGGTGTTTGCCCCCCAACTCTTATGCTTCCTCCTTAGCCACAGCCAGAAGCTGGCTTTGTCCGCCTCCTTGGCCAGCTCTTTCATGGCTTTCCGATGCCCCGCTCCTGTGCATCCAATGTCTCGGAGTAGGAGGGCAGTTGAGGAACCCACAAAGCCCCTACACCCCACTTCCACAGGGCAGATGACGGCTTTCCAGCCAGCCTCCCTGCACTCTGCTGCCAGGTCAGAGTATTTGGCTCGCTTCCGCTCATAAGCAGCCTCCAACCCCCCCTCCCATGGGACAGTGAGCTCGACCAGAAGAACCGTCCTGCAAGCCTCTGACCAGAAGACCAGGTCTGGCCGTAGTGATGTTTCGACGATCTCCCTGAGAAACTGGAGCTTCTTCCCCAGGTCGACCCTCATGCTCCACTCATTTCCTGGTGAGAGGAGTCTCGCAGTAGCTCTCTGGTGGGAGTGTTTGGCACCATCCCCAGCCCTAGCGAATTGGATGAGATGTCTGGCTGGAGCGGAAGGTCTGCTATTTGCCTCCTTTCTGCAGGTCTCCGACACCTCTGCCAACTTTTTCAGGACTTGGTCGTGTCGCCATCTGTAGCGGCCTTGCGACAACGCTGTCGAGCAGCCCGACAGGATGTGTTGGAGGCTTGCGTTGATGGTGTTGCAGAGGGTCTCCTCGGCACCAAACCATTGGTGGAGGTTTCGGGGACAAGGCAAGGTGTCGTACGTTGCTCTGATCAGGAAGCTGAGCCTGGCTTGGGGGATCTTCCACAGGTCAGACCATGACATCGTCCTGTCTGTGAGACCTTCCCACAATGTCCAACGACCTTGCTGGCCCTGGGACACCGCTTTGATGTTTAGGCGTTCCTGCTCATTTCTTGCCACTTCTGCCACCACCATGGCTCTCCGGTCTTCTTTGGAAGCCTTTGACCAGAACAAGGGAGCCTCGCCCCTCCCAAGGCCTGCTCGACCTTCCTGAACTCTGCCGACCACTTCACGGTGCTTCAGCCTGCAGATCGCCGTGTCGACCTCTTTTTGGGCTTTCCACTTTCTTCCTGTTCTTATCTGGGTGCCCGCTGCTCTCACCAGCTGGTCAGTGGATTCCCTCAGCTCCAGCACCAGCCGAGCCTTCTCTTGCTTGTATCCCAGGCTGATGGATCGCAGTGGTAGTTGAAGAGCGTTCCTACCAAAGAGGCCTACGTCTGAGAGGCACCTTGGTAGTCCCAGCCACTTTCTGATGAACGAGTTTGCCACCCCGTCCATCTTGCTTACCACTGAGGAGGGGATTTCGCTCATCTTCAGTGGCCACATCACCCTTTGGTACAGTATGAACTGGTAGCACCATACTTTGTACTTCCCAGGGAGTTGGCTTTGATTGATCTTGGCCAGGCCATCTGCGAGCTGCTTCCTCACCGTTTCCCCCATCTGCCTGTCAGAGAGCTCTGCTGTGTAGGTGCGACCCAGGCTACGAACAGGTTGATCTGCCAGCAATGGAATGTTCTCACCGCCTGCGACAAAGATGGTGTTGTCACTTCTGACTCCTTTCCTGATAGACAGACTGCGTGATTTGGGGGGTTTGATCTTCATCCTCGCCCAGCCCACAAGTTCGTCGATCCTCTTCAGCAGTCTTGTTGTACATGCTGCTGTCTGAAGTATGGTGGTGATATCATCCATGTAGCCTCTCACTGCTGGTAGCCTCTGTCCTGAAGGCAGTTTCACTCCTCCGACCATCTTCCTAGCCCCTATGAGGATTATCTCGAAGGCTGCAACGAACAGGAAAGGGGGGGATTGAACATCCCATGGCGATGCCTACTTCCAGCTGTTGCCAGCCTGTTGTGAAGTCCTGAAGAGTGCAGCACATCTGGAGGTCTCCAAAGTACTTGGCAACCAGGGCTCTGATGCAGACTGGTACGTGGAAGAAGTCCAGGGCGAACTCGATGAGTTGGTGGGGCACAGACCCGTATGCGTTGGCAAGGTCCAGCCACACGACATGCAGGTCACCTCTCTCTCTCTTCGCCCTTTGGATCTGCTCCCATATTACTGCAGAGTGTTCCACACAGCCTGGGAAGCCGGTCACGCCTGCCTTCTGGCAGCTGGTGTCGATGTACCCGTTGCTTGTGAGGTAGCTGGTCAACCTTTTGGCCAGGATGGAGAAGAACATCTTCCCTTCGACATTTAGGAGGGCGATGCTCCTGAACTGGCTGATTGTACTGGAGTTCTGCTCCTTTGGGATGAAAACTGTGACCGCTCTTTGCCACTCTGAAGGATGACTTGTTTTTTCCAGGCCACTCTCAGCAGGTTCCAGAGATGTCTCAGGACCCCTGGGCAGTACTTATACAGCTTGTATGGTATCCCATTGGGGCCTGGGGCTGAGGCAGCTCTTGCTTTCCGTACGACCCCTGCCACCTCGCTGAGTTTGGGGAGAGCAGCATTAAAGAGGAAGGCTGGTGGAGCTGGACGAGGAACATAACCAGGGGATCCCAGCGGAGTTGACTTTGCTGGGTCACTGTACTGTTCCTTGATGTGATTCTCCAGCTCATATTTGGTAATATCCAGCTTTCCGCTTCTCTTGTCCTCTAGCAGCTGTCTCGCATGCTTGAAGGGATTTTTGAAAAAGTTACTCCTCTCTTTCTCCTTCCGCCTTCTGCGTTTGCGAATGCGCTCAGCCCTCCGTAGGCCGGCAAGATCTTTTCTCACCTCATCCCACAGTGGCTTCAGACCCTCCTTCTCCTCCTTGCTTGCCTTCCTCCACTGTTTCCGGAGTTGACGCCGCCTCTTCACCAACTGCTCGATTTCTCTCTCTCTTCTTCCTTTCTGCATTAGGCCAGATTTCCGCTTTTCAGCGGCTACTCCAAATCTGCCTCTGCATTCATCGTACAGGATGTCTCCAATGCGATTCAGCTTGGTTTCCACCTGGCCACGCAGTGAGTGCTCCAGGGTAAGGCTGAGGTCTTTGTCCAGCTTCTGCCAGACCGCAACTTCGTTTGCTTTAGGCCATTTGACCAGCTGCCTCCTTCCAGGTTCTTTCCTCTCTGCCTTCTGGCTTTGCTCCTGGTTGTTGGGGTTGCTCTGTGTTCTGTGTGCGTCTTCGTCAGTGCCACTCTCAGAGGCATTGGCGTCCACCAAGGGCCCTACTGTGTCCTCCACCTGCCTTTCATCAGCAACGGTGGATCCCTCAGCACTGTGGTTTGCCACCTGGCTTTGGGTTCCTCTTGTCTGACCTGCGGTTGCAGTGCAATGTTGCTGATGGCCTCTCTCTTTGCACTTTTTCCTTCCCTGGTGGATACGCAAACCTCTGAAGGTGGTCACCTTCTCCCACCCACACCTGCATCTTCTCATGATCCTAGACTCTTTGTCTAGGATCATAATCATAAATAGTTTTAATATATATGTTTTTAAATAAACTGTGTACAGTTACACGCAGAGTTACTAAAGGGTTAATGAGGCCAGCATAGTCTTGGCAGACCAAATCAAGTCTGGGTCCTTACTTAGTTCCACAGGAAGCCTCCAAGCCAATTGTTGCTATTATTAAAAGGATAAAATCTTGATTGTATGGAATTTTATCTTGACGTTCTGGACGTTTAGGACAAACAAGTCATTTTGCTTTGATGGATGACGGCGGAGGCACGATGACCTACTTTCTCAACACGTCAAGGTGCGTCTCTCATCTCCGACCCTGAAGGAGAGAAGACACGTTGAAGGACAAAGAGACAAACTGCAGCGTCAGCAAAAGACAGCCCAGCCAACAATGGCAGCCAGGTGACAACAATAAAGGCCGTTTCACACTCAGGTGGAACATGAAAGTTGAGGTGGAGTTTGGATCTCCTTCACGACACGTTAAGCTGCACCAATCGCTGACTCAGCAGGAAACAATACAAAAGTCATCTGGTTGGCCATAAACACTCTAGTTTGGACTTCTCCTTTCTAGTCCTCTCACACGGCGACTCTCAAACTGTGGTCCATCTAGTGGTATGTTAAAGAATCACTTCATGGAATATTCAAACACAGCGTTACTGTTCAAACTGTGTGTAATGTTACAGAAAATGTACATTTATTTGTATGTAATGTCCTTTGTAGTAGACAACGACATCGAGCTGTCTCATTCTTTCATCCATCATTTCCATCACGTTTTTTGTCAGCAGACCAACAAACGTTCTTTATAAAACATACAGAAGCTAAATATCATTTTCATATTAAAAGGGCTGTTTGCACCTTGCTCAAATTTACATTTTTCAGAGCCAAAAATATAACAAGAACACCACAGTTACCATTAATGCTTTGACACAACTAGAGATGTCCGATAATATCGGTCTGCCGATATTATCGGCCGATAAATGCGTTAAAATGTAATATCGGATATTATCGGTATCGTTTTTTTTATTATCAGTATCGTTTTTTGTTTTTTTTTATTAAATCCACATAAAAAACACAAGATACACTTACAATTAGTGTACCAACCCAAAAAACCTCCCTCCCCCATTTACACTCATTCACACAAAAGGGTTGTTTCTTTCTGTTACTAATATTCTGGTTCCTACATTATATATCAATATATATCAATACAGTCTGCAAGGGATACAGTCCGTAAGCACACATGATTGTGCGTGCTGCTGCTCCACTAATAATACTAACCTTTAACACTTAATTTTACAAATTTTCATTAATTACTAGTTTCAATGTAACTGTTTTTATATTGTTTTACTTTCTTTTTTATTCAAGAAAATGTTTTTAATTTATTTATCTTATTTGATTCATTTTTTTAAAAAGTACCTTATCTTCACCATACCTGGTTGTCCAAATTAGGCATAATAATGTGTTAATTCCACGACTGTATATATCGGTTGATATCGGTATCGGTTGATATCGGTATCGGTAATTAAAGAGTTGGACAATATCGGATATCGGCAAAAAGCCATTATTGGACATCCCTAGACACAACATATGTACTGTATACTCTTTAATAATTATTTTACAATCACTCATTTTATTGAATAAAAATGATGAATTCCGGCTGTCTCATACACATGTGCGCGCGCACGAACACAAAATCAGGACCGCAGCTATCCATTATTTTACTAATCAATCAATTAATTTGTTGAATTAATCAAGTCTTCAGATAAAAAAAACTATGTATTTTAGGAAAAACTTTTGAAACAAACAACTATTTTGTGCTTGTCATATACCCTTGATTCTTTTTTTTAATGTTAATAAATCAACATTGAAATACTAATTTAACAGGTGTAAATTAATAAAAAAATATTTGTAAAAAGTCTTAGGTGATCGCCACAACACAGCTAAGTTCCAGGCACTCTATGCGGTCTAGATTTTAACTCATTTCTATTAGTTATACTCAGTAAAAAAATAAATAATCAAAGCAACAGAAGATGAATTTGACCATTTTTGCTATGAAAATGAATTGAATAATCGTTGCAGCTCTAATTCCAAGAGAAGGGATTAACAATTTGCAGTGGGGGTATCAATCTTTGGGAACCAACGATTAAGTTCAATTCCTGGGGTGATGATTCGATTTAGAATGGATTCTCGCATTGTATCTATTAATTATAATGAAACTTTCTTGTTGCATGGATGTGGCCTAAAAACTGATTTTTTAAAGCAATTCTTATAACAATTAGGATTTTGCATATTACAGTAGTACTATATAAATTATACTGCAAGGTTTTTTTCTTGTTTTTTTACACACATGCATTTCTACACTGTTTAATCAACTATTTTCATTGTTTTTATAAGTGTAAGGTAAAGTTTTGTACCTGACAAGGTTCGGCTATCTTGCTTCTGCAGCCTGCAGGGGACTCCGCCATCCCACCACTTTAGGTGGGATGGAACCATCCATATAACACGTCACAGATGACGTCACGCTAACATCACGTGACACCTCTGATGAAGGCTTCAGAAGCAAGATAGCCGAAACTTGTCAGGTACAAAACTTTACCTTACTAGCCTATATAAATCAACCACTTATAAATACACATTAGTAAGCTAAATGAACCTCTTCAACATATTTTCATTGTTTTCTATTAAATTGCAGAAGTAGTATTACTTCTTGTAGTTGTAATAAAATAAGTTAAATTATTTTGACTTTTTATCAAATATTTTTGACTTTTTATCTCATAAATGCAACTTTTTAAAAATAAATTCAACTTTTTAATTTGTAATTTCAACATTTTATCAAATATGTATGACTTTATATGTAATTATTTTGACATTTTACCTGATAATTTCTACTTTCTTCCTCATAATTTTGACTTTTTCCTTCATAATTTTGACTTTTTATTTTGTAATTTCATCATTTTATCTCATAAGTATGATTTTTTTAATCTCAAAATGTTGGCTCTTAACCTTATTATTTTGATCTTTTACGTCATAATGTTGACTTTTTATCTGCAAATTTCAACTTATCTCACAATTATGATTATTTTATGTCAAGATATTGACAATTGTTTACCTCATAATGTGGATTTTTAAAAATCACATATTTATGACTTTTTAAAAATTATTTCGACTTTGTATCTCATATTTTTAACTTGTTATTTCATAATTGTGGATCTCAATTTCGACTTTTTATTCAATAATTATGGTTTATCTGATTATTTATATTTGTTATCTGATTTTTATCTCATAAATTCTACTATTTATTTGAGACTTTTTTTCACAATTTCGACATTTTAGCTTATATTAATGATCTTTTTAATCAAATAGTTCGGCTCTAAATAAACATCCTACAGCCGATGGAAACACCCTCATCCGATTATGTTCGGTTTTTGAAAAATCTAAATAACACACTCGGATTGGAAACCAGGGGCCGTACTTATCAAGCTTCTTAGAATTACTCCTAAGAAGTCTGCTAAGAGTTGACTTAAGAGTAAATAAATTCTTCGCTGAAAGCTGCACTTAAAAGTTAGTTATCAAGCGTCTTACTCACACTTTCAGCGAAGTGTAGGACTGAATCTTAAGTGTCACACTCAGAGCTGAATTACGACATTACTATGTGCCGTAAACGCAATTTTAGGTGACGTCATTTCTGTGTCCATAGAAATGACCAATCACGGAAGGGAATCCGTTGTCTAAGAATAAAGAAATATCTTGGAAATATTTAAGTGGACAATGGGAGTGTATATTTTGACAATAAACTACAAAATAATACAAAACAAACTAGTCCCCGCCGGCACTCACGCTACCGCTCCCTCTCTTCTATCGCCCACACACTCACTGACGTCACTCACCTCACGGCCACACACATACGCTACTGTCATAACATTTTCTTTCCAATTCATTAATTAGGCAACTAATTTGAAACTGGTGTAAGTGGCTCTATATATACTAGCCCACTGCAATCGAAAAGTATTAAATATGTGACAAAAATAATATCCGCTCTGTCTAAACGATACCGTTTGATCAGCTGCTCGTCATCAAAAAAAACAAAAACATTGTTCCGTTCCTGAACGTTCGCGCACGTCTCTCTCGCCTCAGTGCCATCCCTGCTGGCAACTCCTAACCACTTAAGACACCTCTGAAGGTCTCTTAAATATCGTGGAGAGTAGGAGTGATTCTTAGACTTAAGAACGTTGATTAAAAGCTTTTATTCTAAGTTTGAGAGTAGGACTAAATTTCGCAAATTCTCAGGACTTAAGTGTAAAATGGCACTCTAAGAAGCTTGATAAGTACGGCCCCAGATTTCTCGAGGGGGGCGGGGTGCGGCAGCAGAGGACCCTAAGTATCGCGCATGCGCCAGTCTTAAGGCGCGGGAAACAACCCGGAAACAAATACCATTCAATATAAGCGTAAACAATTGTCATGAAGAGACTGTTTATTTGCTTCACAAATTAAAAGAAGAAAACATTTTGAAGTACATCTATGGTAGGGAAAAAAGAAACGCAGATGTATTTAAGAAAGTAGCGAAGGAAGCGTACATACACAAACCTGGTCACGCTGCATTTGAGCAAGTCAGCTGAGTCACTTTCCAAGATAGTCCAGAACAACAGCAACCTTCCTCCGGATGTCACCAACGGTCTTTTCCTTTGGGTGAACTCTATGACATTCTAAAAAAAAAATTCTATGATTTTTGTTTATAGATTCCTTTGAAAAAAACTTCCACCGGTCGAGTTGTAAGCATCCGCGGATGACGTCATAGGTCAACCGGAAAATGAAATCATTTAAGCGTGCTAAATAAAGAAACAGCGCCCCTCAGTGTACAGGAGGCAGATAACGTATGAGCAAAAGTCGCATTAGAGCAGGGGTGTCAAACATACGGCCCGCGGGCCGGAACCGGCCCCCAAGGAGGTTCGATCAGGCCCGCAGGATAATTTGAAAGTGGAAAAAATGCATAAAAGACATGGAATTAATATTTTAAATTCGCTGCAATTCATGGATTATCCGCTAAGGGGCGCACTCTTTCCATCAGAGTAGAAGACAAGCCGCATCACTGAGACAGACTGAAAACAGCAGACGGTATCAATGCGCCATCTGCTGCTTGTTACGACGTTGTTAATACCTTGGTCTCTACCTCTCCGCTACACCCTCATTAGCCAAAATGTCGTTATCCAAACGGAGAAAAGTAGATAAGGAGTGTAGAATTTTCAAAGAAAAATGGACCACGTCCTATTTATTTACAGAGATGCACGGAAAACCTTCGTGCTTGGTGTGTTTGCAACAAGTTTCGGTATTGAAGGAATATAATATTCGACGCCACTACGAGACTCATCACAGCGAAAAATATGACGGCTTGCAAGGACAACTGAGAAGAGATAAGATTAACGAATTGCTAGCGGGTCTGAGGAAACAGCAGTCAACTTTCATCCAGAGCCGAGAAGTCAGTGAAGCAGCGGTAAAAGCCAGCTACCTAATTGCTAGCGAAATAGCATTAGCATCGAAGCCGTATTCCGACGGTGACTTTGTTAAACGATGCATGATGAAGGCGGCTGAACTTGTATGTCCCGAGAAGCGACAAGCTTTTGCCAATATTAGCCTGACGAGGAATACTATAGCAGAGAGGATTTCGGAACTATCGGCAGATTTAGACAGTCAATTGAAACAGAGAGTTAAGTCATTTATTGCATTTTCCGTGGCAATTGACGAGAGCACTGACATCACAGACGTGGCCCAACTGGCCATATTTATTCGAGGACTTGATGAGACATTGACTGTTACTGAAGAGTTTCTTGAGTTGGTGCCAATGATGGACACCACAACAGCCGAGGACATTTTTGGCTCTGTCGTTGCTGCATTGGACAGAGTTGGAGTGGACTGGTCCCGCGCTGTCAGCCTGGCTACAGACGGCGCGCCATCCATGGTCGGAAAGAAAGCAGGTGTCGCGACAAAGTTCAAAGACAAAGTACAAGCCCTTAATGGAGGAGATCGTTTCTGGACATTTCACTGTATTTTGCACCAGGAGGCATTGTGTTGCAAGTCGCTGAAAATGGACCACGTCATGGAGGTGGTTGTTCGCACTGTAAATTTCATCCGGTCCAGAGGTCTGAACCATCGTCAGTTTGACAAACTTCTCAGCGACAGCAACATTACCCACAGCCTGCCATACCACACTGAAGTGAGATGGTTAAGCCGAGGCGCTGTGCTGAGGCATTTCTTTGATCTACGAGAGGAAATCGGACAGTTCATGGAGAAAAAAGGAAAACCGGTGTTGGAATTACAATCTCAGGAATGGCTACGGGACCTTGCATTCTTGGTTGATATTACTGAACACTTGAACAATCTGAACAAAATGTTGCAAGGCCGCAAAAAAGTTGTCACACAGTTTTCTGACAACATACATGCATTTAAGTTGAAGCTGACTTTGTGGGACATGCAACTGGCAAATGGCAACCCTGCTCATTTCCCCTGTCTGAGAGATGTGTGTGTGACCAGACCTGATGCGGACATGAAACGGTACAAAGACAAAATTGCAGGACTACTGCGGGAGTTTGAGAAACGTTTTCAGGTATTTTGTGAACTTGAGACAGAATTTTCAGTTTTTCGCTCACCTTTCACAGTTAAAGCTTCTGATCTGCCGGTCGAAATTCAGCTAGAGATAATTGATTTGCAGTGTGATGCAGATTTGAAGGGCAAATTTGCCTCTGTAGGTCTGGACAGATTTTATCAGTATCTACTACCAGGGTACCCCAAATTAACAGCCCTGGCTGCTAAAATGTTGTGCATGTTTGGGACAACCTACCTTTGTGAACAAATTTTCTCAGTGATGAATATCAATAAAACAAAAATGCGTTCAAGGCTCACAAACAAGCACTTAAATGACATTCTGAAAGTGACAGCTAGTCAGGACATGACACCTGGTGTTGATGCACTTGTACAGGCCAAAAGATGCCAAGTTTCAGGAACAAATACAAGTCCAGACTAGACTAACACCTTTAAAATGCTGCCTTAGATACTGTTTGCATTGAAAGAATACAGCTCTGTGAAGATAATTCCTTACTGTGGTGATTTAAAAAATGTGCACTTTAATGTTAGTCAGCAGCTTCAAAACAAAAGTTGTGTGATGGAATTCTACTGTTCATACAACTCCATAAATGTTCAGTGTGTATTGTATGTGTATGTATGTTTCATGTATGAAGTTTACAGATTTACAGGACAGGCGAACACTTTCTTCATTACACATTTAAAATCACTCTCCTTAGTTTGTAAGGTGTACGCAGGGATTACATTTAGATTTTATATGCGTATGTGTAAGTGGTTTAAAAATTCCTTTCTTTAAAAGTCTCATTTAATCTTAAAGTGCATTACTATATTTTTCAGTACCAATTAAAGTTTTGTGCCTTTGTACAATCAGTGGGATCAGTTGCAATGCATATTTGTGAATGATAAAAGTAAATTGCACATTTGTCTAAGGAAATATGAGGTGTTTCATGAAATGTTTTGTAAAAGGATAGTTCATTAAATTTCAATATTTTCCTAAGGTTCTTGTGCTTCTTTACACCAAAACAAAGGAAAGACATGATATTTTGGTTATTTATAGCAGAGTATGGTATAATTTTAATGGTCCGGCCCACTTGACATCTCCCTAGGCCGTATGTGGCCCACGATGCGAAATGAGTTTGACACCCCTGCATTAGAGTGAATGCATGGACACTTGGACTTCACACGCTGGTGTAAAAATACCAAAAATACGAACTATTTGAGAAATCAGACTAATTTAGTTATTAATTAGGTTGATTTCTAGTTAATGTATGTTATGTGTGCCCATTGAACTTAGTAGTATGTCCTGACAAACACCCATTAAAAAAAATACAATAACTGACAAACTGTCGCTTGAACTTTTAGGTGTTTTTTAGGATTAAGCATTTTTCAGTAGTACTATATAAGTGATACTGCAAGTTTTTTTTCTTGGTTGCATTTCTACACTGTTGAATCAACTATTGTCATTGTTTCTATGAAACAGCAGTAGCAGTACTACTTGTTGTAGTTGTGATAAAGTAAGTTACATTATTTTGACTTTTTGTCAAATATATTTGACTTTTTAGCTCATATTTCTGACTCTCATAATTATGACCTTTTTAAAATAATTCCGACTTTTTCATTTGTAAATTCAACATTTTATCAAATATGTATGACTTTGTGTAATTATTTAGACTTTTTAGCTCATATTTTTAACATTTTACCTCATAATTTCAATTTTTTAAGAACTATTTGAGAAATCAGACTAATTTACTTATTAATTAGGTTAATTTCTAGTTAATGTATGTTCTGTGTGACCATTGAACTTAGTAGTATGTACTGACAAAAATACAATAACTGAATAATTGTGTGAATGCTCCAAAGCATTGGTTTTCGAGACCAATATTCATCTATTTATTATTCAACTTCTTCTTCTTTTGGCGCGCTCTACCTTCCACATTTTTCACTCGATTCAAACCGTTCCAACTTCAAACTGTTCAGCCTATTCTGGAATAGCAGGCTTTCCCTTGACAAATTCCCAGATTTCCCAGAATTCCAGGTTTTCCGGGACATTTTTCCCATTCAAAATTAATTGGCCATTTTTCAACCTTCCAACATTTCCACATGTTCCACATTTTTCGATCCATTCATACACATTGCACCATCCTGGAAAATTCAAAATATCATTTTTCCAAGTTCAAAAAAATTCCAGGATTTTCCAGAATTCCAGGTTTTCCGAGACATTTTTCCCATTCGAAATGAATGGGCCATTTTTCAAACTTCCACCATTTCCACATTTGTCAATCTATTCGTACCATTCCACCTTCAACCCATTCCACCATCCTGGAATTTCGAACTATCATTTTTCCAAGTTCAAAAAAATTCCAATATTTTCCAGAATTCCAGGTTTTCCGAGACATTTTTCCCATTCGAAATGAGTTGGCCATTTTTCAAACTTCCACCATTTCCACATTTGTCAACCTATTCATACCATTCCACCTTCAACACATTCCACCATCTTGGAAATTCAAACTATCATTTTTCCCAAGTTCAAAAAAATTCCAGGATTTTCCAGAATTCCAGGTTTTCCGAGACATTTTTCCCATTGGAAATGAATGGGCCATTTTTCAAACTTCCACCATTTCCACATTTGTCAACCTATTCATACCATTCCACCTTCAACACATTCCACCATCCTGAAAATTCAAACTATCATTTTTCCAAGTTCAAAAAAATTCTAGGATTTTCCAGAATTCCAGGATTTCCGAGACATTTTTCCCATTCGAAATGAATTGGCCATTTTTCAAACTTCCACCATTTCCACATTTGTCTATTCATACCATTCCACCTTCAACACATTCCACCATCCTGGAAATTCAAACTATAATTTTTCCAAGTTCAAAAAAATTCCAGGATTTTCTAGAATTCCAGGTTTTCCGAGACATTTTTCCCATTCGAAATGAATTGGCCATTTTTCAAACTTCCACCATTTCCACATTTGTCAACCTATTCATACCATTCCACCTTCAACACATTCCACCATCTTGGAAATTCAAACTATCATTTTTCCCAAGTTCAAAAAAATTCCAGGATTTTCCAGAATTCCAGGTTTTCCGAGACATTTTTCCCATTCGAAATGAATTGGCCATTTTTCAAACTTCCACCATTTCCACATTTGTCAACCTATTCATACCATTCCACCTTCAACACATTCCACCATCTTGGAAATTCAAACTATCATTTTTCCAAGTTAAAAACGTTTCCAAGATTTTCCAGAATTCCAGGTTTTCCGAGACATTTTTCCCATTCGAAATGAGTTGGCCATTTTTCAAACTTCCACCATTTCCACATTTGTCAACCTATTCATACCATTCCACCTTCAACACATTCCACCATCTTGGAAATTCAAACTATCATTTTTACAAGTTAAAAAAAATTCCAGGATTTTCCAGAATTCCAGGATTTCCGGGACATTTTTCCCATTCAAAATTAATTGGCCATTTTTCAAACTTCCACCATTTCCACATTTGTCAACCTATTCATACCATTCCACCTTCAACACATTCCACCATCTTGTAAATTCAAACTATCATTTTTCCAAGTTCAAAAAAATTCCAGGATTTTCCAGAATTCCAGGTTTTCCGAGACATTTTTCCCATTGGAAATGAATGGGCCATTTTTCAAACTTCCACCATTTCCACATTTGTCAACCTATTCATACCATTCCACCTTCAACACATTCCACCATCCTGGAAATTCAAACTATAATTTTTCCAAGTTAAAAAAAACTCCAGGATTTTCCAGAATTCCAGGATTTCCGAGACATTTTTCCCATTCGAAATGAATTGGCCATTTTTCAAACTTCCACCATTTCCACATTTGTCTATTCATACCATTCCACCTTCAACACATTCCACCATCCTGGAAATTCAAACTATCATTTTTCCAAGTTCAAAAAAATTCAAGGATTTTCTAGAATTCCAGGTTTTCCGAGACATTTTTCCCATTCGAAATGAATAGGCCATTTTTCAAACTTCCACCATTTCCACATTTGTTAACCTATTCATACCATTCCACCTTCAACACATTCCACCATCTTGGAAATTCAAACTATCATGTTTCCCAAATTCAAAAAAATTCCAGGATTTTCCAGAATTCCAGGTTTTCCGAGACATTTTTCCCATTCGAAATGAATGGGCAATTTTTCAAACTTCCACCATTTCCACATTTGTCAACCTATTCATACCATTCCACCTTCAACACATTCCACCATCTTGGAAATTCAAACTATAATTTTTCCCAAGTTCAAAAAAATTCCAGGATTTTCCAGAATTCCAGGTTTTCCGAGACATTTTTCCCATTCGAAATGAATGGGCCATTTTTCAAACTTCCACCATTTCCACATTTGTCAACCTATTCATACCATTCCACCTTCAACACATTCCACCATCCTGGAAATTCAAACTATCATTTTTCCAAGTTCAAAAAAATTCCAGGAATTTTCAGAATTCCAGGTTTTCCGAGACATTTTTCCCATTCGAAATGAATGGGCTATTTTTCGAACTTCCACCATTTCCACATTTGTCGACCTATTCATACCATTCCACCTTCAACACATTCCACCATCCTGGAAATTCAAACTATCATTTTTCCAAGTTCAAAAAAATTCCAGAATTTTCCAGAATTCCAGATTTTCCGAGACATTTTTCCCATTTGAAATGAATGGGCCATTTTTCAAACTTCCACCATTTCCACATTTGTCAACCTATTCATACCATTCCACCTTCAACACATTCCACCATCTTGGAAATTCAAACTATCATGTTTCCCAAGTTCAAAAAAATTCCAGGATTTTCCAGAATTCCAGGTTTTCCGAGACATTTTTCCCATTCGAAATTAATTGGCCATTTTTCAAACTTCCACCATTTCCACATTTGTCAACCTATTCATACCATTCCACCTTCAACACATTCCACCATCTTGGAATTTGAAACTATCATTTTTCAAAGTCAAAAAAAATTCCAGGATTTTCCAGAATTCCAGGTTTTCCGAGACATTTTTCCCATTCGAAATTAGTTGGCCATTTTTCAAACTTCCACCATTTCCACATTTGTCAACCTATTCATACCATTCCACCTTCAACACATTCCACCATCTTGGAAATTCAAACCATCATTTTTCCAAGTTAAAAAAAATTCCAGGATTTTCCAGAATTCCAGGTTTTCCGAGACATTTTTCCCATTCGAAATGAATTGGCCACTTTTCAAACTTCCACCATTTCCACATTTGTCAACCTATTCATACCATTCCACCTTCAACACATTCCAACATCTTGGAAATTCAAACTATCATTTTTCCCAAATTCAAAAAAATTCCAGCATTTTCCAGAATTCCAGGTTTTCCGAGACATTTTTCCCATTCGAAATGAATTGGCCACTTTTCAAACTTCCACCATTTCCACATTTGTCAACCTATTCATACCATTCCACCTTCAACACATTCCACCATCCTGGAAATTCAAACTATAATTTTTCCAAATTCAAGAAAATTCCAGGATTTTCCAGAATTCCAGGTTTTCCGAGACATTTTTCCCATTCGAAATGAGTTGGATATTTTTCAAACTTCCACCATTTCCACATTTGTCAACCTATTCATACCATTCCACCTTCAACACATTCCACCATCTTGGAAATTCAAACTATCACTTTTCCAAGTTAAAAAAATTCCAGGATTTTCCAGAATTCCAGGTTTTCCGAGACATTTTTCCCATTCGAAATGAATTGGCCACTTTTCAAACTTCCACCATTTCCACATTTGTCAACCTATTCATACCATTCCACCTTCAACACATTCCACCATCCTGGAAATTCAAATTATCATTCTTCCCAGTTCAAAAAAATTCCAGGATTTTCCAGAATTCCAGGTTTTCCGAGACATTTTTCCCATTCGAAATGAATTGGCCACTTTTCAAACTTCCACCATTTCCACATTTGTCAACCTATTCATACCATTCCACCTTCAAAACATTCCAAC
Source organism: Entelurus aequoreus (assembly GCF_033978785.1). NCBI lineage: Eukaryota > Metazoa > Chordata > Actinopteri > Syngnathiformes > Syngnathidae > Entelurus > Entelurus aequoreus. The sequence goes on from NC_084740.1 coordinate 42,219,704, forward strand.
ATCTTGGAAATTCAAACTATCATTTTTCCCAAATTCAAAAAAATTCCAGGATTTTCCAGAATTCCAGGTTTTCCGAGACATTTTTCCCATTCGAAATGAATTGGCCATTTTTCTAACTTCCACCATTTCCACATTTGTCAACCTATTCATACCATTCCACCTTCAACACATTCCACCATCTTGGAAATTCAAACTATCATTTTTCCAAGTTAAAAAAATTTCAGGATTTTCCAGAATTCCAGGTTTTCCGAGACATTTTTCCCATTCGAAATGAATTGGCCACTTTTCAAACTTCCACCATTTCCACATTTGTCAACCTATTCATACCATTCCACCTTCAACACATTCCACCATCCTTGAAATTCAAACTATCATTTTCCCAAGTTCAAAAAAATTCCAGGATTTTCCAGAATTCCAGGTTTTCCGAGACATTTTTCCCATTCGAAATTAATTGGCCATTTTTCAAACTTCCACCATTTCCACATTTGTCAACCTATTCATACCATTCCACCTTCAACACATTCCACCATCTTGGAAATTGAAACTATCATTTTTCCAAGTTAAAAAAAATTCCAGGATTTTCCAGAATTCCAGGTTTTCCGAGACATTTTTCCCATTCGAAATTAGTTGGCCATTTTTCAAACTTCCACCATTTCCACATTTGTCAACCTATTCATACCATTCCACCTTCAACACATTCCACCATCTTGGAAATTCAAACCATCATTTTTCCAAGTTAAAAAAAATACCAGGATTCTCCAGAATTCCAGGTTTTCCGAGACATTTTTCCCATTCGAAATGAATTGGCCACTTTTCAAACTTCCACCATTTCCACATTTGTCAACCTATTCATACCATTCCACCTTCAACACATTCCACCATCTTGGAAATTCAAACTATCATTTTTCCCAAATTCAAAAAAATTCCAGGATTTTCCAGAATTCCAGGTTTTCCAAGACATTTTTCCCATTCGAAATGAATTGGCCATTTTTCAAACTTCCACCATTTCCACATTTGTCAACCTATTCATACCATTCCACCTTCAACACATTCCACCATCTTGGAAATTCAAACTATCATTTTTCCAAGTTAAAAAAATTTCAGGATTTTCCAGAATTCCAGGTTTTCCGAGACATTTTTCCCATTCGAAATGAATTGGCCACTTTTCAAACTTCCACCATTTCCACATTTGTCAACCTATTCATACCATTCCACCTTCAACACATTCCACCATCCTGGAAATTCAAACTATAATTTTTCCAAGTTCAAAAAAATTCCAGGATTTTCCAGAATTCCAGGTTTTCCGAGACATTTTTCCCATTCGAAATGAGTTGGATATTTTTCAAACTTCCACCATTTCCACATTTGTCAACCTATTCATACCATTCCACCTTCAACACATTCCACCATCTTGGAAATTCAAACTATCACTTTTCCAAGTTAAAAAAATTCCAGGATTTTCCAGAATTCCAGGTTTTCCGAGACATTTTTCCCATTCAAAATGAATTGGCCATTTTTCAAACTTCCACCATTTCCACATTTGTCAACCTATTCATACCATTCCACCTTCAACACATTCCACCATCTTGGAAATTCAAACTATCATTTTTCCAAGTTAAAAAAATTTCAGGATTTTCCAGAATTCCAGGTTTTCCGAGACATTTTTCCCATTCGAAATGAATTGGCCACTTTTCAAACTTCCACCATTTCCACATTTGTCAACCTATTCATACCATTCCACCTTCAACACATTCCACCATCCTGGAAATTCAAACTATCATTTTTCCAAGTTCAAAAAAATTCCAGGATTTTCCAGAATTCCAGGTTTTCCGAGACATTTTTCCCATTCGAAATGAGTTGGATATTTTTCAAACTTCCACCATTTCCACATTTGTCAACCTATTCATACCATTCCACCTTCAACACATTCCACCATCTTGGAAATTCAAACTATCATTTTTCCAAGTTAAAAAAATTTCAGGATTTTCCAGAATTCCAGGTTTTCCGAGACATTTTTCCCATTCGAAATGAATTGGCCACTTTTCAAACTTCCACCATTTCCACATTTGTCAACCTATTCATACCATTCCACCTTCAACACATTCCACCATCCTGGAAATTCAAATTATCATTCTTCCCAGTTCAAAAAAATTCCAGGATTTTCCAGAATTCCAGGTTTTCCGAGACATTTTTCCCATTCGAAATGAGTTGGCCATTTTTCAAACTTCCACCATTTCCACATTTGTCAACCTATTCATACCATTCCACCTTCAACACATTCCACCATCATGGAAATTCAAACTATCATTTTTCCAAGTTCAAAAAAATTCCAGGATTTTCCAGAATTCCAGGATTTCCGAGACATTTTTCCCATTCGAAATGAATTGGCCATTTTTCAAACTTCCACCATTTCCACGTTTGTCTATTAATACCATTCCACCTTCAACACATTCCACCATCCTGGAAATTCAAACTATCATTTTTCCAAGTTCAAAAAAATTCCAGAATTTTCCAGAATTCCAGGTTTTCCGAGACATTTTCCCATTCGAAATGAATGGGCCATTTTTCAAACTTACACCATTTCCACATTTGTCAACCTATTCATACCATTCTACCTTCAACACATTCCACCATCCTGGAAATTCAAATTATAATTTTTCCAAGTTCAAAAAAATTCCAGGATTTTCCAGAATTCCAGGTTTTCCAAGACATTTTTCCCATTCAAAATGAATGGGCCATTTTTCAAACTTCCACCATTTCCACATTTGTCAACCTATTCATACCATTCCACCTTCAACACATTCCACCATCCTGGAAATTCAAACTATCATTTTTCCAAGTTCAAAAAAATTCCAAAATTTTCCAGAATTCCAGGTTTTCCGAGACCTTTTTCCCATTCGAAATGAATGGGCCATTTTTCAAACTTCCACCATTTCCACATTTGTCAACCTATTCATACCATTCCACCTTCAACACATTCCACCATCCTGGAAATTCAAACCATCATGTTTCCCAAGTTCAAAAAAATTCCAGGATTTTCCAGAATTCCAGGTTTTCCGAGACATTTTTCCCATTCGAAATGAATTGGCCATTTTTCAAACTTCCACCATTTCCACATTTGTCAACCTATTCATACCATTCCACCTTCAACACATTCCACCATCTTAGAAATTGAAACTATCATTTTTCCAAGTTAAAAAAAATTCCAGGATTTTCCAGAATTCCAGGTTTTCCGAGACATTTTTCCCATTCGAAATTAGTTGGCCATTTTTCAAACTTCCACCATTTCCACTTTTGTCAACCTATTCATACCATTCCACCTTCAACACATTCCACCATCTTGGAAATTCAAACCATCATTTTTCCAAGTTAAAAAAAATACCAGGATTCTCCAGAATTCCAGGTTTTCCGAGACATTTTTCCCATTCGAAATGAATTGGCCACTTTTCAAACTTCCACCATTTCCACATTTGTCAACCTATTCATACCATTCCACCTTCAACACATTCCAACATCTTGGAAATTCAAACTATCATTTTTCCCAAATTCAAAAAAATTCCAGGATTTTCCAGAATTCCAGGTTTTCCGAGACATTTTTCCCATTCGAAATGAATTGGCCATTTTTCAAACTTCCACCATTTCCACATTTGTCAACCTATTCATACCATTCCACCTTCAACACATTCCACCATCTTGGAAATTCAAACTATCATTTTTCCAAGTTAAAAAAATTTCAGGATTTTCCAGAATTCCAGGTTTTCCGAGACATTTTTCCCATTCGAAATGAATTGGCCACTTTTCAAACTTCCACCATTTCCACATTTGTCAACCTATTCATACCATTCCACCTTCAACACATTCCACCATCCTGGAAATTCAAACTATATTTTTTCCAAGTTCAAAAAAATTCCAGGATTTTCCAGAATTCCAGGTTTTCCGAGACATTTTTCCCATTCGAAATGAGTTGGATATTTTTCAAACTTCCACCATTTCTACATTTGTCAACCTATTCATACCATTCCACCTTCAACACATTCCACCATCTTGGAAATTCAAACTATCACTTTTCCAAGTTAAAAAAATTCCAGGATTTTCCAGAATTCCAGGTTTTCCGAGACATTTTTCCCATTCGAAATGAATTGGCCACTTTTCAAACTTCCACCATTTCCACATTTGTCAACCTATTCATACCATTCCACCTTCAACACATTCCACCATCCTGGAAATTCAAATTATCATTCTTCCCAGTTCAAAAAAATTCCAGGATTTTCCAGAATTCCAGGTTTTCCGAGACATTTTTCCCATTCGAAATGAATTGGCCACTTTTCAAACTTCCACCATTTCCACATTTGTCAACCTATTCATACCATTCCACCTTCAACACATTCCAACATCTTGGAAATTCAAACTATCATTTTTCCCAAATTCAAAAAAATTCCAGGATTTTCCAGAATTCCAGGTTTTCCGAGACATTTTTCCCATTCGAAATGAATTGGCCATTTTTCAAACTTCCACCATTTCCACATTTGTCAACCTATTCATACCATTCCACCTTCAACACATTCCACCATCTTGGAAATTCAAACTATCATTTTTCCAAGTTAAAAAAATTTCAGGATTTTCCAGAATTCCAGGTTTTCCGAGACATTTTTCCCATTCGAAATGAATTGGCCACTTTTCAAACTTCCACCATTTCCACATTTGTCAACCTATTCATACCATTCCACCTTCAACACATTCCACCATCCTGGAAATTCAAACTATCATTTTTCCAAGTTCAAAAAAATTCCAGGATTTTCCAGAATTCCAGGTTTTCCGAGACATTTTTCCCATTCGAAATGAGTTGGATATTTTTCAAACTTCCACCATTTCCACATTTGTCAACCTATTCATACCATTCCACCTTCAACACATTCCACCATCTTGGAAATTCAAACTATCATTTTTCCAAGTTAAAAAAATTTCAGGATTTTCCAGAATTCCAGGTTTTCCGAGACATTTTTCCCATTCGAAATGAATTGGCCACTTTTCAAACTTCCACCATTTCCACATTTGTCAACCTATTCATACCATTCCACCTTCAACACATTCCACCATCCTGGAAATTCAAATTATCATTCTTCCCAGTTCAAAAAAATTCCAGGATTTTCCAGAATTCCAGGTTTTCCGAGACATTTTTCCCATTCGAAATGAGTTGGCCATTTTTCAAACTTCCACCATTTCCACATTTGTCAACCTATTCATACCATTCCACCTTCAACACATTCCACCATCATGGAAATTCAAACTATCATTTTTCCAAGTTCAAAAAAATTCCAGGATTTTCCAGAATTCCAGGATTTCCGAGACATTTTTCCCATTCGAAATGAATTGGCCATTTTTCAAACTTCCACCATTTCCACGTTTGTCTATTAATACCATTCCACCTTCAACACATTCCACCATCCTGGAAATTCAAACTATCATTTTTCCAAGTTCAAAAAAATTCCAGGATTTTCTTGAATTCCAGGTTATCCGAGACATTTTTCCCATTCGAAATGAATTGGCCATTTTTCAAACTTCCACCATTTCCACATTTGTTAACCTATTCATACCATTCCACCTTCAACACATTCCACCATCTTGGAAATTCAAACCATCATTTTTCCATTATTCAAAAAAATTCCAGGATTTTCCAGAATTCCAGGTCTTCCGAGACATTTTTCCCATTCGAAATGAATGGGCAATTATTCAAACTTCCACCATTTCCACATTTGTCAACCTATTCATACCATTCCACCTTCAACACATTCCACCATCCTGGAAATTCAAACTATCATTTTTCCAAGTTCAAAAAAATTCCAGGATTTTCCAGAATTCCAGGTTTTCCGAGACATTTTTCCCATTCGAAATGAGTTGGATATTTTTCAAACTTCCACCATTTCCACATTTGTCAACCTATTCATACCATTCCACCTTCAACACATTCCACCATCTTGGAAATTCAAACTATCATTTTTCCAAGTTAAAAAAATTTCAGGATTTTCCAGAATTCCAGGTTTTCCGAGACATTTTTCCCATTCGAAATGAATTGGCCACTTTTCAAACTTCCACCATTTCCACATTTGTCAACCTATTCATACCATTCCACCTTCAACACATTCCACCATCCTGGAAATTCAAATTATCATTCTTCCCAGTTCAAAAAAATTCCAGGATTTTCCAGAATTCCAGGTTTTCCGAGACATTTTTCCCATTCGAAATGAGTTGGCCATTTTTCAAACTTCCACCATTTCCACATTTGTCAACCTATTCATACCATTCCACCTTCAACACATTCCACCATCATGGAAATTCAAACTATCATTTTTCCAAGTTCAAAAAAATTCCAGGATTTTCCAGAATTCCAGGATTTCCGAGACATTTTTCCCATTCGAAATGAATTGGCCATTTTTCAAACTTCCACCATTTCCACGTTTGTCTATTAATACCATTCCACCTTCAACACATTCCACCATCCTGGAAATTCAAACTATCATTTTTCCAAGTTCAAAAAAATTCCAGGATTTTCTTGAATTCCAGGTTATCCGAGACATTTTTCCCATTCGAAATGAATTGGCCATTTTTCAAACTTCCACCATTTCCACATTTGTTAACCTATTCATACCATTCCACCTTCAACACATTCCACCATCTTGGAAATTCAAACCATCATTTTTCCATTATTCAAAAAAATTCCAGGATTTTCCAGAATTCCAGGTCTTCCGAGACATTTTTCCCATTCGAAATGAATGGGCAATTATTCAAACTTCCACCATTTCCACATTTGTCAACCTATTCATACCATTCCACCTTCAACACATTCCACCATCCTGGAAATTCAAACTATCATTTTTCCAAGTTAAAAAAAATTCCAGAATTTTCCAGAATTCCAGGTTTTCCGAGACATTTTTCCCATTCGAAATGAATGGGCCATTTTTCAAACGTCCACCATTTCCACATTTGTCAACCTATTCATACCATTCTACCTTCAACACATTCCAATATCCTTGTAATTCAAACTATAATGTTTCCAAGTTCCAAAAAATTCCAGGATTTTCCAGAATTCCAGGTTTTCCGAGACATTTTTCCCATTCGAAATTAGTTGGCCATTTTTCAAACTTCCACCATTTCCACATTTGTCAACCTATTCATACCATTCCACCTTCAACACATTCTACCATCCTGGAAATTCAAACTATCATTTTTCCAAGTTCAAAAAAATTCCAGAATTTTCCAGAATTCCAGGTTTTCCGAGACATTTTTCCCATTCGAAATGAATGGGCCATTTTTCAAACTTCCACCATTTCCACATTTGTCAACCTATTCATACCATTCCACCTTCAACACATTCCACCATCTTGGAAATCCAAACTATCATGTTTCCCAAGTTCAAAAAAATTCCAGGATTTTCCAGAATTCCAGGTTTTCCGAGACATTTTTCCCATTCGAAATGAATTGGCCATTTTTCAAACTTCCACCATTTCCACATTTGTCAACCTATTCATACCATTCCACCTTCAACACATTCCACCATCTTGGAAATTCAAACTATCATTTTTCCAAGTTCAAAAAAATTCCAGGATTTTCCAGAATTCCAGGTTTTCCGAGACATTTTTCCCATTCGAAATGAGTTGGCCATTTTTCAAACTTCCACCATTTCCACATTTGTCAACCTATTCATACCATTCCACCTTCAACACATTCCACCATCTTGGAAATTCAAACTATCATTTTTCCAAGTTCAAAAAAATTCCGGGATTTTCCAGAATTCCAGGTTTTCCGAGACATTTTTCCCATTCGAAATGAATTGGCCATTTTTCAAACTTCCACCATTTCCACATTTGTCAACCTATTCATACCATTCCACCTTCAACACATTCCACCATCTTGGAAATTCAAACTATCATTTTTCCCAAATTCAAAAAAATTCCAGGATTTTCCAGAATTCCAGGTTTTCCGAGACATTTTTCCCATTCGAAATGAATGGGCCATTTTTCAAACTTCCACCATTTCCACATTTGTCAACCTATTCATACCATTCCACCTTCAACACATTCCACCATCTTGGAAATCCAAACTATCATGTTTCCCAAGTTCAAAAAAATTCCAGGATTTTCCAGAATTCCAGGTTTTCCGAGACATTTTTCCCATTCGAAATGAATTGGCCATTTTTCAAACTTCCACCATTTCCACATTTGTCAACCTATTCATACCATTCCACCTTCAACACATTCCACCATCTTGGAAATTCAAACTATCATTTTTTCAAGTGAAAAAAAATTCCAGGATTTTCCAGAATTCCAGGTTTTCCGAGACATTTTTCCCATTCGAAATGAATTGGCCACTTTTCAAACTTCCACCATTTCCACATTTGTCAACCTATTCATACCATTCCACCTTCAACACATTCCACCATCTTGGAAATTCAAACTATCATTTTTCCCAAATTCAAAAAAATTCCAGGATTTTCCAGAATTCCAGGTTTTCCGAGACATTTTTCCCATTCGAAATGAATTGGCCATTTTTCAAACTTCCACAATTTCCACATTTGTCAACCTATTCATACCATTCCACCTTCAACACATTCCACCATCTTGGAAATTCAAACTATCATTTTTCCCAAGTTCAAAAAAATTCCAGGATTTTCCAGAATTCCAGGTTTTCCGAGACATTTTTCCCATTCGAAATGAGTTGGCCATTTTTCAAACTTCCACCATTTCCACATTTGTCAACCTATTCATACCATTCCACCTTCAACACATTCCACCATCCTGGTAATTCAAACTATCATTTTTCCAAGTTCAAAAAAATTCCAGGATTTTCCAGAATTCCAGGATTTCCGAGACATTTTTCCCATTCGAAATGAATTGGCCGTTTTTCAAACTTCCACCGGTTCCACATTTGTCTATTCATACCATTCCACCTTCAACACATTCCACCATCCTGGAAATTCAAACTATCATTTTTCCAAGTTAAAAAAATTCCAGGATTTTCCAGAATTCCAGGATTTCCGAGACATTTTTCCCATTCGAAATGAATTGGCCATTTTTCAAACTTCCACCATTTCCACATTTGTCAACCTATTCATACCATTCCACCTTCAACACATTCCACCATCTTGGAAATTCAAACTATCATTTTTCCAAGTTAAAAAAATTTCAGGATTTTCCAGAATTCCAGGTTTTCCGAGACATTTTTCCCATTCGAAATGAATTGGCCACTTTTCAAACTTCCACCATTTCCACATTTGTCAACCTATTCATACCATTCCACCTTCAACACATTCCACCATCCTGGAAATTCAAACTATCATTTTTGCAAGTTCAAAAAAATTCCAGGATTTTCCAGAATTCCAGGTTTTCCGAGACATTTTTCCCATTCGAAATGAGTTGGATATTTTTCAAACTTCCACCATTTCCACATTTGTCAACCTATTCATACCATTCCACCTTCAACACATTCCACCATCTTGGAAATTCAAACTATCATTTTTCCAAGTTAAAAAAATTCCAGGATTTTCCAGAATTCCAGGTTTTCCGAGACATTTTTCCCATTCGAAATGAATTGGCCACTTTTCAAACTTCCACCATTTCCACATTTGTCAACCTATTCATACCATTCCACCTTCAACACATTCCACCATCCTGGAAATTCAAATTATCATTCTTCCCAGTTCAAAAAAATTCCAGGATTTTCCAGAATTCCTGGTTTTCCAAAGCCCTATTTCCACCCTTTTTTCTGGCGACCAGTCCTCCCACATTTTTCAACCCACTTCAACCGTTCCACCGTCAAAACATTCCTCTTAATCAGGACAAACGATTTCCAAGATGGTGAAATCTGTTGAAGGTGGAATGGCATGAATAGGTTGACAAATGTGGAAATGGTGGAAGTTTGACAAATGGCCAAATCATTTCGAATGGGAAAAAAATGTCTCGGAAAACCTGGAATTCAGGGAAATCTGGGAATTTTTGGAAGTTGTCAAGGGAAAGCTCGCGATTCCTGAATAACAGTTTGAAGTTGGAACAGTTTGAATCGGGTGAAAAATGTGGAAGGCAGAGCGTGCCAAAATCTGGAGAATAATAATAATAAGTTGAATAAGTAGATGAATTTTGGTGTATTAAACCATATTTGGACGAACAGGGACTCGAACCCTGAACCCTCAGATTACAAGCCTTACGTGACCAATCACGTCCCCTGGTCGCAGATCACATGTCCAGCTCCATCTTTTTCTCTGCCCAATCACAGCGTGAATGTCAACTTTTTAGTCCCGCCCTCAAGCGCGCTATTCCCAGAGCGATCCTTCATAGTTTAAATGGTAATAACTTTTTGTTGATCAGTTTCTCCTCATTGGGCAGTAACCTAAACATAATTCATGACTGGAGTCATGCGAAATAAAACGGAATTAATCATAGAAAAAAGGAACGCCCGAACAGGGACTTGAACCCTGGACCCTCAGATTAAAAGTCTGATGCTCTACCGACTGAGCTATCCGGGCTCTGACAACGGTGGGCGCATTACAGTTTAAATAGCCTACAAATATGTACGGCTAGTTATTTTTAAACATTGACGTTTTTGTGATATGATTTATACATATGCATTTTATTTAACTTATGCAAAATGTATGTTAGTTGGGAGAAGGTGGCTGCGGATTTAAAAAAACAAACTTTTATGCATCTGAGCTTCCATTTAAAAGCGTTATCAAACATTATTGAACAGGAAATGATTAAACTTGAGATAGTTTGATGTCAATAAATGGTCATTAAATGAAAAAAAAACAAAGTTTATGATTTTTTGCAATAGGAAAAATGGAGGAAACGATCCAACGGTCAATAAATGGAATTGATATTAGAACTTAGATTTATTGATATTGTTATTGATATTCTTATTGATATCGTTATTGATATAACAAATGTGGAAATGTTTATAATTGATATTATAACTTAGATTTTTAGGAGTGATACTGGATGACATGGAAATCTCATATTGCACATGTACGTCTGAAAAAGATGTCTAAGAGTATTTTTATATTAAACAAGGTAAAATATGTGTTATAGGGCAGTGGTCCCCAACCACCGGGCCGTGGCCCGGTACCGGTCCGTGGATCGATTGGTACCGGTCCGCACAAGAAATTTAAAAAACAAAAAAATATATATTTTATTTTTATTTATTTTTTATTAAATCAACATAAAAAAACACAAGATACACTTACAATTAGTGCACCAACCCCAAAAACCTCCTTCCCCCATTTACACTCATTCACACTCATTCGCACAAAAGGGTTGTTTCTTTCTGTTATTATTATATCTGGTTCCTACATTATATATCAATATAGATCAGGGGTCACCAACGCGGTGCCCGCGGGCACCAGGTAGCCCGTAAGGACCAGATGAGTAGCCCGCTGGCCTGTTCTAAAAATAGCTCAAATAGCAGCACTTACCAGTGAGCTGCCTCTATTTTTTTAATTTTATTTATTTACTAGCAGGCTGGTCTCGCTTTGCCCGACATTTTTAATTCTAAGAGAGACAAAACTCAAATAGAATTTGAAAATCCAAGAAAATATTTTAAAGACTTGGTCTTCACTTGTTTAAATAAATTCATTCATTTTTTTTACTTTGCTTCTTATAACTTTCAGAAAGACAATTTTAGAGAAAAAATACAACCTTAAAAATGGTTTCAGGATTTTTAAACACATATACCTTTTTACCTTTTAAATTCCTTCCTCTTCTTTCCTGACAATTTAAATCAATGTTCAAGTAAAATTTTTTTTTTTATTGTAAAGAATAATAAATACATTTTAATTTAATTCTTCATTTTAGCTTCTGTTTTTTCGACGAAGAATATTTGTGAAATATTTCTTCAAACTTATTATGATTAAAATTCAAAAAAATTATTCTGGCAAATCTAGAAAATCTGTAGAATCAAATTTAAATCTTATTTCAAAGTCTTTTGAATTTCTTTAAAAAATTTTGTTCTGGAAAATCTAGAAGAAATAATGATTTGTCTTTGTTAGAAATATAGCTTGGTCCAATTTGTTATATATTCTAACAAAGTGTAGATTGGATTTTAACCTATTTAAAACATGTCATCAAATTTCTAAAATTAATCTTAATCAGGAAAAATTTCTAATGATGTTCCATAAATACTTTTTTTAATTTTTTCAAAAAGATTCGAATTAGCTAGTTTTTCTCTTCTTTTTTTCGGTAGAATTTTGAATTTTAAAGAGTCGAAATTGAAGATAAACTATGTTTCAAAATTTAATTGTCATTTGTTTCGTGTTTTCTCCTCTTTTAAACCGTTCAATTAAGTGTAAATATCATTCATTATTAATAATAACATAGAGTTAAAGGTAAATTGAGCAAATTGGCTATTTCTGGCAATTTATTTAAGTGTGTATCAAACTGGTAGCCCTTTGCATTAATCACTACCCAAGAAGTAGCTCTTGGCTTCAAAAAGGTTGGTGACTCCTGATATAGATCAATACAGTCTGCAGGGATACAGTCCGTAAGCACACATAATTGTATTTTTTTATGACAAAAAAAAAATAAAATACATACCCCCCCAACCCCCTCCCGGTCCGCGGGACAAATTTTCAAGCGTTGACCGGTCCGCAGTTGCAAAAAGGTTGGGGACCACTGTTATAGGGCAATGCGTATATTGTATTGTGCACTTATATTGCCATATATCAGCTACTGTGTGGAAGTGTGGGGGAACACATATAAGAGTAACATAAAGGCATTGTATCAACTACAGAAAAGAGCTATAAGGATTATTCATAAAGTAGATTACTTAGAACACACTAACATATTATTTATTAATTCTGGTTTATTTTTAACTACAGGAGCTAGTAACGTTACAGACATTATGTGTCCTGTTTAAGGCTAAAAGTGAAACATTACCAGCAAATTTACAATAAATGTTTGTCATCACTTCTGAGAATGAAGAGCATAGAAGAAAAGGTCATTTTAAACATCAGTATTCAAGGACAACTTTAAAACAAATGTGCATATCAGTGGTGGGGGTTAAACTATGGAATTCTCTTCACAATGAGATAAAAGACTGTAAAAATATATTCCAATTGAAAAAAATATATAAAGACAGAACAATAAGATCATATGGACAGCCATAAAATAAAACTATTCTGATTCTGATTCTGATTCTGATAAGTGTTTACATTTTGCTTTATATTTATTATTTTACTTATTTTTTGCCTGGTTTTGTATTTGTTTTGTACCATCCCGTGAGGTGTATAATACTTTTTGTTTTGTTTTGTTCGGTTTGTACTTCATGAAGTTTTGCGGTAGTTGTGTTTTTTTTGGTTTTTTTTCATTATATTTGGATGCAATTGTTGGTTTATATGAAATCCATTAAGTAAGACTACGTATCATGTTGAAGGGGGCAGGAAAATATAAGATGTTTCTTCATCCTGCTCCTTCTCAGGCATTGGTGTGTAAATGTATAATTGTATAATTGAGGTATAATTGTCTATCGATCAAAGATGCACATCAATGAAAGAGATAAATAAAAAAATGAATAAATGAATGAAAATTTAAACACATTGTACTCTAACGCCGTCATTTTCAAATTAACTGTGTGTTTCGCATGCAACGTTTGGTGATTAATAATTTCTGAAATAAAAATGCATATATATATATATATATATATATATATATATATATATATATATATATATATATATATATATATATATATATATAAACGTTATTTTATACTCTTGCGCCATCTAGAGCCCGAATGGCGAGATTGAAGCGACGTCATTCGATAACACGGAAGTAGGCGGGGTTGAAGACGCGTCATTTAAAATCCCGGAAGTAGGCGGGGTTGAAGACGCGTCATTGAAAACCCCAGAAGTAGGCGGGGTTGGAGGTACGTCGTTCAATAACACGGAAGTAGCAAGACAATAAAAGCCATAGAGAGAACTAATCACCAAGACGAGTCCAAAAGTGGCGAAAAACAATCACTAATTCTTACCCTGTGTGCGATGCTCTTTAATGGAGGGCTATTCAGTGCACAAAGTCATCGGTGAAGGATCTTTTGGGAGAGCTTTGTTAGCCGAGTGTAAAAACACCCAGGAGAAGTATGTCGTCAAGGAAATACAGCTGCCGAAGGTACACAAACTATATTCAATAATGTCAATAATAAAAGTGATTAAAGTGCACTTGTGTAACAGAAGGAGTCCAAAGCGGAGAGGTGCCGGAGAGAAGCGGTGTTGTTGTCCGCAATGAAACACGCTCATATTGTGACTTTCCATGAGGCGTTTGAAGGTAATCGGTAAATCTCAACTCTTTGTGACGCGTTCGTGTCGACGTGTGTGTGTTGGTGTAACAGCAGCTGGTGTTTGTGCAGCTGATCACCTCTTGTGTATTGTGATGGAATACTGCGGCGGGGGAGACATTCTGCAGAAGATCCAGCAGCAGAAAAGCAAACACTTCGGTGTTGATCACGTAAGTCGTAAGGCTCTTGGTTTTTCCCTTCCAAGATAGAGAGTCAAACTCAGAGGCAGTTACCATGGTAACGTACTGTAATAACCTAACCTGTTCGCTATTCCTGAACACATCATCACCTGTCATGTCTTTACAATGGAGGTTAATTTGTGTCTTTTTCACAAACGCTTTTTTTATACATGGAATTTTTGTAACTTAATTTTTGGGGTTTGAATTTATCAAATTGTTATGTTTTCGATTTGATACAACAAATATTTCTGCAATTAATTTGTATACACTGGATTTTGACCAACTTGATTTTGCACTTTTGTGTGAGGCTGATTTGATGTTAAAAATAAAAAATAAAAATAAAAATAAAAATTGGTTACAAAATTCTACGGAGCCCCTAAAGGGACATGGGGGAATTTTTTTTAAAAATAATTTATTTATTTATTTATTTTTTTAGACATGTTTCTCGTGCGCACGAGAAACTTTTTATAAAGTTATAAAAAAAAAATTAAAAAATAAATACTTTTTTTTTTTTTTTTTTTTTAGACATGTATCTCGTGCGCGGAAGAGAAACTATCTCGTGCGCACAAGATACATGTCTAAAAAATATATAATTTTAAATTTAAAAAAAAAAATTTATAACTTTAGAAAAAGTTTCTCGTGCGCATGAGAAACTTTCTCGTGTGCACGAAATACATATCTAAAAAATTGAAATAAAATAAATAAATTCTTTTTAAAAAAAATTCCCCCATGTTCTTTAGGGGCTCCGTAAAATTCTAATGCAGGGATGTCAAACTTGTTTTCATTGAGGACCACATCATAGTAATGGCTGCCTTCAGAGGGCCGCGTTTTTAAAAAAAAATTACAATTATGCATGCAGGCAATAACCTGAGATTAATCGTAATCAAAATTCAAAGTGATCAGATTAAAAAAAATGTATATATATATATTTTTTTTTTTTTAATTATTTAATTTTTTTAAATTATTATTTTTAATCTGATCACTTTGAATCAAAATTCTAAGTGATCAAAAAAAAATATATATATATATATATATATATATATATTTATTTATTTATTTTTTTTAATCTGATCACTTTGAATTTTGATTAACCACTTTTTTTTAAAAAAAATTACAATTATGCATGCAGGCAATAACCTGAGATTAATCATGTGTAATCAAAATTCAAAGTGATCAGATTTTAAAAAAAAAAAAAAATATATATATATATATATATATATATATATATATATATATATATATATATATATATATATATAATTTGACAGCATTGATATAAATGTGTACCAGTAATCACCTGTATTACATTACTGCCTATGCACTCGATTATTAGATTTTTTTCATGTACAAACTAATGTTATCTTTACTAACATATTTTTGTAATACACTATATAATAATGTAATATTTGGCATGATTAGATAATAACGTTTAGAAGATATGCATTTTTTTCCTGTCAAAATCGAAATAATTATTTGCATTTGGTAAAGAAAAAAAAAAAAGAAGTATTTTATTAACACACATTTTGTCCCTGGCTTTTGCGGGCCACATGAAATGATGTGGCGGGCCAGATCTGGCCCCCGGGCCTTGAGTTTGACACCGGTATTGTAATGCAAAACAATTCAGTTAAATCATTTCAGTGTCAAAAAACAAGCATTTGTAGTGAAGACGCAAATTGACCTCCACACTCTCCTGATAAACGTGAATCAAGATGTCAGATATGATAGTTTATAACCAGTAAATGTTAAAATAAAAATACATTATTAATGATTTAAATTACCATTACCGACTTTATAATTAAAAAAAAAATTACAAAAAATTGGCTAACAAGATATTTTTTTACAGATAACATTATGTTTGTAATTGTTGAAATACTATCCTCCTGAGAGGGTTGAGAAAACAACAACACAAGCCAGCCAGCTTAGGTTCACTGAGTAAGTTACCATGGCAACTGACTCTGACTTTATCTCTCCTGTTCGGAAGGGAACTCCCTGAATTAAGTACCAGTTTTTACCTGACCTGCTTTTATTTCATGGAAATCCTTTTTTGCCTGCAGATCCTGAGATGGTTTGCTGAGATGTGTGCAGGCGCCAGCCATATTCACGAAAAGCGGGTCTTGCACCGGGATCTCAAGTCCAAGGTCCACCAGTCTTGTACAGTCGTGATCAAAAGTGTACATACACTTGTAAAGAACATCATGTCATGGCTGTCTTAACTTTCCAATCATTTCTACAACTCTTATTTTTTTGTGATGTAGTGATTGGAGCACATACTTGTTGCTCACAAAAAACATTCATGAAGTTTGCTTTGTTTATGAATTTATTATGGGTCTACTGAAAATGTGAGGGTCAAAAGTATACATACAGCAATGTTAATATTTGCTTACATGTCCCTTGGCAAGTTTACCTGCAATAAGGCGCTTTTGGTAGCCATCCACATACTTGCCAACCTTGAGACCTTCAAATTCGGGAGATGGGCGGGGTTAGGGAGGGCGGAGTTTGGTGGTAGGGGGTTGGGGGGGGTGTATATTGTAGCGTCCCGGAAGAGTTAGTGCTGCAAGGGAGTCTGGGTATTTGTTCTGTTGTGTTTATGTTGTGTTACGGTGCGGATGTTCTCCCGAAATGTGTTTGTCATTCTTGTTTGGTGTGGGTTCACATATTTGTAACAGTGTTAAAGTTGTTTATACGACCACCCTCAGTGTGACCTGTATGGCTGTTGACCAAGTATGACTTGCATTCACTGGTGTGTGTAAAAACCGCATATATTATGTGACTGGGTCGGCATGCAGCTTGAATGGAGGGAAAGTGAACGTGACGACAGGTTGTAGAGGACGCTAATGACAGTGTCTTTAAGGCACGCCCCCAATATTGTTGTCAGGGTGGAAATCGTGAGAATTGTTTCCCCGGGAGATTTTCGAGGAGGGGCACTGATATTCGGGAGTCTCCCGGGAAAATCAGGAGGGTTGGCAAGTATGGCCATCCACAAGCTTCTGCTTGAATTTTTGACCACTCCTCTTGACAAAATTGGTGCAGTTCAGCTAAATTTGTTGGTTTTCTGACATGGACTTGTTTCTTCAGCATTGTCCACACGTTTAAAGTCAGAATTTGGGGAAGGTCATTTTAAAACCTGATTTAGCCATTCTTTTACCACTTTTGAGGTGTGTTTGGGGTCATTGTCCTGTTGGAACACCCAACTGCGCCCAAGACCCAAACTCCGGGCTGATGATTTTAGCTTGTCCTGAAGAATTTGGAGCTAATCCTCCTTTTTCATTGTCCCATTAACTCTCTGTAAAGCAGCAGTTCCTTTGGCAGCAAAAGTGGCCCAGAGCATAATACTACCACCACCATGCTTGACGGTAGGGTTGGTGTTCCTGGGATTAAAGGCCTCACCTTTTCTCCTCCAAACATATTGCTGGGCATTGTGGCCAAACAGCAACATTTTTGTTTCATCTGACCACAGAACTTTCCTCCAGAAGGTCTTATCTTGGTCCATGTGATCAGCAGCAAACTTTAGACGAGCCTTAAGGTGTGGCTTCTGGAGCAAGGACTTCCTTCTTGCATGGTAGCCTCTCAGTTCATGGTCATGCAAAACACACTTGACTGAGGACACTGACACCTGTGTTCCAGCAGCCTTTTGGTGGTTCTCGGTTGACTCTTGATCATCCTGACCAATTTTCTCTCAGCAGCAGGTGACAGCTTGCGTTTTCTTCCTGATCGTGGCAGTGACAAAACTGTGCCATGCACTTTATACTTACAATTGTCTGCACAGTTGCTCATGGGACCTTAAGCTGCTTTGAAATGGCTCCAAGTGACTTTCCTGACTTGTTCAAGTCAATGTTTTTTCAGATCTGTGCTGAGTTCCTTTGCCTTTCCCATTGTGGCGTTTGTAAGCGAGTCTAATGACTGCATCACATGAGCCCTATTGAAATCATACACAATGTATTGTTTGTGTTGGACGCACCTTTCAGTTTGATCCAAACCCCATTTTTTGTTCTGTCCCCCTTCCAGAACATTTTCCTGACCGACAAAGGCACCATCAAGCTGGGAGACTTTGGCTCAGCGTGTGTTCTCAGCAGGTATGCTGAGGGTCCAGGTGTACTTGTGTGCTTCTAACTGGACTGTGAACCACTTTGGAATGTTTTGGTGCTGCAGCGCCGAGGCCTACGCGTGCACGTACGTGGGGACCCCTTATTACGTGGCCCCCGAGATCTGGGAAAACAAGCCGTACAACAATAAGAGGTGACGGGTGTCCAGCAAACAACCTTGTTTACCTGCCAGTGTGTTGTGTAGTCATATTGTGTGTTTTGCAGCGACGTGTGGTCTCTGGGTTGTGTCCTCTATGAGCTGTGCACCCTGCGACACCCGGTAAAACCATCTCACCTCCAACAGTTGTATTACAATAACACAATATCTGACAATGTAAAGTTGCATTACAATAACACAATATATGACAAAGTAAAGTTGTATTATAATAACACAATATATGACAATGTAAAGTTGTATTACAATAACACAATATCTGACAATGTAAAGTTGCATTACAATAACACAATATATGACAATGTAAAGTTGTATTATAATAACACAATATATGACAATGTAAAGTTGTATTACAATAACACAATATCTGACAATGCAAAGATATTATTTCAATAACACAATATATGACAATGCAAAGTTGCATTACAATAACACAATATCTGACAATGCAAAGTTGTATTACAATAACACAATATATGACTATATAAAGTTGTACTACAATAACACAATATATGACAATGCAAAGTTGTATTACAATAACACAATATATGACAATGTAAAGTTGTATTACAATAACACAATATCTGACAATGCAAAGATATTATTACAATAACACAATATATGACAATGCAAAGTTGCATTACAATAACACAATATCTGACAATGCAAAGTTGTATTACAATAACACAATATATGACAATGTAAAGTTGTATTATAATAACACAATATATGACAATGTAAAGTTGCATTACAATAACACAATATCTGACAATGCAAAGATATTATTACAATAACACAATATATGACAATGCAAAGTTGCATTACAATAACACAATATCTGACAATGCAAAGATATTATTACAATAACACAATATATGACAATGCAAAGTTGCATTACAATAACACAATATCTGACAATGCAAAGTTGTATTACAATAACACAATATATGACTATATAAAGTTGTACTACAATAACACAATATATGACAATGCAAAGTTGTATTACAATAACACAATATATGACAATGCAAAGTTGCATTACAATAACACAATATCTGACAATGCAAAGATATTATTACAATACCACAATATATGACAATGCAAAGTTGCATTACAATAACACAATATCTGACAATGCAAAGTTGTATTACAATAACACAATATATGACTATATAAAGTTGTACTACAATAACACAATATATGACAATGTAAAGTTGTATTACAATAACACAATATATGACAATGTAAAGTTGTATTACAATAACACAATATATGACAATGCAAAGTTGTATTACAATAACACAATATCTGACAATGCAAAGTTATATTACAATAACACAATATATGACAATGTAAAGTTGTATTACAATAACACAATATCTGACAATGCAAAGTTGTATTACAATAACACAATATATGACAATGCAAAGTTGTATTACAATAACACAATACATGACAATGTAAAGTTGTATTATAATAACACAATATATGACAATGTAAAGTTGTATTACAATAACACGATATATGACAATGCAAAGTTGCATTACAATAACACAATATCTGACAATGCAAAGTTGTATTACAATAACACAATATATGACAATGTAAAGTTGTATTACAATAACACGATATATGACAATGTAAAGTTGTACTACAATAACACAATATAAGACAATGCAAAGTTGTATTACAATAACACAATATATGACAATGTAAAGTTGTATTACAATAACACGATATATGACAATGTAAAGTTGTATTACAATAACACGATATATGACAATGTAAAGTTGTACTACAATAACACAATATATGACAATGCAAAGTTGTATTACAATAACACAATATATGACAATGTAAAGTTGCATTACAATAACACAATATATGACAATGTAAAGTTGTATTACAATAACACAATATATGACAATGCAAAGTTGCATTACAATAACACAATATATGACAATGTAAAGTTGTACTACAATAACACAATATCTGACAATGTAAAGTTGTATTACAATAACACAATAACTGACCATGCAAAGTTGTATTACATTAACACAATATCTGACAATGCAAAGTTGTATTACAATAACACAATATATCACAATGCAAAGTTGTATTACAATAACACAGAATATGACAATGTAAAGTTGTATTATAATAACACAATATATGACAATGTAAAGTTGCATTACAATAACACAATATATGACAATATGAAGTTGTATTACAATAACACAATATATGACTATATAAAGTTGTACTACAATAACACAATATATGACAATGCAAAGTTGTATTACAATAACACAATATATGACAATGTAAAGTTGTATTACAATAACACAATATCTGACAATGCAAAGATATTATTACAATAACACAATATATGACAATGCAAAGTTGCATTACAATAACACAATATATGACAATGTAAAGTTGTATTATAATAACACAATATATGACAATGTAAAGTTGCATTACAATAACACAATATCTGACAATGCAAAGATATTATTACAATAACACAATATATGACAATGCAAAGTTGCATTACAATAACACAATATCTGACAATGCAAAGATATTATTACAATAACACAATATATGACAATGCAAAGTTGCATTACAATAACACAATATCTGACAATGCAAAGTTGTATTACAATAACACAATATATGACTATATAAAGTTGTACTACAATAACACAATATATGACAATGCAAAGTTGTATTACAATAACAAAATATATGACAATGCAAAGTTGCATTACAATAACACAATATCTGACAATGCAAAGATATTATTACAATAACACAATATATGACAATGCAAAGTTGCATTACAATAACACAATATCTGACAATGCAAAGTTGTATTACAATAACACAATATATGACTATATAAAGTTGTACTACAATAACACAATATATGACAATGCAAAGTTGTATTACAATAACACAATATATGACAATGTAAAGTTGTATTACAATAACACAATATATGACAATGCAAAGTTGTATTACAATAACACAATATCTGACAATGCAAAGTTATATTACAATAACACAATATATGACAATGTAAAGTTGTATTACAATAACACAATATCTGACAATGCAAAGTTGTATTACAATAACACAATATATGACAATGCAAAGTTGTATTACAATAACACAATATATGACAATGTAAAGTTGTATTATAATAACACAATATATGACAATGTAAAGTTGTATTACAATAACACAATATCTGACAATGTAAAGTTGTATTACAATAACACAATATATGACAATGTAAAGTTGTACTACAATAACACAATAACTGACAATGCAAAGTTGTATTACAATAACACAATATATGACAATGCAAAGTTGTATTATAATAACACAATATATGACAATGTAAAGTTGCATTACAATAACACAATATATGACAATGTAAAGTTCATTACAATAACACAATAACTGACAATGCAAAGTTGTATTACAATAACACAATATATGACAATGTAAAGTTGTATTACAATAACACGATATATGACAATGCAAAGTTGCATTACAATAACACAACATCTGACAATGCAAAGTTGTATTACAATAACACAATATATGACAATGTAAAGTTGCATTACAATAACACAATATATGACAATGTAAAGTTGTATTACAATAACACGATATATGACAATGTAAAGTTGTACTACAATAACACAATATATGACAATGCAAAGTTGTATTACAATAACACAATATATGACAATGTAAAGTTGTATTACAATAACACCATATATGACAATGTAAAGTTGTATTACAATAACACGATATATGACAATGCAAAGTTGTACTACAATAACACAATATATGACAATGCAAAGTTGTATTACAATAACACAATATATGACAATGTAAAGTTGCATTACAATAACACAATATATGACAATGCAAAGTTGTATTACAATAACACAATATATGACAATGCAAAGTTGCATTACAATAACACAATATATGACAATGTAAAGTTGTACTACAATAACACAATATCTGACAATGTAAAGTTGTATTACAATAACACAATAACTGACCATGCAAAGTTGTATTACAATAACACAATATCTGACAATGCAAAGTTGTATTACAATAACACAATATATCACAATGCAAAGTTGTATTACAATAACACAGAATATGACAATGTAAAGTTGTATTATAATAACACAATATATGACAATGTAAAGTTGCATTACAATAACACAATATATGACAATGTAAAGTTGTATTACAATAACACAATATATGACAATGTAAAGTTGTACTACAATAACACAATATCTGACAATGTAAAGTTGTATTACAATAACACAATAACTGACCATGCAAAGTTGTATTACAATAACACAATATCTGACAATGTAAAGTTGTATTATAATAACACAATATATGACCATTTAAAGTTGTATTATAATAACACAATATATGACAATGTAAAGTTGTATTATAATAACACAATATATGACAATGTAAAGTTGCATTACAATAACACAATATATGACAATGTAAAGTTGTATTACAATAACACAATATCTGACAATGCAAAGTTGTATTACAATAACACAATATATGACAATGTAAAGTTGTATTACAATAACACAATATCTGACAATGCAAAGTTGTATTACAATAACACAATATATGACAATGTAATGTTGTATTACAATAACACAATATATGACAATGTAAAGTTGTATTACAATAACACAATATATGACAATGCAAAGTTGTATTACAATAACACAATATATGACAATGTAATGTTGTATTACAATAACACAATATCTGACAATGCAAAGTTGTATTACAATAACACAATATATGACAATGCAAAGTTGTATTACAATAACACAATGTATGACAATGTAATGTTGTATTACAATAACACAATATCTGACAATGCAAAGTTGTATTACAATAACACAATATATGACAATGCAAAGTTGTATTACAATAACACAATATATGACAATGTAATGTTGTATTACAATAACACAATATCTGACAATGCAAAGTTGTATTACAATAACACAATATCAGACAATACAATACATTTATCATGTGATATATGATTTATCATGCATTATGTATGATTTATCATACTTAATGCATCATACATCATATGTGATGTATCATATATGATACATCAGATATCATATATAATGTATAACGTTGCATGATTTATCATATATAATTTATTATATATGATGTATCATGATGTATGATGTATCATACATCATGTACCATGTATGATGTATCATCATGTATCATATATCATGTCATGCATCATGATGTATCATATGATGTATCATGATGTATCATATATCATGTATCATATATCATGTATGACGTATCATGATGTATCATGTACCATGTCTGATGTATCATCATTTATGATGTATCATCATTTATGATGTATCATCATGTATCATATATCATGTATCATATATGCTGTATCATGTATGATTTATCATGATGTATCATATATCATGTACCATGCACGATGTATCATATATCATGTATCATATGATGTATCATGATGTATCATATATCATGTATCATATATGATGTATCATGTATCATATGTGACGTATCATGATGTATCATATATCATGTCTCATACAGTATATGATGTATCATAATATAATTTATCATTTATGACGTATCATGATGTATCATACATCATGTATCATATATATGATGTATCTTATATCATGTATCATGTGTGACTTATTGTGATGTATTATATATCATGTATCATACAATATATGATGTATCATAATATAATTGACCATTTATGACGTTTCATGATGTATCATGTATGATGTATCATATATCATGTATCATGTATGATGTACCATATATCAGGTATCCTGATGTATTATGTATCATGATGTATCATATATCATGTACCATGTATGATGTATCATGATGTATCATGTATCATATATGATGTATCATATATGATGTATCATATATCATGCATCATACATCATGTATGATGTATCATATATCATGTATCATGATGTATCATATATCATGCATCATACATCATGTATGATGTATCATATATCATGTATCATGATGTATCATATATCATGTATTATGTATCATGATGTATGACCGTGTATCTTAAATGATATATGATGTATGATGATATCAAGGATGTATGTCATTGTTCAGTTCCAGGCTCCCAGCTGGAAGAGTCTGATACTGAAAGTGTGTCGGGGGTCCTACCCTCCCCCCCCCAGGCACCTCCCCCCTGAGCTGCAGCTGTTGCTCAGGCACGTCTTCAAGACGGACCCCAAAGAGCGTCCGTCCCTGCGCACCATCCTCACCTCTCACCGGGTCTCCAGGCTCCTGCGAGCACACCTGTCCCCCCAGGTACTCTTGCCAACCGCCGCCGCACGGCGTCTGACCTTTGACCCTGAGAGCCTTTGATGGGCGGACATGTTTGCAGGCCTTAGAGGCGGAGCAACGAGGGCGGCGCTCTGCTGGGAGACGGCAGGGCGACCAGGGGAGGAAAGTCCTTCACCATCTGGGAGGACAGCGTTTGATTGACACCCTGGAAGGTATGAACAAGTTCTTCATGGAAGATTCATTCATTCATCCATGGAAGATTCATTCATTAATCCATGGAAGATTCATTCATTCATCCATGGAAGATTCATTCATTAATCCAAGGAAGATTCATGCATGAATCCATGGAAGATTTATTCATTAATCCATGGAAGAGTAATTTATGAATCCATGGAAGATTCATTCATGAATCCATGGAAGATTCATGCATGAATCCATGGAAGATTCATTCATGAATCCATGGAAGATTCATTCATGAATCCATGGAAGATTCATTCATTAATCCATGGAAGATTCATGCATGAATCCATGGAAGATTCATGCATGAATCTTCCATGGAAGATTCATTCATGAATCCATGGAAGATTCATGCATGAATCCATGGAAGATGTATTCATTAATCCACGGAAGAGTAATTTATGAATCCATGGAAGATTCATTCATTAATCCATGGAAGATTCATGCATGAATCCCTGAAAGATTAATGAATTAATCCATGGAAGATTCATGCATGAATCCATGGAAGATTCATTCATTAATCCATAGAAGATTCATACATGAATCCATGGAAGATTCATACATGAATCCCTGGAAGATTATTTAATGAATCCATGGAAGATTCATTAATTAATTAATGGAAGATTAATTCTTTAATCCATGGAAGATTCATTAATTAATTAATGGAAGATTCACGCATTAATCCATGGAAGATTCATTCATGAATCCATGGAAGATTCATTCATGAATCCATGGAAGATTCATTCATGAATCCATGGAAGATTCATGCATGAATCCATGGAAGATTCATGCATGAATCCATGGAAGATTCATGCATGAATCCATGGAAGATTCATTCATGAATCCATGGAAGATTCATGCATGAATCCATGGAAGATTCATACATGAATCCATGGAAGATTCATTCATGAATCCATGGAAGATTCATGCATGAATCCATGGAAGATTCATACATGAATCCATGGAAGATTCATGCATGAATCCATGGAAGATTCATTCATTAATCCATGGAAGATTCATTCATTAATCCATGGAAGATTCATGCATGAATCCATGGATGATTCATTCATTAATCCATGGAAGATTCATACATGAATCCATGGGAGATTCATACATGAATCCATGGAAGATTCATTCATGAATCCATGGAAGATTCATACATGAATCCATGGAAGATTCATGCATGAATCCATGGAAGATTCATTCATGAATCCATGGAAGATTCATGCATGAATCCATGGAAGATTCATGCATTAATCCATGGAAGATTCATACATGAATCCATGGAAGATTCATGCATGAATCCATGGAAGATTCATACATGAATCCATGGAAGATTCATGCATGAATCCATGGAAGATTCATGCATGAATCCATGGAAGATTCATTCATTAATCCATGGAAGATTCATGCATGAATTCTTGGAAGATTCATGCATGAATCCATGGAAGATTAATTAATTAATCCATGGAAGATTCATTAATTAATTAATGGAAGATTCATTCATTAATCTATGGAAGATTCATGCATGAATCCATGGAAGATTCATGCATGAATCCATGGAAGATTCATTCATTAATCCATGGAAGATTCATTCATGAATCCATGGAAGATTCATTCATTAATCCATGGAAGATTCATTCATGAATCCATGGAAGATTCATTCATTAATCCATGGAAGATTCATGCATGAATCGATGGAAGATTCATGCATGAATCCATGGAAGATTAATTCATTAATCCATGGAAGATTCATTAATTAATTAATGGAAGATTCATTCATTAATCTATGGAAGATTCATGCATGAATCCATGGAAGATTCATGCATGAATCCATGGAAGATTCATTCATTAATCCATGGAAGATTCATTAATCCATGGAAGATTCATGCATGAATCCATGGATGATTCATTCATTAATCCATGGAAGATTCATACATGAATCCATGGAAGATTCATTCATTAATTAATGGAAGATTCACGCATGAATCCATGGAAGATTCATGCATGAATCCATGAAAGATTCATTCATTAATCCATGGAAGATTAATTCATTAATCCATGGAAGATTCATTAATTAATTAATGGAAGATACATTCATTAATCTATGGAAGATTCATGCATGAATCCATGGAAGATTCATGCATGAATCCATGGAAGATTCATTCATTAATCCATGGAAGATTCATGCATGAATCCATGGATGATTCATTAATTAATCCATGGAAGATTCATTCATTAATCCATGGAAGATTCATTAATTAATTAATGGAAGATTCACGCATTAATCTATGGAAGATTCATTCATGAATCCATGGAAGATTCATTAAGTAATTAATGGAAGATTCACGCATGAATCCATGGAAGATTCATTCATTAATCCATGGAAGATTCATACATGAATCCATGGAAGATTCATGCATGAATCCATGGAAGATTCATGCATGAATCCATGGAAGATTCATACCTGAATCCATGGAAGATTCATTCATGAATCCATGGAAGATTCATGCATGAATCCATGGAAGATTCATGCATGAATCCATGGAAGATTCATACATGAATCCATGGAAGATTCATTCATGAATCCATGGAAGATTCATTCATGAATCCATGGAAGATTCATGAATCCATGGAAGATTCATGCATGAATCCATGGAAGATTCATACATGAATCCATGGAAGATTCATGCATGAATCCATGGAAGATTCATGCATGAATCCATGGAAGATTCATTCATTAATCCATGGAAGATTCATTCATTAATCCATGGAAGATTCATGCATGAATCCATGGATGATTCATTCATTAATCCATGGAAGATTCATACATGAATCCATGGAAGATTCATACATGAATCCATGGAAGATTCATGCATGAATCCATGGAAGATTCATTCATGAATCCATGGAAGATTCATACATGAATCCATGGAAGATTCATGCATGAATCCATGGAAGATTCATTCATTAATCCATGGAAGATTCATTCATTAATCCATGGAAGATTCATGCATGAATCCATGGATGATTCATTCATTAATCCATGGAAGATTCATACATGAATCCATGGAAGATTCATACATGAATCCATGGAAGATTCATGCATGAATCCATGGAAGATTCATGCATGAATCCATGGAAGATTCATTCATGAATCCATGGAAGATTCATACATGAATCCATGGAAGATTCATTCATTAATCCATGGAAGATTCATTCATTAATCCATGGAAGATTCATGCATGAATCCATGGATGATTCATTCATTAATCCATGGAAGATTCATACATGAATCCATGGAAGATTCATACATGAATCCATGGAAGATTCATTCATGAATCCATGGAAGATTCATTCATGAATCCATGGAAGATTCATACATGAATCCATGGAAGATTCATGCATGAATCCATGGAAGATTCATTCATGAATCCATGGAAGATTCATGCATGAATCCATGGAAGATTCATGCATTAATCCATGGAAGATTCATACATGAATCCATGGAAGATTCATGCATGAATCCATGGAAGATTCATACATGAATCCATGGAAGATTCATGCATGAATCCATGGAAGATTCATGCATGAATCCATGGAAGATTAATTCATTAATCCATGGAAGATTCATTCATTAATTGATGGAAGATTCATTCATTAATCTATGGAAGATTCATGCATGAATCCATGGAAGATTCATGCATGAATCCATGGAAGATTCATTCATTAATCCATGGAAGATTCATTCATTAATCCATGGAAGATTAATTCATTAATCCATGGAAGATTCATTAATTAATTAATGGAAGATTCATTCATTAATCTATGGAAGATTCATGCATGAATCCATGGAAGATTCATGCATGAATCCATGGAAGATTCATGCATGAATCCATGGAAGATTAATTCATTAATCCATGGAAGATTAATTCATTAATCCATGGAAGATTCATTAATTAATTAATGGAAGATTCATTCATTAATCTATGGAAGATTCATGCATGAATCCATGGAAGATTCATGCATGAATCCATGGAAGATTCATTCATTAATCCATGGAAGATTCATTCATTAATCCATGGAAGATTCATGCATGAATCCATGGATGATTCATTCATTAATCTATGGAAGATTCATGCATGAATCCATGGAAGATTCATGCATGAATCCATGGAAGATTCATTCATGAATCCATGGATGATTCATTCATTAATCCATGGAAGATTAATTCATTAATCCATGGAAGATTCATTAATTAATTAATGGAAGATTCATTCATTAATCTATGGAAGATTCATGCATGAATCCATGGAAGATTCATGCATGAATCCATGGAAGATTCATTCATGAATCCATGGATGATTCATTCATTAATCCATGGAAGATTCATTCATTAATCCATGGAAGATTCATTAATTAATTAATGGAAGATTCACGCATTAATCTATGGAAGATTCATTCATGAATCCATGGAAGATTCATTAAGTAATTAATGGAAGATTCACGCATGAATCCATGGAAGATTCATTCATTAATCCATGGAAGATTCATACATGAAATCATGGAAGATTCATGCATGAATCAATGAAAGATTCATGCAAGAATCCAAGGAAGATTCATTAATTAATCCATGAAAGATTCATTAATGAATCCATGGAAGATTCATTAATGAATCCATGGAAGATTCATTAATGAATCCATGGAAGATTCATGCATGAATCCATGGAAGATTCATGCATGAATCCATGGAAGATTCATACATGAATCCATGGAAGATTCATGCATGAATCCATGGAAGATTCATTCATGAATCCATGGAAGATTCATGCATGAATCCATGGAAGATTCATACCTGAATCCATGGAAGATTCATTCATGAATCCATGGAAGATTCATTCATGAATCCATGGAAGATTCATGCATGAATCCATGGAAGATTCATGCATGAATCCATGGAAGATTCATACATGAATCCATGGAAGATTCATTCATGAATCCATGGAAGATTCATGCATGAATCCATGGAAGATTCATGCATTAATCCATGGAAGATTCATACATGAATCCATGGAAGATTCATGCATGAATCCATGGAAGATTCATGCATGAATCCATGGAAGATTCATTCATGAATCCATGGAAGATTCATGCATGAATCCATGGAAGATTCATGCATTAATCCATGGAAGATTCATACATGAATCCATGGAAGATTCATGCATGAATCCATGGAAGATTCATGCATGAATCCATGGAAGATTCATTCATGAATCCATGGAAGATTCATGCATGAATCCATGGAAGATTCATGCATTAATCCATGGAAGATTCATACATGAATCCATGGAAGATTCATGCATGAATCCATGGAAGATTCATGCATGAATCCATGGAAGATTCATGCATGAATCCATGGAAGATTCATGCATGAATCCATGGAAGATTCATTAATGAATCCATGGAAGATTCATGCATGAATCCATGGAAGATTCATTCATGAATCCATGGAAGATTCATTCATTAATCCATGGAAGATTCATGCATGAATCCATGGAAGATTTATGCATGAATCCATGGAAGATTAATTCATTAATCCATGGAAGATTTATGCATGAATCCATGGAAGATTAATTCATTAATCCATGGAAGATTCATTAATTAATTAATGGAATATTAATTCATTAATCTATGGAAGATTCATGCATGAATCCATGGAAGATTCATGCATGAATCAATGGAAGATTAATTCATTAATCCATGGAAGATTAATTCATTAATCCATGGAAGATTCATTAATTAATTAATGGAAGATTCATTCATTAATCTATGGAAGATTCATGCATGAATCCATGGAAGATTCATGCATGAATCCATGGAAGATTCATTCATGAATCCATGGAAGATTCATTCATTAATCCATGGAAGATTCATGCATGAATCCATGGAAGATTCATGCATGAATCCATGGAAGATTCATTCATTAATCCATGGAAGATTCATTAATTAATTAATGGAAGATTCATTCATTAATCTATGGAAGATTCATGCATGAATCCATGGAAGATTCATGCATTAATCCATGGAAGATTCATGCGTGAATCCATGGAAGATTCATTAATTAATTAATGGAAGATTCATTCATTAATCCATGGACGATTCATTAATTCATTAATATGGGGTGGCATGGCGTAGTGGGTAGAGCGCCCGTGTCAGAAACCTGAGGGTTGCCGGTTCGCTCCCCGCCTCTTACCATGCCGTTGTGTTAATTAATTAATTAATGGAAGATTCATTCATTAATCCATGGAAGATTCATTAATTCATTAATGAAAAATTCATGCATTAATCCATGGAAGATTCATGCATTAATCCATGGAAGATTCATTCATTAATCTATGGAAGATTCATACATGAATCCATGGAAGATTCATGCATTAATCCATGGAAGATTCATTCATGAATCCATGGAAGATTCATTCATTAATTAATGGAATATTCAGTCATTAATCCATGGAAGATTCATACATGAATCCATGGAAGATTCATGCATGAATCCATGGAAGATTCATTCATTAATTCATGGAAGATTCATACATGAATCCATGGAAGATTCATTCATTAATTCATGGAAGATTCATACATGAATCCATGGAAGATTCATGCATTAATCCATGGAAGATTCATACATGAATCCATGGAAGATTCATTCATCTATCCATGGAAGATTCATGCATGAATCCATGGAAGATTCATGCATTAATCCATGGAAGATTCATTCATTAATTCATGGAAGATTCATGCATGAATCCATGGAAGATTCATCTTACCTTTGACTGCAGGGGAAAACCAAGCACCTCCTCCTCGAAGGCGTTGGGCCGCCGAGCCCTCGGAGACGGTGATCCAGGTGTTGGCCAACGCCAGCCTCCTGTCGTCTGATGGCGATGTCCATCAAGGTACGCTAGCAGATCATGTGACCCAGACTGTAAGTCAGGTGCTGTGTCCATCATCTGACCCAGACTGTAAGTCAGGTGTGTGGATGATGTGTCCATCATGTGACCCAGACTGTAAGTCAGGTGTGTGGATGATGTGTCCATCGTCTGACCCAGACTGTAAGTCAGGTGTGTGGATGATGTGTCC
This sequence comes from Entelurus aequoreus, assembly GCF_033978785.1. Lineage (NCBI taxonomy): Eukaryota > Metazoa > Chordata > Actinopteri > Syngnathiformes > Syngnathidae > Entelurus > Entelurus aequoreus. The sequence continues at coordinate 42,252,241 of NC_084740.1, forward strand.
ATCATGTGACCCAGACTGTAAGTCAGGTGTGTGGATGATGTGTCCATCATGTGACCCAGACTGTAAGTCAGGTGTGTGGATGATGTGTCCATCGTCTGACCCAGACTGTAAGTCAGGTGTGTGGATGATGTGTCCATCATGTGACCCAGACTGTAAGTCAGGTGTGTGGATGACATGTCCATCGTGTGACCCAGACTGTAAGTCAGGTGTGTGGATGATGTGTCCATCGTGTGACCCAGACTGTAAGTCAGGTGTGTGGATGATGTGTCCATCATGTGACCCAGACTGTAAGTCAGGTGTGTGGATGATGTGTCCATCATCTGACCCAGACTGTAAGTCAGGTGTGTGGATGATGTGTCCATCATCTGACCCAGACTGTAAGTCAGGTGTGTGGATGATGTGTCCATTGTGTGACCCAGACTGTAAGTCAGGTGTGTGGATGATGTGTCCATCGTGTGACCCAGACTGTAAGTCAGGTGTGTGGATGATGTGTCCATCGTGTGACCCAGACTGTAAATCAGGTGTGTGGATGATGTGTCCATCATGTGACCCAGACTGTAAGTCAGGTGCTGTGTCCATTATGTGACCCAGACTGTAAGTCAGGTGTGTGGATGATGTGTCCATCGTGTGACCCAGACTGTAAGTCAGGTGTGTGGATGATGTGTCCATCGTGTGACCCAGACTGTAAGTCAGGTGTGTGGATGATGTGTCCATCGTGTGACCCAGACTGTAAGTCAGGTGTGTGGATGATGTGTCCATCGTGTGACCCAGACTGTAAGTCAGGTGTGTGGATGATGTGTCCATCATGTGACCCAGACTGTAAGTCAGGTGTGTGGATGATGTGTCCATCGTGTGACCCAGACTGTAAGTCAGGTGTGTGGATGATGTGTCCATCATCTGACCCAGACTGTAAGTCAGGTGTGTGGATGATGTGTCCATCATGTGACCCAGACTGTAAGTCAGGTGTGTGGATGATGTGTCCATCGTGTGACCCAGACTGTAAATCAGGTGTGTGGATGATGTGTCCATCGTGTGACCCAGACTGTAAGTCAGGTGTGTGGATCATGTGTCCATCATGTGACCCAGACTGTAAGTCAGGTGCTGTGTCCATTATGTGACCCAGACTGTAAGTCAGGTGTGTGGATGATGTGTCCATCGTGTGACCCAGACTGTAAGTCAGGTGTGTGGATGATGTGTCCATTGTGTGACCCAGACTGTAAGTCAGGTGTGTGGATGATGTGTCCATCATGTGACCGAGACTGTAAGTCTGGTGCTGTGTCCATCGTGTGACCCAGACTGTAAGTCAGGTGTGTGGATGATGTGTCCATCGTGTGACCCAGACTGTGAGTCAGGTGTGTGGATGATGTGTCCATCGTGTGACCCAGACTGTAAGTCAGGTGTGTGGATGATGTGACCCAGACTGTAAATCAGGTGTGTGGATGACGTGACCCAGACTGTAAGTCAGGTGTGTGGATGATGTGACCCAGACTGTAAATCAGGTGTGTGGATGACGTGACCCAGACTGTAAGTCAGGTGTGTGGATGATGTGACCCAGACTGTAAGTCAGGTGTGTGGATGATGTGACCCAGATTGTAAGTCAGGTGTGTGGATGACGTGGCCCAGACTGTAAGTCAGGTGTGTGGATGATGTGTAAGTCAGGTGTGTGGATGATGTGTAAGTCAGGTGTGTGGATGATGTGTAAGTCAGGTGTGTGGATGATGTGTAAGTCAGGTGTGTGGATGACGTGGCCCAGACTGTAAGTCAGGTGTGTGGATGATGTGTAAGTCAGGTGTGTGGATGATGTGTAAGTCAGGTGTGTGGATGATGTGTAAGTCAGGTGTGTGGATGATGTGTAAGTCAGGTGTGTGGATGATGTGTAAGTCAGGTGTGTGGATGATGTGTAAGTCAGGTGTGTGGATGATGTGTAAGTCAGGTGTGTGGATGATGTGTAAGTCAGGTGTGTGGATGATGTGTCCAGAGGAGAGAGGGCGACGCAAACAATGGCAGAGAGATCCTCCAGAGAGGCTGCTGAGTTTGTTGGAGAAAGCCGAGTTGAAGCGAGCCTTCAGCACCTTCGTGGTCCACAGAGAAGGTCTGTTGTCAATACTTCAAGTACTAATACTAGTACTATTAGTCACTAATACTAGTACTATTAGTCACTAATACTATAACTGTTTGCCACTAATACTAATACTGTTTGCCACTAATACTAGTACTATTAGACACTAATACTAGTACTGTTTGTCACTAACATTAGTACTGTTCGTCACTAATACTAGTACTGTCTGTCACTAATACTAGTAGTATTTGTCATTAATACTAGTACTGTTTGTCACTAAGACTAGTACTGTCTGTCACTAACATTAGTACTGTTTGTCACTAATAGTAGTACTGTCTGTCATTAATACTAGTACTGTTTGTCACTAAGACTAGTACTGTCTGTCACTAACATTAGTACTGTTTGTCACTAATAGTAGTACTGTCTGTCATTAATACTAGTACTGTTTGTCACTAAGACTAGTACTGTCTGTCACTAATACTAGTACTATTAATCACTAATACTAGTAGTATTAGTCACTAATACTAGTACTGTTTGTCACTAGTACTGTTTGTCACTAATACTAGTACTGTCTGCCACTAATACTAGTACTAGTTGTCTCACTAATACTAGTACTGTCTGCCACTAATACTAGTACTATTTGTCATTAATACTAGTACTGTTTGTCACTAAGACTAGTACTGTCTTGTCACTAATACTAGTACTATTTGTCATTAATACTAGTACTGTTTGTCACTAAGACTAGTACTGTCTTGTCACTAATACTAGTACTGTCTGCCACTAATACTAGTACTATTTGTCATTAATACTAGTACTGTTTTTCACTAAGACTAGTACAGTCTTGTCACTAATACTAGTACTGTCTGCCACTAATACTAGTACTATTTGTCATTAATACTAGTACTGTTTGTCACTAAGACTAGTACTGTCTGTCACTAATACTAGTACTATTAATCACTAATACTAGTACTATTAGTCACTAATACTAGTACTGTTTGTCACTAGTACTGTTTGTCACTAATACTTTCTGTCACTAATACTAGTACTATTTGTCATTAATACTAGTACTGTTTGTCACTAAGACTAGTACTGTCTTGTCACTAATACTAGTACTGTCTTGTCACTAATACTAGTACTATTAGTCACTAATACTAGTACTGTTTGTCACTAATACTAGTACTGTTGATCATTAATACTAGTACTGTTTGTCACTAAGACTAGTACTGCCTGTCACTAATACTAGTACTATTAATCACTAATACTAGTACTATTAGTCACTAATACTAGTACTGTTTGTCACTAGTACTGTTTGTCACTAATACTAGTACTGTCTGCCACTAATACTAGTACTATTTGTCTCACTAATACTAGTACTGTCTGCCACTAATACTAGTACTATTTGTCATTAATACTAGTACTGTTTGTCACTAAGACTAGTACAGTCTTGTCACTAATACTAGTAATGTCTGCCACTAATACTAGTACTATTTGTCATTAATACTAGTACTGTTTGTCACTAAGACTAGTACTGTCTGTCACTAATACTAGTACTATTAATCACTAATACTAGTACTATTAGTCACTAATACTAGTACTGTTTGTCACTAGTACTGTTTGTCACTAATACTAGTACTGTCTGTCACTAATACGAGTACTATTTGTCATTAATACTAGTACTGTTTGTCACTAAGACTAGTACTGTCTTGTCACTAATACTAGTACTGTCTTGTCACTAATACTAGTACTATTAGTCACTAATACTAGTACTGTTTGTCACTAATACTAGTACTGTTGGTCACTAATACTAGAACTGTTGGTCATTAATACTAGTACTGTCTGTCACTAATATTAATACTGTTTGCCACTAATACTAGTACTATTGATCACTAATATTAGTAGTATTTGTCACTAATACTAGTACTATTTGTCACTAAAACTAGTACTGTTTGTCACTAGTACTAGTACTGTTTGTCACTAACATTATTATTGTGGATTACTAATACTAGTACTGTTTGTCACTAATACTAGCACTGTCTGTCACTAATACTAGTACTGTTTGTCACTAATACTAGTACTGTCCGTCTCTAATACTAGTACTGTTTGTTATTAATACTAGTACTGTCTGTCATTAATGTTAGTACTGTCTGTCATTAATGTTAGTACTGTTTGTCATTAATACTAGTACTGTCTGTCACTAATACTAGTACTGTTTGTCATTAATACTAGTACTGTCTGTCACTAATACTAGTACTGTTTGTTATTAATACTAGTACTGTCTGTCATTAATGTTAGTACTGTTTGTCATTAATACTATTACTGTCCGTCACTAATACTAGTACTGTTTGTTATTAATACTAGTACTGTCTGTCATTAATGTTAGTACTGTTTGTCATTAATACTATTACTGTCCGTCACTAATACTAGTACTGTTTGTTATTAATACTAGTACTGTCTGTCATTAATGTTAGTACTGTTTGTCATTAATACTAGTACTGTCCGTCACTAATACTAGTACTGTCTGTCACTAATACTAGTACTGTTTGTCATTAATACTAGTACTGTCTGTCACTAATACTAGTACTGTTTGTCATTAATACTAGTACTGTCTGTCACTAATACTAGTACTGTTTGTCATTAATACTAGTACTGTCCGTCATTAATACTAGTACTGTTTGTCATTAATACTAGTACTGTCTGTCACTAATACTAGTACTGTTTGTCACTAAGACTAGTAAAGTTTGCCACTAATACTAGTACTATTGATCACTAATACTAATACTGTATGTCACTAATACTAGTTCTATTTGTCACTAATACTAGTACTGTTTGTAACTAGTACCAGTACAGTGTTTACTTGTGTGTGCGATATCATGTGCGATACAAGCAGTCCTGCCGCGTGATTACTTGTGTGATATCATGTGCGATACAAGCTGTCCTGCAGCCTGTCTATTTGTGTGTGATATTATGTGCGACACAAGCAGTCCTGTCGCGTGATTACTTGTGTGTGATATCATGTGCGATACAAGCTGTCCTGCCGCATGGTTACTTGTGTGTGATATCATGTGTGATACAAGCACTCCTGCAGAGTGTTTACTTGTGTGTTATATCATGTGCGATACAAGCAGAGCTGGACAGACAGTTAACATCTAAACGTCTTCCAATAAGGACATATTTGACTAAAGTCATTTACAAAAGGTAAACAACACGCTAGGCTATAGGCGACTAGGAGAGAGCAGCTACACAACAGCTAAGCACACAAGCTAGACATAGGTAATCATCAATGAACAATAAAATGTCACATGTCAATATAAACAAGTATCAAATAACAATAGTTGCATATGACTTACACATACAAAGTCTCCAAGGCAGAATTAGGAAGTATCCAGTAACAAATGTGTCCGCATCATGAGTTTTAGTTAATGATTTATTGTGACCACTATGAATAATAATGAACACTCCACTTCAGAGGCATAAATGTGTCATAATTAGAGATGTACGATAATATCGGGCTGCCGATATTATCGGCCGATAAATGCTTTAAAATGTAATATCGGAAATTATCGGTATCAGTTTCAAAAAGTAACATTTATGACTTTTTAAAAGGCCGCTGTGTACACGGACGTAGGGAGAAGTACAGAGCACCAATAAACCTTAAAGGCATTGCCTTTGCGTGTCGGCCCAGTCACATGATATCTACGGCTTTTCACACACACAAGTGAATGCAAGGCATACTTGGTCAACAGCCATACAGGTCACACTGAGGGTGGACATATAAACAACTTTAACACTGTTACAAATATGTGAACCCACACCAAACAAGAATGACAAACACATTTCCGCACCGTAACACAACATAAACACAACAGAACAAATACCCAGAACCCCTTGCAGCACTAACTCTTCCGGGACACTACAATATACACCCCCCGCTACCCCCCACAAACCTCGCCCACCTCAACCTCCTCATGCTCTCTCAGGGAGAGCATGTCCCAAATTCCAAGCTGCTGTTTTGAGGCATATTAAAAACAAATAATACACTTTGTGACTTCAATAATAAATATGGCAGTGCCATGTTGGCATTTTTTTTTCCATAACTTGAGTTGATTTATTTTGGAAAACCTTGTTACATTGTTTAATGCATCCAGCGGGGCATCACAACAAAATTAGTAGAGATGTCCGATAATATCGGTCTGCCGATATTATCGGCCGATAAATGCGTTAAAATGTAATATCGGAAATTATCGGTATCGTTTTTTTTATTATCAGTATCGGTTTTTTTGTTTTTTTTTTTTTATTAAATCAACATAAAAAACACAAGATACACTTACAATTAGTGCACCAACCCAAAAAAACTCCCTCCCCCATTTACACTCATTCACACAAAAGGGTTGTTTCTTTCTGTTATTAATATTCTGCTTCCTACATTATATATCAATATATATCAATACAGTCTGCAAGGGATACAGTCCGTAAGCACACATGATTGTGCGTGCTGCTGGTCCACTAATAGTACTAACCTTTAACAGTTAATTTGACAAATTTTCATTAATTACTAGTTTCTATGTAACTGTTTTTATATTGTTTTACTTTCTTTTTTATTCAAGAAAATGTTTTTAATTTATTTATCTTATTTTATTTTATAAATTTTTTTAAAAAGTACCTTATCTTCACCATACCTGGTTGTCCAAATTAGGCATAATAATGTGTTAATTCCACGACTGTATATATCGGTTGATATCGGTATCGGTTGATATTGGTATCTGTAATTAAAGAGTTGGACAATATCGGAATATCGGATATCGGCAAAAAGCCATTATCGGACATCCCTAAAAATTAGGCATAATAATGTGTTCATTCCATGACTGTATATATCGGTATCGCTTGATATCGGAATCGGTAATTAAGAGTTGGACAATATCGGAATATCGGATATCGGCAAAAAAGCCATTATCGGACATCTCTAGTCATAATGTTAGTGTTTTTCAACGCGACCTCTGAATCATTCCTCATGATTCCTGCTGGTATCATTTCGTTATCAGCCACTACTCAAAGTATCGTATTCAAAGTGTTTGTGAACCCTTTCTCAAACAATGGCAATAAAACGATTCTGATTCTGATAAAGTTGTTATGGGACATCTCTATTTGTAACGGCCTGCAGTGATGTGTCCTCCTCCTCCTCAGGTGACAGTCCTCTGATTGGTCCGCTCTCGCAGCCTCAGAGCGACGACACAGACGGCCCCGAGCAGGAAGTCCACGCCGACGACGAGCGCCTCCAGCCGCGCTCCGACGACGAGGACACGTAAGCTCTTTTGTTCCCGTGGCGACCGCACGTCGTCTTCGCACTAAAAATGGACTCACGTCCGAATCGCCATTAGAAAATTAAAACAATTATTTTGATTGTTATTATTATTTGATAATTGTTGTTGATAGTTTTGCAAATCTTTACCCCAAACTCATATAACTTGATATGTGACACTTGTTAACTGTTAGCATGCTAACAATGGCATGCTAACTTTTTCCGCTAATTGTACACTTCTCTAATTTGGCAGCCATATATAGACCAGGGGTCACCAACGCGGTGCCCGCGGGCACCAGGTAGCCCGTAAGGACCAGATGAGTAGCCCGCTGGCCTGTTCTAAAAATAGCTCAAATAGCAGCACTTACCAGTGAGCTGCCTCTATTTTTTACATTTTATTTATTTACTAGCAAGCTGGTCTCACTTTGCTCGACATTTTTAATTCTAAGAGAGACAAAACTCAAATAGAATTTGAAAATCCAAGAAAATATTTTAAAGACTTGGTCTTCACTTGTTTAAATAAATTAATTTCTTTTCTTTTACTTTGCTTCTTATAACTTTCAATAAGACAATTTTAGAGAAAAAATACAACCTTAAAAATTATTTTAGGATTTTTAAACACATATACCTTTTTACCTTTTAAATTCCTTCCTCTTCTTTACTGACAATTTAAATCAATGTTCAAGTAAATGTATTTTTTTTATTGTAAAGAATAATTAATACATTTTCATTTAATTCTTCATTTTAGTTTCTGTTTTTTCGACAAAGAATATCTGTGAAATATTTCTTCAAACTTATGATTAAAATTCAAAAAAATTATTCTGGCAAATCTAGAAAATCTGTAGAATCAAATTTAAATCTTATTTCAAAGTCTTTTGAATTTCTTTTAAAATTTTTGTTCTGGAAAATCTAGAAGAAATAATGATTTGTCTTTGTTAGAAATATAGCTTGGTCCAATTTGTTATATGTTCTAACAAAGTGCAGATTGGATTTTAACCTATTTAAAACATGTCATCAAAATTCTAAAATTAATCTTAATCAGGAAAAATTACTAAAGATGTTCCTAAAAAATGTTTTTAATTTTTTCAAAAAGATTCAAATTAGCTACTTTTTCTCTTCTTTTTTTCGGTTGAATTTTAAAGAGTCGAAATTGAAGATAAACTATGTTTCAAAATTTAATTTTCATTTTTTTCGTGTTTTCTCTTCTTTTAAACCGCTCAATTAAGTGTTTTTTTCATCATTTATTCTCTACAAAAAACCTTCAGTAAAAGGAAAAAATGTAGGAATTTGATAAGAATAAAGATGTAATATTTCAATAAAATATTATTTTTTAATTTAACAAACTTTGAATTGATTAAAGAAAAAACTTTTTAAGTAAAAATATTGTGAAAATGAAGCTAATATAACTAAAATAAAACAGGAATTTGAACAAATTAAAGACATAATATTTCAATGAAATATTATTTTTGAATTTAACAACCTTTGAATGTATTATAGAATAAAGTTTTAAAGTAAAATATTATAAAAAATAAAGATAATATAACAAAAATAAAACAGGAATTTGATAATAATAAAGACGTAGTATTTCAATAAAACATGATTTTTATTTGAACAAACTTTGAATGATTATCAACTTTTAAAGTAAAAATATTATGAAAATAACGATAATATAACTAAAATAAAATAGGAATTTGATAAGAATAAAGTTGTTACATTTTCATAAAAGATTATTTTTGAATTTAAGAAACTTTGAATGCATTATAGAATAGTTTTAAAGTAAAAAATATTATAAAAATAAAGATAACGAAAATAAAATAGGAATTTGATAAGAATGACATATTTCAATTAAACTTTGAATGCATTTTAGAATAAAGTTTTAAAGTAAAAAAATATTATAAAAAAATAAAGATAATATAACTACAATAAAACAGGAATTTGATAAGAATAAAGATGTAATATTTCAATAAAATATTATTTTTGAATTTAACAAACTTTGAATTGATTAAAGAATAAACTTTTTAAGGAAACATATTGTGAAAATGAAGATAATATAACTAAAATAAAACAGGAATTTGATCAAATTAAAGACGTAATATGTCAATGAAATATTAATTTTAAATTTAACAAACTTTGAATGTATTATAGAATAAAGTTTTAAAGGAAAATATTATAAAAAATAAAGATAATATAACAAAAATAAAACAGGAATTTGATAATAATAAAGGCGTAGTATTTCAATAAAACATGATTTGTATTTGAACAAACTTTGAATGATTATCAACTTTTAAAGTAAAAATATTATGAAAATAACGATAATATAACTAAAATAAAATAGGGATTTGATAAGAATAAAGACGTTACATTTTCATAAAAGATTATTTTTGAATTTAAGAAACTTTGAATGCATTATAGAATAGTTTTAAAGTAAAAAATATTATATAAATAAAGATAACTAAAATAAAATAGGAATTTGATAAAATAAAAATAATATAACTACAATAAAATAGGAATTTGATAAGAATAAAGATGTAATATTTCAATGAAATATAATTTTTGAATTTAACTAACTTTGAATTGATTAAAGAATAAACTTTTTAAGGAAAAATATTGTGAAAATGAAGATAATATAACTAAAATAAAACAGGAATTTGATCAAATTAAAGACGTAATATTTCAATAAAATATAATTTTTGAATTTAACAAACTTTGAATGCATTATAGAATAAAGTTTTAAAGTAAAATATTGTAAAAATAAAGATAATATAACAAAAATAAAACAGGAATTTGATAATAATAAAGGCTTAGTATTTCAATACAACATGATTTGTATTTGAACAAACTTTGAATGATTATCAACTTTTAAAGTAAAAATTTTATGAAAATAACGATAATATAACTAAAATTTTATAGGAATTTGATAAGAATAAAGACGTAATATTTTCATAAAAGATTATTTTTTAATTTAACAAACTTTGAATGCATTATAGAATAAACTTTTAAAGTAAAACTGTTGTGAAAATAAAGTTTATACAACTACAATAAAATAGTAATTTGATAATAATAAAGATGTAATATTTCAATAAAAAAAATATTTTTGATTTTAACAATAAACTTTGAATGCAACATAGAACCTTTATAATTAAATAACATTATTTTCTGTTATTCTTTCATCTTTTAAATTTCCTTAATGTACAAAAACGCCAACCTGGAAAATATATTTGCCACTTCAGTGTTGCAGTTTTCACCCCAGCCAGCAGGTGGAGCAGTCAGTGTGTGTGCAGCGTTGAAAGGCAGGGGTCACATGCATCACGTTAGTCAACATGAGTGTGCAGCTGTCCCTAATCAGGGGGTTGATCACGTGACCTGATGACCTCATGCTTCCCCCCCCCCCCCAGGGACTTTGAGGAGGACTCTCCCAACGACTGGGTGGCCGCGCTTGAGGGAATGTTGCAAGCGTGACGCCACTTCCTGTCCAAGTTTGCGTTGGCAACATGTGGAACACCCGGGTCACATGACCAACACCCGGGTGGAGAGTGCTTGTTTGTGCAGGTGAAGGATCCCAGCAGAAACAATACATAAATACGGAGGACAAATGTTCATTTTTGTAGTATTTGGTGCTTTTTTGGGGGGGCACATGTGACTATTAAAGTACAGGAAGTGAAGAAAACGAGTCCCTCCCTTTGCAGCTGACTCTCTTCTGGGAACGTTTGTTATTAAAGTGTCCCGATGCAACCTGTTTTACTTCTGATACGGACATTGATCTGATGCGATATCAGCAGGGATGATACATTCTTGAATCATTTAGTAGTGTGGAATGTTAGAAAAGGTTTGATGAAGTGAAAAGAGAAACACTAACCTATCTATTATTAACCATCTGGAAGGGACTTGTGCTGTCTTTAAGTTGAAGTGAAGCGGTAATTGGTTTTTTTGATGACACCTGGTGGTCACAATAGTTCATGAAGTTTAAACTTATTGGTTGGAATTGGGGGTTAAATCAGCAAAAATGATTCCCGGGCGCGGCCACCGCTGCTGCTCACTGCTCCCCTCACCTCCCAGAGGGTGATCAAGGGTGATGGGTCAAATGCAGAGGATAATTTCGCCACACCTAGTGTGTGTGTGACTATCATTGCTACTTTAACTTTAACTTATGAGGCAGCAAGTTAAGTGATGCGGACACGTTTGTTACGTATGTCTAGCTTGTGTGCTATTGTGTGCGTAGCTGTTGTGTATTTGCTAGCTGCTAGTAGCCTATAGCCTAGCATGTTTACCTTTTGTAAATGACTTTAGTAAAATAGAAGAAATTGTGTGTTTATTGGAGGACATTTAGATGTTAACTGTCTGTCCTGCTTTGCACAAGTAAACACTCTGATTGTATCGCACATGATATCACACACAAGTAAACACTCTGATTGTATCACACATGATATCACACACAAGTAAACACTCTGATTGTATCACACATGATATCACACACAAGTAAACACTCTGATTGTATCACACACAAGTAAACACTCTGATTGTATCACACATGATGTCACACACAAGTAAACACTCTGATTGTATCACACAAGTAAACACTCTGATTGTATCACACATGATATCACACACAAGTGAACACTCTGATTGTATCACGCAAGTAAACACTCTATGATTGTATCACACATGATATCACACACAAGTAAACACTCTGATTGTATCGCACATGATATCACACACAAGTAAACACTGATTGTATCACACATGATATCACACACAAGTAAACACTCTGATTGTATCACACATGATATCACACACAAGTAAACACTCTGATTGTATCACACACAAGTAAACACTCTGATTGTATCACACATGATATCACACACAAGTAAACACTCTGATTGTATCACACATGATATCACACACAAGTAAACACTCTGATTGTATCACACATGATATCACACACAAGTAAACACTCTGATTGTATCACACATGATGTCACACACAAGTAAACACTCTGATTGTATCACACAAGTAAACACTCTGATTGTATCACACACAAGTAAACACTCTGATTGTATCACACAAGTAAACACTCTATGATTGTATCACACATGATATCACACACAAGTAAACACTCTGATTGTATCACACAAGTAAACACTCTGATTGTATCACACATGATATCACACACAAGTAAACACTGATTGTATCACACATGATATCACACACAAGTAAACACTCTGATTGTATCACACACAAGTAAACACTGATTGTATCACACATGATATCACACACAAGTAAACACTCTGATTGTATCACACATGATATCACACACAAGTAAACACTCTATGATTGTATCACACATGATATCACACACAAGTAAACACTCCGATTGTATCACAAAAGTAAACACTCTGATTGTATCACACATGATATTACACACAAGTAAACACTCTGATTGTATCACACATGATATCACACACAAGTAAACACTCTGATTGTATCACACATGATATCACACACAAGTAAACACTCTGATTGTAACACACATGATATCACACACAAGTAAACACGCTGCAGAACTGCTTGTATCGCACATGAAATCCCACACAAACACTCTGCAGGCAGCTTGTATCACACATGATATCACACACAAGTAAACACTGTGCAGAACCGCTTGTATCGCACATGAAATCCCACACAAACACTCTGCAGGCCGCTAGTATTGCACATGATATCACACACAAGTAAAAACACCACAGGACTGCTTGTATCGCACATGATATCACACACAAGTGCACATGATATCACACACAAGTAAACACTAAATGGATCACACATGATATCACACACAAGTAAACACGCTGCAGAACCGCTTGTATCACACATGATATCCCACACACTCTGCAGGTCGCTAGTATTGCACATGCTATCACACACAAGTAAACACGCCACAGGTCTGCTTGTATCGCACATATCACACACAAGTAAACACTCTGCAGGACCGCTTGTATCGCACATGAGATCACACGCAAGTAAACACGCTGCAGGAACGCTTGCATCGCACATGATATCACACACAAGTAAACATGCTGCAGGACTGCATGTATCACACATGATATCACACACAAGTAAACATGCTGCAGGACTGCATGTATCACACATGATATCACACACAAGTAAACATGCTGCAGGACTGCATGTATCACACATGATATCACACACAAGTAAACATGCTGCAGGACTGCATGTATCACACATGATATCACACACAAGTAAACATGCTGCAGGACTGCATGTATCACACATGATATCACACACAAGTAAACATGCTGCAGGACTGCATGTATCACACATGATATCACACACAAGTAAACATGCTGCAGGACTGCATGTATCACACATGATATCACACACAAGGAAACATGCTGCAGGACTGCTTGTATCGCACATGACATCACACACAAGTAAACACGCTGCAGGACTGCTTGTATCACACATGATATCACACACAAGTAAACACATTCCAAGACTGCTTGTATCACACACAAGTAAACACTGCAGGACTGCTTGTATCGCACATAATATCACACAAGTAAACACATGGCAGGACTGCTTGTATCGCACATGATATCACAAGTAAACACTCTGATTGTATCACACATGATATCACACACAAGTAAACACTCTATGATTGTATCACACATGATATCACACACAAGTAAACACTCCGATTGTATCACACAAGTAAACACTCTGATTGTATCACACATGATATCACACACAAGTAACCACTCTGATTGTATCACACATGATATCACACACAAGTAAACACTCTGATTGTATCACACATGATATCACACACAAGTAAACACTCTGGTTGTAACACACATGATATCACACACAAGTAAACACGCTGCAGAACTGCTTGTATCGCACATGAAATCCCACACAAACACTCTGCAGGCAGCTTGTATCACACATGATATCACACACAAGTAAACACTCTGGTTGTAACACACATGATATCACACACAAGTAAACACGCTGCAGAACTGCTTGTATCGCACATGAAATCCCACACAAACACTCTGCAGGCAGCTTGTATCACACATGATATCACACACAAGTAAACACTGTGCAGAACCGCTTGTATCGCACATGAAATCCCACACAAACACTGTGCAGGCCGCTAGTATTGCACATGATATCACACACAAGTAAAAACGCCACAGGACTGCTTGTATCACACATGATATCACACACAAGTGCACATGATATCACACACAAGTGCACATGATATCACACACAAGTAAACACCAAATGGATCACACATGATATCACACACAAGTAAATACGCTGCAGAACCGCTTGTATCGCACATGATATCCCACACACTCTACAGGCCGCTTGTATTGCACATGCTATCACACACAAGTAAACACACCACAGGACTGCTTGTATCGCACATATCACACACAAGTAAACACTCTGCAGGACCACTTGTATCGCACATGAGATCACACGCAAGTAAACACTCTGCAGGACTGCTTGTATCGCACATGATAGCACACACACGCAAGTAAACACGCTGCAGGAACGCTTGTATCACACATGATATCACACACAAGTAAACACGTTGCAAGACTGCTTGTATCACACACAAGTAAACACTGCAGGACTGCTTGTATCGCACATGATATCACACAAGTAAACACATGGCAGGACTGCTTGTATCGCACATGATATCACACAAGTAAACACGATGTAGGACTGCTTGTATCGCACATGATATCACACGCAAGTAAACACTCTGCAGGACAGCTTGTATCGACATATCACACACAAGCAAACACGCCGCGGGACTGCTTGTATCGCACATGATATCACACACAAGTAAACACTCTGCAGTACCGCTTATATCGCACAAGATATCACACAAGTAAACACGCTGCAGGACCGCTTGTGTCGCACATGATATCACACACGCAAGTAAACACGCTGCAGGAATGCTTGTGTCGCACATGATATCACACACGCAAGTAAACACGCTGCAGGACTTCTTGTATTGCACATGATATCACATGCAAGTAAACACTCCGCAGGGCAGCTTGTATCGCACATGATATCACACACAAGCGAACACGCCGCGGGACTGCTTGTATTGCACATGATATCACACACAAGTAAACACGCTGCAGGACCGCTTGTATCGCACATGATATCACACGCAAGTAAACACTCTGCAGGACAGCTTGCATCGCACATGATATCACACACAAGCAAACACGCCGCGGGACTGCTTGTATCGCACATGATATCACACACAAGTAAACACGCTGCAGGACCGCTTGTGTCGCACACGATATCACACACGCAAGTAAACACGCTGCAGGACTGCTTGTATCGCACAGGATATCACACACAAGTAAACACTCTGCAAGACAGCTTGTATCGCACATGATATCACACACAAGCAAACACGCCACGGGACTGCTTGTATCGCACATGATATCACAAACAAGTAAACACGCTGCAGGACTGCTTGTATCGCACAAGATATCACACACAAGTAAACACGCTGCAGGACTGCTTGTATCGCACATGATATCACACATTTGACATGCCAACTTAAAGGATGCAAGACTTCACGCACACTAAACTAAGACTACAATGTTCCATGTTGGGCCCTCAGAACAAGTTTAGACTATTTGTGTTCTCCATGAATTTCTATCTGTTGATACATTTGAGCAAAGAAAAAAACTGTTTAATTCCAGTCAACATTGCAACTTTCTCTTTTTACAGTTCACCTGTTTACCTCGTTACAGTTCACCTGTTTACCTCGTTACAGTTCACCCGTTTGCCTGTTTACCTCGTTACAGTTCACCTGTTTACCTTGTTACAGTTCACCTGTTTACCTCGTTACAGTTCACCTGTTTGCCTGTTTACCTCGTTACAGTTCACCTGTTTACCTCGTTACAGTTCACCCGTTTGCCTGTTTACCTCGTTACAGTTCACCTGTTTGCCTGTTTACCTCGTTACAGTTCACCTGTTTACCTCGTTACAGTTCACCTGTTTACCTCGTTACAGTTCACCTGTTTGCCTGTTTACCTCGTTACAGTTCACCTGTTTACCTCGTTACAGTTCACCCGTTTGCCTGTTTACCTCGTTACAGTTCACCTGTTAACCTCGTTACAGTTCACCTGTTTACCTCGTTACAGTTCACCCGTTTGCCTGTTTACCTCGTTACAGTTCACCCGTTTGCCTGTTTACCTTGTTACAGTTCACCTCGTTACAGTTCACCTGTTTGCTTGTTTACCTCGTTACAGTTCACCTGTTTACCTCGTTACAGTTCACCCGTTTGCCTGTTTACCTCGTTACAGTTCACCCGTTTGCCTGTTTACCTTGTTACAGTTCACCTGTTTACCTCGTTACAGTTCACCTGTTTGCCTGTTTACCTCGTTACAGTTCACCTGTTTACCTCGTTACAGTTCACCCGTTTACCTCGTTACAGTTCACCTGTTTGCCTGTTTACCTCGTTACAGTTCACCTGTTTACCTCGTTACAGTTCACCTGTTTACCTCGTTACAGTTCACCCGTTTGCCTGTTTACCTCGTTACAGTTCACCCGTTTGCCTGTTTACCTCGTTACAGTTCACCTGTTTACCTCGTTACAGTTCACCTGTTTGCCTGTTTACCTCGTTACAGTTCACCTGTTCACCTCGTTACAGTTCACCTGTTTACCTCGTTACACTTCACCTGTTTACCTGTTTACCTGGTTACAGTTCACCTGTTTGCGCTCTTTTTGTTGTAATACTCTTTAAAATCCATGCGGCGGGCCGTTAGATAACAATCACCTGCAGGCTGCAAGTGGCCCCCCGGGGCCCCGTGTTGGACACGCCTACTTTCAGCTCTCAGACGTATGACATCATTTTACGACAATGTGCCCCCCCAAGAACTACAAAGTGGGTCACAATCTTCCTCGTGCTTCATTGTATACTGTAGGACACGTAAGAGTCCATATAAGTAAGCACTGTGTCCGCATGCAGGCTGCACATGCCCAGAGGTGACCATGGACTCCTAATTCATGTACATAAGACTTTTTCATGTCATGCATGACTTCTGTGGACCTTTCCAACAGGCCCACCACTTGGTCTTATGATTACACACACACACACACACACACACACACACACACACACACACACACACACACACACACACACACACACACACACACACACACACACACACACACACACACACACACACACACACACACACACACACACACACACACACACACACACACACACACACACACACACAGTAATAAGAGGATCTAAATAAAGTTGACAGGATGTGTCAGACACACGACTTTTGTCAGGTGTGACCTGAGGTGACCCTGCCTTGTGTGGCGTCTGCTCTGAGAGAGGATTCATGCCTTCACACTTTGTTTCAACCGGCGGGAGCTCCCAGAGGAAGAAGGCGCGGCCGCAGAGGAAACCACAACAACGACTTCATAGGAAAGTGCAGCCTGGCAGAGCAAGTCAGCAGAGCTGAAAGCGAAAGTAACTCCTGTAGTTTGCAAACAGGGACACAAAAGGTCAGCACGACTTCAACATGGCCATTAAAACTACTTCAACAGATATTATTTACACATGAAGGCACCAACATGGCCATTAAAACTACTTCAACAGATATTATTTACACATGAAGGCATTAACATGTCCATTAAAACTACTTCAACAGATATTATTTACACATGAAGGCACTAACATGTCCATTAAAACTACTTCAACAGATATTATTTACACATGAAGGCATTAACATGTCCATTAAAACTACTTCAACAGATATTATTTACACATGAAGGCACTAACATGGCCATTAAAACTACTTCAACAGATATTATTTACACATGAAGGCACTAACATGTCCATTAAAACGACTTCAACAGATATTATTTACACATGAAGGCACTAACATGTCCATTAAAACGACTTCAACAGATATTATTTACACATGAAGGCACTAACATGGCCATTAAAACGACTTCAACAGATATTATTTACACATGAAGGCACTAACATGGCCATTAAAACTACTTCAACAGATATTATTTACACATGAAAGCACTAACATGGCCATTAAAACGACTTCAACAGATATTATTTACACATGAAGGCACTAACATGGCCATTAAAACTACTTCCACAGATATTATTTACACATGAAGGCACTAACATGTCCATTAAAACGACTTCAACAGATGTTATTTACACATGAAGGCACTAACATGTCCATTAAAACGACTTCAACAGATGTGATTTACACATGAAGGCACTAACATGTCCATTAAAACGACTTCAACAGATATTATTTACACATGAAGGCACTAACATGTCCATTAAAACGACTTCAACAGATATTATTTACACATGAAGGCACTAACATGTCCATTAAAACGACTTCAACAGATATTATTTACACATGAAGGCACTAACATGGCCATTAAAACGACTTCAACAGATATTATTCACACATGAAGGCACTAACATGACCATTAAAACTACTTCAACAGATATTATTGACACATGAAGGCATTAACATGTCCATTAAAACTACTTCAACAGATATTATTTACACATGAAGGCACTAACATGGCCATTAAAACTACTTCAACAGATATTATTTACACATGAAGGCACTAACATGTCCATTAAAACGACTTCAACAGATATTATTTACACATGAAGGCACTAACATGTCCATTAAAACGACTTCAACAGATATTATTTACACATGAAGGCACTAACATGGCCATTAAAACGACTTCAACAGATATTATTTACACATGAAGGCACTAACATGGCCATTAAAACTACTTCAACAGATATTATTTACACATGAAAGCACTAACATGGCCATTAAAACGACTTCAACAGATATTATTTACACATGAAGGCACTAACATGGCCATTAAAACTACTTCCACAGATATTATTTACACATGAAGGCACTAACATGTCCATTAAAACGACTTCAACAGATGTTATTTACACATGAAGGCACTAACATGTCCATTAAAACGACTTCAACAGATGTGATTTACACATGAAGGCACTAACATGTCCATTAAAACGACTTCAACAGATATTATTTACACATGAAGGCACTAACATGTCCATTAAAACGACTTCAACAGATATTATTTACACATGAAGGCACTAACATGTCCATTAAAACGACTTCAACAGATATTATTTACACATGAAGGCACTAACATGGCCATTAAAACGACTTCAACAGATATTATTTACACATGAAGGCACTAACATGACCATTAAAACTACTTCAACAGATATTATTTACACATGAAGGCACTAACATGGCCATTAAAACGACTTCAACAGATATTATTTACACATGAAGGCACTAACATGGCCATTAAAACTACTTCCACAGATATTATTTACACATGAAGGCACTAACATGTCCATTAAAACGACTTCAACAGATGTTATTTACACATGAAGGCACTAACATGTCCATTAAAACGACTTCAACAGATGTGATTTACACATGAAAGCACTAACATGTCCATTAAAACGACTTCAACAGATATTATTTACACATGAAGGCACTAACATGTCCATTAAAACGACTTCAACAGATATTATTTACACATGAAGGCACTAACATGTCCATTAAAACGACTTCAACAGATATTATTTACACATGAAGGCACTAACATGTCCATTAAAACGACTTCAACAGATATTATTTACACATGAAGGCACTAACATGTCCATTAAAACGACTTCAACAAATGTTATTTACACATGAAGGCACTAACATGTCCATTAAAACGACTTCAACAGATGTTATTTACACATGAAGGCACTAACATGTCCATTAAAACTACTTCAACGGATATTATTTACACATGAAGGCACTAACATGGCCATTAAAACGACTTCAACAGATATTATTTACACATGAAGGCACCAACATGGCCATTAAAACTACTTCAACAGATATTATTTACACATGAAGGGACTAACATGGCCATTAAAACGACTTCAACAGATATTATTGACACATGAAGGCACTAACATGTCCATTAAAACTACTTCAACAGATATTATTTACACATGAAGGCACTAACATGTCCATTAAAACTACTTCAACAGATATTATTTACACACGAAGGCACGAACATGTCCATTAAAACTACTTCAACAGATATTATTTACACACGAAGGCACTAACATGTCCATTAAAACTACTTCAACAGATATTATTTACACACGAAGGCACTAACATGTCCATTAAAACTACTTCAACAGATATTATTTACACATGAAGGCACTAACATGGCCATTAAAACTACTTCAACAGATATTATTTACACATGAAGGCACTAACATGTCCATTAAAACGACTTCAACAGATATTATTTACACATGAAGGCACTAACATGTCCATTAAAACGACTTCAACAGATATTATTTACACATGAAGGCACTAACATGGCCATTAAAACGACTTCAACAGATATTATTTACACATGAAGGCACTAACATGGCCATTAAAACTACTTCAACAGATATTATTTACACATGAAGGCACTAACATGGCCATTAAAACGACTTCAACAGATATTATTTACACATGAAGGCACTAACATGGCCATTAAAACTACTTCCACAGATATTATTTACACATGAAGGCACTAACATGTCCATTAAAACGACTTCAACAGATGTTATTTACACATGAAGGCACTAACATGTCCATTAAAACGACTTCAACAGATGTGATTTACACATGAAGGCACTAACATGTCCATTAAAACGACTTCAACAGATATTATTTACACATGAAGGCACTAACATGTCCATTAAAACGACTTCAACAGATATTATTTACACATGAAGGCACTAACATGGCCATTAAAACGACTTCAACAGATATTATTTACACATGAAGGCACTAACATGGCCATTAAAACTACTTCCACAGATATTATTTACACATGAAGGCACTAACATGTCCATTAAACGACTTCAACAGATGTTATTTACACATGAAAGCACTAACATGTCCATTAAAACGACTTCAACAGATGTGATTTGCACATGAAGGCACTAACATGTCCATTAAAACGACTTCAACAGATATTATTTACACATGAAGGCACTAACATGTCCATTAAAACGACTTCAACAGATATTATTTACACATGAAGGCACTAACATGTCCATTAAAACGACTTCAACAGATATTATTTACACATGAAGGCACTAACATGTCCATTAAAACGACTTCAACAGATATTATTTACACATGAAGGCACTAACATGTCCATTAAAACGACTTCAACAGATATTATTTACACATGAAGGCACTAACATGTCCATTAAAAATACTTCAACAGATATTATTTACACATGAAGGCACTAACATGTCCATTAAAACTACTTCAACAGATATTATTTACACATGAAGGCATTAACATGTCCATTAAAACTACTTCAACAGATATTATTTACACATGAAGGCACTAACATGCCCATTAAAACTACTTCAACAGATATTATTTACACATGAAGGCACTAACATGGCCATTAAAACTACTTCAACAGATATTATTTACACATGAAGGCACTAACATGTCCATTAAAACGACTTCAACAGATATTATTTACACATGAAGGCACTAACATGTCCATTAAAACGACTTCAACAGATATTATTTACACATGAAGGCACTAACATGTCCATTAAAAATACTTCAACAGATATTATTTACACATGAAGGCACTAACATGTCCATTAAAACTACTTCAACAGATATTATTTACACATGAAGGCATTAACATGTCCATTAAAACTACTTCAACAGATATTATTTACACATGAAGGCACTAACATGCCCATTAAAACTACTTCAACAGATATTATTTACACATGAAGGCACTAACATGGCCATTAAAACTACTTCAACAGATATTATTTACACATGAAGACACTAACATGGCCATTAAAACTACTTCAACAGATATTATTTACACATGAAGGCACTAACATGTCCATTAAAACGACTTCAACAGAAATTATTTACACACGAAGGCACTAACATGGCCATTACAACTACTTCAACAGATATTATTTACACATGAAGGCACTAACATGTCCATTAAAACTACTTCAACAGATATTATTTACACATGAAGGCACTAACATGGCCATTAAAACTACTTCAACAGATATTATTTACACATGAAGGCACTAACATGGCCATTAAAACGACTTCAACAGATATTATTTACACATGAAGGCACTAACATGTCCATTAAAACTACTTCAACAGATATTATTTACACACGAAGGCACTAACATGTCCATTAAAACTACTTCAACAGATATTATTTACACATGAAGGCACTAACATGTCCATTAAAACTACTTCAACAGATATTATTTACACATGAAGGCACTAACATGTCCATTAAAACGACTTCAACAGATATTATTTACACATGAAGGCACTAACATGTCCATTAAAACGACTTCAACAGATATTATTTACACATGAAGGCACTAACATGGCCATTAAAACTACTTCAACAGATATTATTTACACATGAAGACACTAACATGGCCATTAAAACTACTTCAACAGATATTATTTACACATGAAGGCACTAACATGTCCATTAAAACGACTTCAACAGAAATTATTTACACATGAAGGCACTAACATGGCCATTACAACTACTTCAACAGATATTATTTACACATGAAGGCACTAACATGTCCATTAAAACTACTTCAACAGATATTATTTACACACGAAGGCACGAACATGTCCATTAAAACTACTTCAACAGATATTATTTACACACGAAGGCACTAACATGTCCATTAAAACTACTTCAACAGATATTATTTACACACAAAGGCACTAACATGTCCATTAAAACTACTTCAACAGATATTATTTACACATGAAGGCACTAACATGTCCATTATAACGACTACAACAGATATTATTTACACATGAAGACACTAACATGGCCATTAAAACTACTTCAACAGATATTATTTACACATGAAGGCACTAACATGGCCATTAAAACTACTTCAACAGATATTATTTACACATGAAGGCACTAACATGGCCATTAAAACTACTTCAACAGATATTATTTACACATGAAGGCATTAACATGTCCATTAAAACTACTTCAACAGATATTATTTACACATGAAGGCACTAACATGGCCATTAAAACTACTTCAACAGATATTATTTACACATGAAGGCACTAACATGTCCATTAAAACTACTTCAACAGATATTATTTACACATGAAGGCACTAACATGTCCATTAAAACTACTTCAACAGATATTTTATACACATGAAGGCACTAACATGTCCATTAAAACTACTTCAACAGATATTATTTACACATGAAGGCATTAATATGGCCATTAAAACTACTTCAACAGATATTATTTACACATGAAGGCACCAACATGGCCATTAAAACTACTTCAACAGATATTATTTACACATGAAGGCACTAACATGTCCATTAAAAGTTTAGGTAATAGTAATAGTAAAGGTAATAGTAATAGTATAGATAACAGTAATAGTAAAGGTAATAGTAATAGTAAAGGTAATAGTAGTAGTTTATATAATAGTAATAGTAAAGGTAATAGTAGTAGTTTATATAATAGTAATAGTAAAGGTAATAGTTTAGATAATAGTAAAGGTAATAGTAATAGTTTAGATAACAGTAATAGTAAAGGTAATAGTAATAGTTTAGGTAATAGTAAAGGCAATAGTAGTAGTTTATATAATAGTAATAGTAAAGGTAATAGTAATAGTTTAGATAATAGTAAAGGTAATAGTAATAGTTTTGATAACAGTAATAGTAAAGGTAATAGTAATAGTTTAGGTAATAGTAAAGGTAATAGTAGTAGTTTATATAATAGTAATAGTAAAGGTAATAGTAATAGTTTAGATAATAGTAAAAGTAATAGTTTAGATACTAGTAAAGATACTAGTAATGGTTTAGATACTAGTAATAGTAAATGTAATAGTTTAAATAATAGTACATATACTAGTAATGGTTTAGATACTAGAAATAGTAAATGTAATAGTTTAAATAATAGTAATAGTGAAGGTAGTAGTAATAGTTTAGGTAATAGTAATAGTAAAGGTAATAGTTATAGTAAAGGTAATAGTAATTGTTTAGATAATAGTAATATTAAAGGTAATAGTAATAGTAAAGGTACTAGTAATAGTTTAGATAATAGTAATAGTTTAGGTAATAGTAATGGTTTAGGTCATAGTAATAGTTTAAGTAATAGTAATAATAAATGTAATAGTAATAGTTTAGTAATGTTAACTGTAAAGTGAATAATTTTGCAACAAAATAAAGTTCCATTGAAGAAGATGACATGTTTACATCATGACTGAGTCCAAATGATCAAAGCTCATATAATCATCAAGTCATTGTAGTTATTACATGATAAGATACAGTATAATCATCTGATGATGACATCACATTTTTACATGATAAGATACAGTATCATCATCTGATGATGACATCACACTTTTACAACCACATTTTTGTTTATGAGCTCAGTGCTGCCTCGGATTGGACTACAAAGTATTTACACTAGTGCTTGCAGTACTATTTACAGTAGTTACAGTACTTTTTACAGTAGTAGTTTAGAGTAGTGGTTGCAGTAGTATTTACAGTAGTAAATACAATACTATTTACAGTAGTTACAGTACTATTTACAGTAGTAGAATAGTATTTACAATACTATTTAAAGTACTATTTACAGTAGTAGAATAGTATTTACAATACTACTTAAAGTACTATTTACAGTAGTAGCTAGCGTAGTATTTACAGTAGTGGTTGCAGTAGTATTTACAGTATTAAATACACTAGTATTTACAACACGATTTACAGTAGTTACAGTAGTATTTACAATACTATTTACAGTAGTTGCAGTACTATTTACAGTAGTAGTTAGAGTAGTATTTACAATACTATTTACAGTAGTTACAGTACTGTTTACAGTAGTAGGATAGTATTTACAATACTATTTGCAGTACTATTTACAGTAGTATTTACAGTAGTAGCTAGCATAGTATTTACAGTAGTGCTTGCAGTAGTATTTACAGTAATAAATACAGTAGTATTTACAGTAGTTACAGTACTATTTACAGTAGTAGTTAGAGTAGTATTTACAATACTATTTACAGTAGTTACAATACTATTTACAGTAGTAGTTAGAGTAGTATTTACAATACTATTTACAGAAGTTACGGTGCTATTTACAGTAGTAGTTAGAGTAGTATTCACAATACTATTTACAGTAGTTACGGTGCTACTTACAGTAGTAGTTAGAGTAGTATTTGCAATACTATTTACAGTACTAGTTAGAGTAGTATTTTTCAGTAGTAATTACATTAGTAATTACATTAGTTACAGTAGTATTTACAGTAGTAGTTAGAGTAGTATTTACAATACTATTTACAGTAGTTACAGTAGTATTTACAATAGTAGTTTGAGTAGTATTTACTGTAGTAATTACAGGAGTATTTACAGTATTAGTTACAGTAGTATTTACAATACTATTTACAGTAGTTACAGTGCTATTTACAGTACTAGTTAGAGTAGTATTTACAGTAGTAATTACATTAGTAATTACATTAGTTACAGTAGTAGTTAGAGTAGTATTTACAATACTATTTACAGTACTAGCTAGAGTAGTATTTTTCAGTAGTAATTACATTAGTTACAGTAGTATTTACAGTAGTAGTTAGAGTAGTATTTACAATACTATTTACAGTAGTTACAGTAGTATTTACAATAGTAGTTTGAGTAGTATTTACAGTAGTAATTACAGGAGTATTTACAGTGTTAGTTACAGTAGTATTTACAATACTATTTACAGTAGTTACAGTGCTATTTACAGTACTAGTTATAGTATTTACAGTAGTTACAGTAGTATTTAGAGTTGTATTTGCAATACTAGTTACAGTATTAGTTACAGTAGTATTTACAGTATTAGTTACAGTAGTATTTACAGTAGTAATTACAGGAGTATTTACAGTATTAGTTACAGTAGTATTTACAATACTATTTACAGTAGTTGCAGTACTATTTACAGTAGTAGTTACAATACTATTTACAGTAGTTATGGTGCTATTTACAGTACTAGTTAGAGTAGTATTTACAATACTATTTATAGTAGTTGTTGGAGTAGTATTTACAGTATTAGTTACAGTAGTATTTACAGTAGTAATTACAGGAGTATTTACAGTATTAGTTCAAGTAGTATTTGCCGTTTTATTTGCAGTAGTAGTTGGAGTAGTACTTACAGTATTATTTACAGTAGTAGTTACAGTATCACTTACAGTATTAGTTCCTCACAGGGAACAATGATATCCAACACCCCCCCCCCCCCCCCTCTTCCGGTGCAGGAAAAGCAACTTTTTACAGCGTGATAATAAAAGTTGTGGGACAGTAAATAGCAGATATGTATTGTCACAGTGCTGGTATCGCAGTGGGTGTGCCGTATCAGCCTAATAACAGATGTTTCCTACAGGGGGCGGGGTCAGACTAAACAGCCCTTGGACTCATTTCCACGCCAACAAAACAAAACGGTTTCGCTTTCAAATACTTGGTGTGGTTGAGATGATATCAATGCAGGGACGATACAGTACCACCAACAGCAGTTGGTGAGTATCTGGATAAAGGTGCCAATATAGGAAGTTGTAGCATTTGTAATTGCGTAATCACTTGTTGCTAGGCAGACTTTGTAACTATGAAGCAAAAATGTACATGTTATATGACCTTTAAATGTCCTCCAATCAGCACACTTCCTTCTATTTCATCACTTACAAACATGCTAGGCTAGCAGCTACACAACAGCTAAGCACACAAGCTAGACATGGCATGTTTCTCAATATAAACAAGTCATCATTTTACTAATTGTTTTGGTTCTTTCTTAATCAAATACAAATATTTTTTCTAAAATAAAAAACAATTTTTATAAAAAAATTATATTTTTTAAATTATTTTTTAACACAATAATTTTTGATTTAAAAAAATTTAACGCTACAGTTTTTTTTAAAAACATAGTGTTTCTTTTTCTGGTGGTTCTTAGTGGTTGCAGGACTATTTACAGTAGAAATTACAGTAGTATTTACAATAGTTACAGTACTATTTACAGTAGTATTTACAATACTATTTACAGTAGTTACAGTACTATTTACAGTAGCGATCGCAGTAGTGGTTGCAGTAGTATTTACAGTAGTGGTTGCAGTAGTATTTACAACACTATTTACAGTAGTTACAGTACTATTTACAGTAGCGATTACAGTAGTGGTTGCAGTAGTATTTAAAGTAGTAACAGTGCTATTTACAGGTTATAGTAGTTATTACAGTAGTATTTACAGTAGTGTTTACATTAGTAGTCACATTAGTATTTACAGTACTTTATACAGTACTATTGACAGTAGTAATTACAGTAATATAGTAGTATTTATAGTAGTAGGGTAGTATTTACAGTAATAGTTATATTAGTAGTCACATTAGTATTTACAGTAGTAATTACAGTAATATAGTAGTATTTATAGTAGTAGGGTAGTATTTACAGTAATAGTTATATTAGTAGTCACATTAGTATTTACAGTACTATATACAGTACTATTTACAGTAGTTATACAGTAGTAATTACAGTAATATAGTAGTATTTATAGTAGTAGGGTAGTATTTACAGTAGTAGTTATAGTAGTAGTCACATTAGTATTTACAGTACTATATACAGTACTATTTACAGTAGTTATACAGTAGTAATTACAATAATATAGTAGTATTTATAGTAGTAGGGTAGTATTTACAGTAATAGTTATATTAGTAGTCACATTAGTATTTACAGTACTATTTACAGTAGTTATACAGTAGTAATTACAGTAATATAGTAGTATTTATAGTAGTAGGGTAGTATTTACAGTAATAGTTATATTAGTAGTCACATTAGTATTTACAGAACTATATACAGTAGTGATTACAATAATATAGTAGTATTTATAGTAGTAGGGTAGTATTTACAGTAGTAGTTAAAGTAGTAGTCACATTAGTATTTACAGTACTATTTACAGTAGTTATACAGTAGTAATTACAGTAATGTAGTA
Source organism: Entelurus aequoreus (assembly GCF_033978785.1). NCBI lineage: Eukaryota > Metazoa > Chordata > Actinopteri > Syngnathiformes > Syngnathidae > Entelurus > Entelurus aequoreus. The sequence goes on from NC_084740.1 coordinate 42,280,811, forward strand.
GTATTTATAGTAGTAGGGTAGTATTTACAGTAGTAGTTATAGTAGTAGTCACATTAGTATTTACAGTACTATATACAGTACTATTTACAGTAGTTATACAGTAGTAATTACAGTAATATAGTAGTATTTATAGTAGTAGGGTAGTATTTACAGTAATAGTTATATTAGTAGTCACATTAGTATTTACAGTAGTTATACAGTTGTAATTACAGTAATATAGTAGTATTTGTAGTAGGGTAGTATTTACAGTAGTAGTTATAGTAGTAGTCACATTAGTATTTACAGTACTATATACAGTACTATTTACAGTAGTTATACAGTAGTAATTACAGTTATATAGTAGTATTTATAGTAGTAGGGTAGTATTTACAGTAATAGTTATATTAGTAGTCACATTAGTATTTACAGTACTATATACAGTAGTAATTACAGTAATATAGTAGTATTCATAGTAGTAGGGTAGTATTTACACTAATAGTTATATTAGTAGTCAAATTAGTATTTACAGTACTATATACAGTACTATTTAAGTAGTTATACAGTAGTAATTACAGTAACATAGTAGTATTTATAGTAGTAGGGTAGTATTTACAGTAGTAGTTATAGTAGTAGTCACATTAGTATTTACAGTAGTATAGTAGTATTTACAGTAGTATTTAAAGTAGTAGTTGTAGTAGTAGTCACATTAGTATTTGCAATACTACTTACAGTAGTAGAGTAGTATTTACAGTAGTATAGTAGTATTTACAGCAGTATTTAAAGTAGTAGTTATAGTAGTAGTCACATTAGTATTTACAATACTATTTACAGTAGAAGTTAGAGTAGTATTCACAGTAGTAATTACAGTAGTGTAGTATTTACCGTAGTAGTTAGAGTATTATTTACAGTAGTATAGTAGTATTTACAGTAGTAGTTACAGCAGTAATTACAGTAGTGTAGTATTTACAGTAGTAGTTAGAGATGTATTTACAGCAGTATTTAATGTAGTAGTTACAGTAGTAAAGTAGTATTTATTTTTCGAAAAATAATTTCAGTTGCATATATATATATATATATATATATATATATATATATATATAAAGTATCGAGTAACAAACGTGTCTGCATCATTCAACATAAAAAATGACCATTAAACATTCCAAAATGATAAAAGTATGTATGATTCCCGCTGATATCGTATCGCCTCATTATTGATATCAGCCAATACCCGAGGCGCCAATATTGGTATCTTATCAGAGGTGAAAAAGTTGTGTAATGTAGTTGACTCAGTTAGCAACACAACAGTCAGAAATGGGATAAGATCAAATCAAACAAATTCAAAAGTGATGCCAGTATTTGGAGTGTGATTGCTCTGCATTATTTAGGAAAGCTCATGCATATTTAGTGTTCAGTGAAGGCAGCTGAAGTGTTTCCACTGATGCCTCCTTTAACTGTGCCAGGGGACAAAGGAGGGGGGAGGGGCCAGGAGGCGGGCCGGAGGGCGGAGTCAGCCCTGCTGCAGCTGCGAGTCAAAGTACAAAAGTGTGTGTGAGAGTGTGTGTGTGTGTGTGATAGCGGCACTAAAGGAGAAGTGGCGGCTCCCCGACTGAGATTCTCCGCGGAAAAGAGAAATATCGACTTTTGGAGGTCAGGTGACAGGAAGTGGACCCTGAGGACAAGATCACATGTTGCCTTTTGGGAGGAGGTCAGTGCCTGGGTGCCGGCGGGGGAAGGGACGGCGGGGGTCTCCTCACCATGAGGTCACTCACACTTTGAGGGCGTCAGCCATGTTGGAGACAGCCGGAGAAACCTTTTGAGTCCTCGGGGGAGCGCGAGGGCGGTGCACCCCCCCTCCCCCCCTTTGTCTCCCACCATGTCCAACGGCAGCCTCCCGCTGGAGAACGTCTCCAACAACTGGAGCTGCAGCAAGAACGACGGCTTCAAGTACCCGCTGTACGGCAGCGTCTTCAGCCTGGTGTTCGTGGTGGGCCTGGTCACCAACGTGGCCGCCATCTACATCTTCACCTGCTCCCTCAAGCTGAGGAACGAGACCACCACCTACATGATGAACCTGGTGCTGTCCGACCTGCTCTTCGTCTTCACGCTGCCCCTGAGGGTCTTCTACTTCATCAACCGCAGCTGGCCCTTCGGCAGGGTCCTGTGCAAGGTGTCCGTCTCGCTCTTCTACACCAACATGTACGGCAGCATCCTCTTCCTCACCTGCATCAGCGTGGACCGCTTCCTGGCCATCGTGTACCCCTTCCGCTCCAGGACGCTGCGGACCAAGCGCAACGCCAAGATGGTGTGCGTGGCCGTGTGGGCGCTGGTGCTGTCGGGCAGCCTGCCCACCGGCTTCCTGTTGGGCACCACGTCGCCTGAGGTGAACCGCACCAACGCCACCTACTGCTTTGAGAACTTCTCCTCCTACCAGTGGAAGGTCCACCTGTCCAAGGTGGTGATCTTCATCGTGACGGTGGGCTTCATCATCCCGCTGCTGCTCAACGTGTGCTGCTCCATCATGGTGCTGCAGACGCTGTGGCGACCCCACAAGCTGAGTCGCGGCGGCAAGCTGAACAAGAGCAAGATCCTGCGCATGATCGCCGTGCACCTGTCCATCTTCTGCTTCTGTTTCATCCCCTACAACGTCAACTTGGTCTTCTACTCGCTGGTGCGCACCAAGACGCTCAAGGGCTGCTTCGTGGAGTCGGTGGTGCGCACCATCTACCCCATAGCGCTCTGCATCGCCGCCTCCAACTGCTGCTTCGACCCCATTGTGTACTACTTCACCTCCTCGACCATCCAGAATTCCTTCAAGAAGAAGTCTCAGGCGGACCAGCGTGAGTTCTGCCAGCACCTGCGCTCGGAGTCCAACTCCAACCTGCAGTGCAGCCTGAAGAACCTCAAGGCCAAAGTTCTTTACAACGAGTCTTCAGTGTGACAACTCTCTGACCGTTTGACGCCACACCACTTTCATGGAACTTTGGATCTCAAGACCAGCTTGAATCCTCCGTTGTGGAATTTACAAAGAGCCGGAAGGAAACGTGGCTGAAGTCTTTGCTACTGAACTGAAGTCTAGTTGGAATTTCCGAGTTCCTAGTCGGAAGTTTCAACCGGACACCCTTTGAGGTCGGATTTCCTACTCTGAATGTTTTTCAAAGTTCAAAGCCAAAGTTCTTCACAACTCTCTGACCATTTGTGGCAACTTATGATTTGCGAGGCTGGCTTGAATCCTCCGTTTTGGAATTTACCGTCATTGTGGGAAAGAGCCGGAAGGGAACGTGACTGAACTGAAGTCTAGTCGGAATTTCCGAGTTCCCAGTCGGAAGTTTCAACTGGAAAGCCCCTTGAGGTCGGATTTCATCGGTTGGTGGGAACTTTGGATTTGCGAAGCCTGCTTGAATCCTCCGTTGTGGAATTAACCGTTACTGCAGGAAAAAGCCTCAAGGGAACGTGACTGAACTGAAGTCTTTGCCACTGAACTGAAGTCTTTGCTGCATGTGTGTAGTTTGTGTGTTGGTCACAGTGTAATGGTGCATTCCATTTGTACTGGGAAGTCGGAATTTCCGAGTTCCTAGTCGGAAATTTCAACTGGACACTCCTCGAGGTCGGATTTCCTACTCTGAATGTTTTTCAAAGTTCAAAGCCAAAGTTCTTCACGAGTCCTTGGTGTGACAAGTCTCTGACAGTTTGTGGGTGTTGGCGACACACCACGTTCAGGGAATTTTGGATTTATGAAAAGCCTCAAGGGAACGTGACTAAACTGAAGTCTTTGCCACTGAACTGAAGTCTTTGCTGCATGTGTGTAGTTTGTGTGTTGGTCACAGTGTAATGGTGCGTTCCATTTGTACTGGGAAGTCTGAATTTCCGAGTTCCTAGTCGGAAGTTTCAACTGGACACTCCTCGAGGTCGGATTTCCTACTCTGAATGTTTTTCAAAGTTCAAAGCCAAAGTTCTTCACGAGTCCTCGGTGTGACAAGTCTCTGACAGTTTGTGGGTGTTGGCGACATACCACGTTCAGGGAATTTTGGATTTATGAAAAGCCTCAAGGGAACGTGACTGAACTGAAGTCTTTGCCACTGAACTGAAGTCTTTGCTGCATGTGTGTAGTTTGTGTGTTGGTCACAGTGTAATGGTGCGTTCCATTTGTACTGGGAAGTCGGAATTTCCGAGTTCCTAGTCTGAAGTTTCAACTGGACACTCCTCGAGGTCGGATTTCCTACTCTGAATGTTTTTCAAAGTTCAAAGCCAAAGTTTTTCACGAGTGCTCATGTGACGACACTTGCCATTAGTGGCGGTTCGACGCCACACCACTTTCAGGGAACTCTCACTTTGCATTTATGAGGCATGCTTGAATCTTCCGTTGTGGAATTTGCCGGAAGGGAACGTGACTTAACTGAAGTCTTTGCCACTGAACTGAAGTCTTTGCTGCACGTGTGTAGTTTGTGTGTTGGTCACAGTGTATTAGTGCGTTCCATTTGTACTGGGAAGTCGAAATTTCTGAGCCCCGAGTCGGAAGTTCCAACGGTAACGACCCTCGAGGTTGGATTTCCGACTCGAAAAGTTCAAAGCCAGAGTTCTTCACAACGAGTCCTCGGTGTGACAACTCTCCGACCCTTTGTGGCGGTTGAACGCCACACCACCTTCAGGGAACTCCCACTTTGCATACACGAGACTTGCTTGAATCCTCCCTTGTGGAATTCACCGCCATTGCGGGTAAGAGCCAGAAGGGAACCAGACTGAACTAAAGTCTTTGCCAAATGTTTGTAGTTTTCAACCGGAACGGCCCTCGAAGTTGGATTTCCTACTCGGAAAGTTGGAGGGTTTTCACCATCTCCGAGTTGGCTTCAAAGAATGTAAACAATAAACTAAGCTTCTATAATATCCGTTATTAGCACTTCTGACCACTAAATCAGTCATGTTGGTGTACGTTTATACGTAACGTTAATGTAAAGTACGGTTATTTCGTGTGGTATACACGCTCTGCATCGCTAGCAATAGCATCTGTTTCCGTTGTAAATTGTTTATTTTCAGACAAGGCAAGCGCAAAAATAGCTTTTGTGATCTTGATTTCCGACCTCATAACCGCAACTCTCCGACTTCAGACTTCCCAGGTAAATGGAACGCAGCAATAGCTCCCGCGGTTCCTCCACCCGAGGGGAGCCTCTTTGGAGGTCTGAGGGCTCCCCCCTGAACCATTGCTGTGTCTCAAATAAAGCCATTGCACCAGACTTTGTTTATCGGGCGTTGGCAACAACAGAAGTTTGCGATGCAAGCTAACCACCAAGGAAGTGTGACTGTTGCTGGGGAGTGCCAACTTCCTGTGTGGCAAGAGGGCTCGTGCAAACCTCAAAGATCATGTGCTGAATATCTCCAAACTAATACAGTAACCTATTATTATTTGGCTCACATATATTCATTCAAGTGTCTCACAAGATGTTAAAATTTCACCTACGGCGTCTTTTGAAGTCAAGTCCAACAAAAGATCAGTAACTATTAATGAATAGTAACTACTTACTATTGAGAAACTGTAACTACTTAGCACTGATACGGATACAGCAGACCATTAGCGTTGGTATGGCGGATCAATACTGTACATACTGTATGTACTGTATCTGATCATTCATTGTCTAAAACCGTCAAATTGAGTTTAAATGTGATCGTTTCAGCAAGAATTGTCAGTAGATGATGTCATCCTGACACTTGATTAAGTACACCAGCATTAATGACAAACATAATTATTGTTTTCAAATGTTATGTGCAGAAAAAAACCTCTTCAGCCAATTTACTTTTGACTTTGTGAGAAAAAGGCGTTTCTCAAAAGTTCATTCAGTTTTGTGTTTCACTTCTGCTAACGTTGCAACATTTCCCTGCCAATAATGACTACTGTTTTTATTATTCATATGTGTTCGTAGGGAATATATTTAATAATAATAATAATTGTTGACATTGTTATTATTATGTTGCACATTTTTTAAACTCCGCTGCAATAGCTCTTTCTAATATGTGGGCCCTGATATGCAGTGCAGTTTATTAAACATTTAATAAACTCTTTTTTTATTTGTGTTTTTTCAAATAAATTAATATTTTTAAAATATTTATTTGATGTAAAAATACAAAATAAACATATTGGGGGTTTTTTGTTTAAAAAAAAAGTATTTGTATTGTAATGTTTCTTCTTTGTTATTGTGTTTTTTTACTGATTATGTTTTATGCTTATTTTAATAAAAAAATAAATCAAATAAATATTTTGTTCCCTGTAATTATTTTTTATTCCAATTTTTTTGTTTTACTTTATTAAAAATTGAAATCAAAAAATTCATTTTTAAATGTTTTTTTTAGTTAATTATTTAAAAAACATGTTTCTTTTTAATTGAATTGTAATTATATATATATATATATATATATATATATATATATATATATATATATATATATATATATATATATATATACATAAACATATATATACATAAACATATATAATACATAAACATATATAATACATTACATATAATGGGAAAAATGTACTTTTTTTTATTAAAAATTTTTTTTTTTAGAAAAAATTTGTATTTATTTTAAATAATTAAAAATAAAAACAATGTTTTTAAAAACAGTAAGTATGTTTTAGTTTTTTTATATCAAATTGTAAACAGTACAAATAACGAAATTATATATATATATATATATATATATATATATATATATATATATATATATATATATATATATATATATATATATATATATATATATATATATATATTGTTCCTATTGTTTTTATTAAAAATGTTTATTTTAGAAATAATTTGTATTTTATTTTTTAAACATTACAATGACAATACAAAAGAAACAATGTTTTTAGTTCATATTGTTAGGTTTGTTTTATTATTTGTATTTTTATCAAATGAATTCATCTTTTTTTAATATTTGTTTGACGTAAAAAAGGTACACATTGTTCCTTTTTAAAAAAAATAAAAAATTTGTATTTAAAAAAAAATAATCTTCCTTCTTTGTTATTGTATACTTTAAATGATTATTTGTTGTACTTATTTTATTTTAAAAAAAACCTCAAATGAATATATTGTTCCTTGTAATCTTTATTTTTTTATTCAAATGTTTTTATGTTTTATTTTACTAAAAATTTGAAATCAACAAATTCATGTTAAAATTGTTTTTAATTATTGTTAAAAAAACATGTTTTATTTAAATTATATATATATATATATATATATATATATATATATATATATATATATATATATATATATATATATATATATATATATATATATATATATATATATATATATATATACATTACATATATTATAATTTATTATTTATTTTTTTATTTAAAAAAAATTTTATTTTAGAAAAAATATTTATATTTTTTTTACATAATGAAAAATAAAAACAAAAACAAAAAAATCAAATTATTGTATCTAAAAACAATATAAAAATATATATATTGTTCCTATTTTTTGGTTAAAACATTTTATTTTAGAAAAACTAAATATTTAAAACAATGACAATAAAAAATAAATATGTTTTTAGTTCATATTTTTAAGCTTGTTTTAAAAACTTTTAATGAATCTTTTATTTATTTATTTGATTTAAAAATACAAAATAAACTTTGTTCCTTTTTTGTTAAAAAAAAAAGAGTTCCTTATTTGTTATAGTATTTTTAATCCAACTTTTTTTATTGGCATTTTCAAATACAGAAAAAAGTGCAAGTCGAAACAGTACAATTTTAAAGTCAGAAAATTCTTCACACCCTTTCCCTTAAAACCCAAATCCCCACCCACCCTCCCACCCCACTCAGGTCACACCAACAAGGGACATATGGCACAATCATATAACAAGTAAGACGACAAAGACAGACATCCTCACATACACACACACATACGAGGCCAGAGACAGACAAACAGGCTGAAAGGAGAGAAAGGGATAAAATAAAATAAAAATAAAATAAAATACAATTAAATTAAAATAATAATAATAAATAAAAAGGGAGATTATTCCTCATCTGCGTCTGGGGATAAATCAAGAGAGTTGACAAACAGCAAGAAAGGACTCCATGAGCTTTCAAACGCTTGAGCCGAGCCTTTTAGCGAAAACCTAAGTTTTTCTAGTTTTAGATTGTAGAGAACCTCTCTAATCCATCGGCCGTGTGATGGGGGACGAGCCAGCTTCCAATTAAACAAAATCAATCGCCTGGCCAGCAAGGTCGTAAAAGCAACAGCGCGTTTTAATGATACCGGGCACATGTTATCGGGGCATACGCCAAAAATGGCTGATAATGGGTTGGGGGGAAAGTTTTGACCGTATGCTTTCCCGATCGTGTCAAAAATATCCTGTTATAGTATTTTTTAAATGATTATTTTTATATTTATTTTATTAAAAAATAACTAAAATAAATATATTGTTCCTTGTAATCGTTATTTTTTAATTCCAATTTTTGTTTTACTTTATTAAAAACTTGAAATCAACATTCATTACACCTGTAAATTGTATTTTAATTAATGTTAAAAAAAACATGTTTCTTTTTATTTGTATTTTCTATTGAAATTATGTATATATGGATAGATATATACACATATACATATATAATATACTGTATATACACATTAAATATATTATAACAAAAAAAATTATAAAAATATATTCTTCCTATTTATTTTTTATTAAAAATATTTTCTATTTTAGAAAAAATATATTTATTTTAAATAATAATGAAACATAAAAACAATATTTTTTTTTTTAAACATTAAGTTTGTTTTGGTATTTTAAAGAAAATCTAATTATTGTATCTAAAAACAATACAAAATATATATATTGTTCCTATTTTTTTGTGAAATATTTTTATTTTTAGAAAAAAAAAATATTTATATTTATTTTAAATATTAGTGACAATTAAAAAAAAAGAAATATACTTTTATATAATATTGTTAAGTTTGTTTTACTCATTTTCTCATCAAATTATTGATTTTGAAAATAATTATTTAAAAAAATATATATGTTTTTTCTTTTATATATTTATTTGGTTAAAAATAGGCTTATTGTTCCACCTGTCAATGAGAGCATGGAATTTTGCCTCTAATGTTTGCATTGTGAAGGTGTACCTAATAATGTGGTCCATGTGCCGCCACAAAGGAAATTTTTTCTGTTGTTGTTTTCTGGCCAGGTGGTCTTGGAACAAAACACCACCTTCACCCCTCAGCGGATGAAGAAAACACTACCTTCACCCCCCACCGGACGAAGAAAACACCACCTTCCCCCCTCACCGGATGAAGAAAACACCACCTTCCCCCCTCACCGGATGAAGAAAACACCACCTTCACCCCTCACCAGATGAAGGGAACACCACCTTCCCCCCTCAGAGGATGAAGACGAGGCCTTACACATGGAGGCGGGACTTTATGGTCCACAATGTTCAAGGACGTCACGTCACGGTTGTTGTGAAAACACACAACTTGTGTCCACAAAACACAGAAGATTTGTTTTGGTTGTTGGAGTAAAGTGGACAAGTTTTTAGGCTTTGTGTATTCTCAAAGACAGGGGGTTAAAGTTTAGGGTGGAGAGGTGGACAAAGTGGGATGGAATAACAGCACTTTGCTAGCTTGCGTGCTATCGTGTGCTTGGCTGTTGTGCAGCTGCTTCACAGCACTGCGCAACAAGGAAACAAAGCGGGAGGAAATGTGGAGCCCCGTTTCAAAGAGATGTTTTAGACGAAATAAACTGCAGCGGCTTGAAAAACATCTCCTGACACGCAGAGACTGAAGACAAGCTGTTCAAAGTCTGACAATGGCAGGAAGACATGAAGGCTCACACTTGCACGCCGCAAGTCAAACACTAACAGGAATAAAGTCTGCTGCTAATAGGAATAAAGTCACAGTCTGCTGCTAAAAGGAATAACGTCTGTTACTAAAAGGAATAAAGTCTGCTGCTAAAAAGAATAAAGTGAATGTATGTTGCTAAAAGGAATAAAGTCTGTTGCTAAAATAAATAAAGTCAAAGTCTGCTATCAAAAGGAATAAAGTATGTTGCTAAAAGGAATAAAGTCTGCTGTTAAAAGGAATAAAGTAAATGTCTGTTGCTAAAAGGAATGAAGTATGTTGCTAAAAGGAATAAAGTCAACCCTCAGACGAGAACAACTACAACTGTAAATGGCTGTAGTAAAGACAGTATTAGTAAAGACAGTATGAATAAAGACTGTATTAATAAAGACAGTATTAGTAAAGACAATATTAATAAAGACTGTATTAGAAAAGACAGTATTAATAAAGACAGTATTAGTAAAGACAGTATTAATAAAGACAGTATTAATAAAGACAGTATTAGTAAAGACAGTATTAATAAAGACAGTATTAGTAAAGACAGTATGAATAAAGACAGTATTAATAAAGACAGTATTAATAAAGACAGTATTAGTAAAGACAGTATTAGTAAAGACAGTATTAGTAAAGATAGTATTAATAAAGAAAGTATTAGTAAAGACAGTATTAGTAAAGACTGTATTAATAAAGACAGTATTAGTAAAGACAGTATTAGTAAAGACAGTATTAGTAAAGACAGTATTAGTAAAGAGAGTATTAATAAAGACAGTATTAATAAAGACAGTATTAGTAAAGACAGTATTAATAAAGAAAGTATTAGTAAAGACAGTATTAGTAAAGACTGTACTAATAAAGACAGTATTAGTAAAAGACAGTATTAGTAAAGACAGTATTAGTAACGACTGTATTCATAAAGACAGTATTAGTAAAGACAGTATTAGTAAAGACAGCATTAGTAAAGACTGTATTAATAAAGACAGTATTAGTAAAGACAGTATTAGTAAAGACGGTATTAGTAAACACTGTACTAATAAAGACAGTATTAGTAAAGACTATTAGTAAAGACAGTATTAGTAAAGACAGTATTAGTAAAGACAGTATTAGTAAAGACTGTATTAATAAAGACAGTATTAGTAAAGACAGTATTAGTAAAGACACTATTAGTAAAGACTGTACTAATAAAGACTGTATTAATAAAGACAGTATTAATAAAGACAGTATTAGTAAAGACAGTATTAGTAAAGACAGTATTAGTAAAGACAGTATTAATAAAGACAGTATTAGTAAAGACAGTATTAGTAAAGACTGTATTAATAAAGAAAGTATTAGTAAAGACAGTATTAGTAAAGACAGTATTAGTAAAGACGGTACTAATAAAGACAGTATTAGTAAAGACTGTATTAATAAAGACAGTATTAATAAAGACAGTATTAGTAAAGACAGTATTAATAAAGACAGTATTAATAAAGACAGTATTAATAAAGAAAGTATTAGTAAAGACAGTATTAGTAAAGACTGTACTAATAAAGACAGTATTAGTAAAGACAGTATTAGTAAATACTGTATTAATAAAGACAGTATTAGTAAAGACAGTATTAGTAAAGACAGTATTAGAAAAGACTATTAATAAAGACAGTATTAGTAAAGACAGTATTAGTAAAGACAGTATTAATAAAGACAGTATTAATAAAGAAAGTATTAGTAAAGACAGTATTAGTAAAGACAGTATTAGTAAAGACAGTATTAGTAAAGACAGTATTAGTAAACACTGTACTAATAAAGGCAGTATTAGTAAAGACTGTATTAATAAATACAGTATTAGTAAAGACAGTATTAATAAAGACAGTATTAGTAAAGACTGTATTAATAAAGACAGTTTTAGTAAAGACAGTATTAGTAAAGACAGAATTAGTAAAGACTGTACTAATAAAGACAGTATTAGTAAAGACTGTATTAATAAAGACAGTATTAATAAAGACAGTATTAGTAAAGACTGTATTAATAAAGACAGTATTAGTAAAGACAGTATTAGTAAAGACAGTATTAGTAAAGACTGTATTAATAAAGAAAGTATTAGTAAAGACAGTATTAGTAAAGACAGTATTAGTAAAGACTGTACTAATAAAGACAGTATTAGTAAAGACTGTATTAATAAAGACAGTATTAATAAAGACAGTATTAGTAAAGACTGTACTAATAAAGACAGTATTAGTAAAGACAGTATTAGTAAAGACTGTACTAATAAAGACAGTATTAGTAAAGACAGTATTAGTAAAGACAGTATTAATAAAGACTGTATTAGTAAAGAAAGTATTAGTAAAGACAGTATTAATAAAGACAGTATTAGTAAAGACAGTATTAGTAAAGACAGTATTAGTAAAGACTGTACTAATAAAGACAGTATTAGTAAAGACTGTATTAATAAAGACAGTATTAATAAAGACAGTATTAGTAAAGACAGTATTAATAAAGACAGTATTAGTAAACACAGTATTAGTAAAGACTGTACTAATAAAGACAGTATTAGTAAAGACAGTATTAATAAAGACAGTATTAGTAAAGACAGTATTAATAAAGACGGTATTAGTAAAGATAGTATTAATAAAGAAAGTATTAGTAAAGACAGTATTAGTAAAGACTGTATTAATAAAGACAGTATTAGTAAAGACAGTATTAGTAAAGACAGTATTAATAAAGACAGTATTAGTAAAGACAGTATTAATAAAGACAGTATTAATAAAGACAGTATTAGTAAAGACAGTATTAATAAAGAAAGTATTAGTAAAGACAGTATTAGTAAAGACTGTACTAATAAAGACAGTATTAGTAAAAGACAGTATTAGTAAAGACAGTATTAGTAACGACTGTATTAATAAAGACAGTATTAGTAAAGACAGTATTAGTAAAGACAGCATTAGTAAAGACTGTATTAATAAAGACAGTATTAGTAAAGACAGTATTAGTAAAGACAGTATTAGTAAACACTGTACTAATAAAGACAGTATTAGTAAAGACAGTATTAGTAAAGACAGTATTAATAAAGACAGTATTAGTAAAGACTGTATTAGTAAAGACAGTATTAGTAAAGACAGTATTAGTAAAGACAGTACTAATAAAGACTGTATTAGTAAAGACAGTATTAGTAAAGACAGTATTAGTAAAGACAGTATTAGTAAAGACTGTACTAATAAAGACAGTATTATTATTGGGACGGTATAGCTCGGTTGGTAGAGCGGCCGTGCCAGCAACTTGAGGGTTGCAGGTTCGATCCCCGCTTCCGCCATCCTAGTCACTGCCGTTGTGTCCTTGGGCAAGACACTTTACCCACCTGCTCCCAGTGCCACCCACACTGGTTTAAATGTAACTTAGATATTGGGTTTCACAATGTAAAGCGCTTTGAGTCACTTGAGAAAAAGCGCTATATAAATGTAATTCACTTCACTTATTAATAAAGACAGTATTAATAAAGACAGTATTAGTAAAGACAGTATTAGTAAAGACAGTATTAATAAAGACAGTATTAGTAAAGACAGTATTAATAAAGAAAGTATTAGTAAAGACAGTATTAGTAAAGACGGTACTAATAAAGACAGTATTAGTAAAGACAGTATTAGTAAAGACTGTATTAATAAAGACAGTATTAATAAAGACAGTATTAGTAAAGACAGTATTAGTAAAGACAGTATTAGTAAAGACTGTACTAATAAAGACAGTATTAGTAAAGACAGTATTAGTAAAGACAGTATTAATAAAGACAGTATTAATAAAGACAGTATTAATAAAGACAGTATTAATAAAGAAAGTATTAGTAAAGACAGTATTAGTAAAGACTGTACTAATAAAGACAGTATTAGTAAAGACAGTATTAGTAAAGACAGTATTAGTAAACACTGTACTAATAAAGACAGTATTAGTAAAGACTGTATTAATAAATACAGTATTAGTAAAGACAGTATTAATAAAGACAGTATTAGTAAAGACTGTATTAATAAAGACAGTTTTAGTAAAGACAGTATTAGTAAAGACAGAATTAGTAAAGACTGTACTAATAAAGACAGTATTAGTAAAGACTGTATTAATAAAGACAGTATTAATAAAGACAGTATTAGTAAAGACAGTATTAGTAAAGACTGTATTAATAAAGACAGTATTAGTAAAGACAGTATTAGTAAAGACAGTATTAGTAAAGACTGTACTAATAAAGACAGTATTAGTAAAGACAGTATTAGTAAAGACTGTACTAATAAAGACAGTATTAGTAAAGACAGTATTAGTAAAGACAGTATTAATAAAGACTGTATTAGTAAAGAAAGTACTAGTAAAGACAGTATTAATAAAGACAGTATTAGTAAAGACAGTATTAGTAAAGACTGTACTAATAAAGACCGTATTAGTAAAGACTGTATTAATAAAGACAGTATTAATAAAGACAGTATTAGTAAAGACAGTATTAGTAAAGACAGTATTAATAAAGACAGTATTAGTAAACACAGTATTAGTAAAGACTGTACTAATAAAGACAGTATTAGTAAAGACAGTATTAATAAAGACAGTATTAGTAAAGACAGTATTAATAAAGACAGTATTAGTAAAGACAGTATTAGTAAAGACTGTACTCATAAAGACAGTATTAGTAAAGACAGTATTAATAAAGACAGTATTAGTAAAGACAGTATTAATAAAGACAGTATTAGTAAAGACAGTATTAGAAAAGACTGTATTAATAAAGACAGTATTAATAAAGACTGTATTAGAAAAGACAGTATTAATAAAGACAGTATTAATAAAGACAGTATTAGTAAAGACAGTATTAGTAAAGACAGTATTAATAAAGACAGTATTAGTAAAGACAGTATTAGTAAAGACTGTACTAATAAAGACAGTATTAGTAAAGACAGTATTAATAAAGACAGTATTAGTAAAGACAGTATTAGTAAAGACAGCATTAATAAAGACAGTATTAGTAAAGACTGTATTAATAAAGACAGTATTAGTAAAGACTGTATTAATAAAGACAGTATTAGTAAAGACAGTATTAGTAAAGACTGTACTAATAAAGACAGTATTAATAAAGACAGTATTAGTAAAGACAGTATTAGTAAAGACAGTATTAGTAAAGACTGTACTAATAAAGACAGTATTAGTAAAGACAGTATTAATAAAGACAGTATTAGTAAAGACAGTATTAATAAAGACTGTATTAGTAAAGACAGTATTAATAAAGACAGTATTAGAAAAGACAGTATTAATAAAGACAGTATTAGTAAAGACAGTATTAATAAAGACAGTATTAGAAAAGACAGTATTAATAAAGACAGTATTAATAAAGACTGTATTAATAAAGACAGTATTAGTAAAGACAGTATTAGTAAAGACAGTATTAGTAAAGACTGTATTAGAAAAGACAGTATTAATAAAGACAGTATTAATAAAGACAGTATTAGTAAAGACTGTATTAATAAAGACAGTATTAATAAAGACAGTATTAGTAAAGAGAGTATTAGTAAAGACGGTATTAATAAAGACAGTATTAGTAAAGACAGTATTAGTAAAGACAGTATTAATAAAGACAGTATTAATAAAGACTGTAATACACACTCCGGGCCAGCAGGAGGCAGCGTCAGTGCTCCCAATGAAAA
This sequence comes from Entelurus aequoreus, assembly GCF_033978785.1. Classification (NCBI taxonomy): domain Eukaryota; kingdom Metazoa; phylum Chordata; class Actinopteri; order Syngnathiformes; family Syngnathidae; genus Entelurus; species Entelurus aequoreus. The sequence goes on from NC_084740.1 coordinate 42,296,265, forward strand.
AAAGCACACAGCACTATTACATATATAATGATCAATAAATATCATCTATTCAACAATTCACTCCTCTTCACTTTAGTTTAAAGTACAATTGTTTCTTTCCTAAACATTCCACATTTATTTCATTTTCAGAGGATTTATATTCACTATCACCTTTTCATCATCACCTCAACTTCAACTTATATTCTACCATTTTTAATGCTGTGTTTACACATTCATTAGTCGCTTTATTTTCAATTATTGATTTCATGCTTTTATCATATTTATTCACATTTTTCCTCCACTGTATTCCCTTAAGTAATGTTATTTATTTTATTTTATTTATCTATAATTTATTTACTCATATAAAAGTTATTGAGCCATAATACTCATGTATTTCATTCATTATATTGACTCCTTTTAGTTTCTATTATATTAATCACTTTACAAAATCTATCATTTACATTTTCCCTAACTAATGCTGAAAAAGTATCTTCACGTGTTATTTTCATTGGATTCTTTTTCAAATGACTTTGTATTTTGTTGTTTTAGCACTTCATTTTGCAAGTGATGGTGAAAGGGAAAAAAGAATGAAGTTATATTCAGACAATATTTCTGTTTTAAATTCTGTTTTTCATTTGTATTCATTTAACATGAATATATTCTTTTTTTTTATTCACCACTTTTAATATTCTTATCTATCAATTATGATAAATTGTTTTCTCTAACCTTCCACAAATTATGAAAGTGTGTTATTTTTTTCAATGATTCTTATATCGTAAAACTTATAAAAGTTACATTTGTCAGTAATAATACAATAATGATGTGAGCTTTTTCCACCTGTATCTTTTTATTCATTTATCATTAATCTAATTTTTTTAATTTATACTCATTATTTTCACTGTATTATTTTTAAATTATTTTGTATTTACTTACTTTAGGAAAAAAATAATAAAGTTATATTCTGCCATTAGACAATATTTCTGTCAGTTTTTTTTTAAATGCTGTATTTACTCTTTTAAGGGACAAGCGGTAGAAAATGGGTGGATGGATGATCATAAATATATTCATTTTTTTAATTTACTACTTTTTACATTTTTCAATTATTTCCCCAAATGATGTAGGTGTATTATTTTGTTCCATTATTTGTATTTAATAAAACATTTTTAGCACTTTTATTTCCTTCTTTTTACCATCACTTTTAAAGTTATACTGGATTTTTTTGTATCCATTTATCATGAACTTAATTTTATTTTCTACTTACATTATTTCATTCCATAAACTTCTCCAATTTATGTAACTTTTCCACTGTATTTTTTATTACTATTTTGTATTTATTTACTTTTTACACACTTTAGTTTTTCCCTTTTCACCATCTATTCTGTCATAAATAATACAACAATTCAGTGAGTTTTTACACTTGTATTTAATAATTTTTTAAAAATTATTTATTTCTTTATTTTCTATTTAATACTTTTTGAATTTATTTCCATAAACTGCTCCAATTTATGTTATATATTTTCAATGTATTATTTTTAAATATTTACTTTTTCACTTTATTACCATCCCACTTTTATTATGAAGTTATATTCTGCTATTATACCACGATTCTGTCAGTTTGTACACTTGAGTTTATTCATTTCTTTCATTTATTTATCTATGTATTACTTGATATCATTTAGTCACATTTCCCCGAAATAATGTTAATCTATCTACACACGCACGCGCAGCTCAACAGTACAAGCACGACAACAAGAAAAATGCTGACAAGGCAAAAGTACTTTGCACTACTGGCTTCTGATAAAACTGTGAAGACACGCTGACATTTGTTATTGTTGCAAGTGGAGGCCGCCATCACACCCACGTTTTCACTTTCATATTTCAATAAAAATACAGCTTTTTTGTTCTCTCATGAATTTAGATAAAATATATTTTCAATGTAAAATTGAAACTTTTATGTTTTTAGCGCCATAATATTTTGTCTTTGTTGTAAAATTAGGACGTTTTTCATATTAAGACTCTAGTCTGATGTGTTGTTATTATTATTATTGTCGCCTTTCATGTAATATTGTGATTTTAGCTAGGTAAACATTTTGAAAATGCTAGCACAAAATATGAACTTCCTAACATAGAAAAAGTTAACATAACATTAAAATAAAATATTTTTAAGTTTAAACATAAAAATAGCTAAAATGCTAGAATAAAACATAAGCATGCCAATGTTAACATGACATGGAAAAAATGTGTGGACTTCTAGGATGGCGCCCAGTATCAAAATCCAAGAGTTTTAGGTCAAACATATAAAAATAGCTAAAATGTTAGATAAAAATGATAGCATGCTAACGTTAAAATGCTAACGTTAGCATGATGACAGGGAAAGTTAGCGCACTTCTAAGATGGCGCCAAGTATGAAAATCCAAGATTTTTAAGGTAAAACATATAAAAATATCTAAAGTGCTAAAATAAAGCGTTAGCATGGTAATCTTAACATGATCACGTGGAAAATTGAGTGTACTTCTAAGATGGCGCCCAGTATCAAAATCCATAAGTTTTATGTTGAACATATAAAAATAGCTAAAATGCTGGATAAAAATGATAGCATGCTAACGTTAAAATGCTAACATTAGCATGATGACAGGGAAAGTTAGCGTACTTCTAAGATGGCGCCAAGTATCAAAATCCTTTTAAGGTAAAACATGTAAAAATATCTAAAGTGCTAAAATAAAGCGTTAGCATTGTGATCTTAACATGATGACGTGGGAAAGTTAGTGTACTTCTAAGATGGCGCCCAGTATCAAAATCCATGAGTTTTATGTTAAACATATAAAAATAGCTAAAATGCTGGATAAAAATGATACCATGCTAACGTTAAAATGCTAACATTAGCATGATGACAGAGAAAGTTAGCGCACTTCTAAGATGGCGCCTAGTATCAAAATCCAAGACTTTTAAGGTAAAACATAAAAATACCTAAAGTGCTAAAATAAAACGTTAGCATGGTAATCTTAAAAAATTAGTGTACTTCTAAGATGGCGCCCAGTATCAAAATCCATGAGTTTTATGTTAAACATATAAAAATAGCTAAAATGCTGGATAAAAATGATAGCATGCTAACGTTAAAATGCTAACGTTAGCATGATGACAGAGAAAGTTAGCGCACTTCTAAGATGGCGCCAAGTATCAAAATCCAAGACTTTTAAGGTAAAACATACAAATATCTAAAGTGCTAAAATAAAACGTTAGCATGGTAATCTTAAAAAATTAGTGTACTTCTAAGATGGCGCCCAGTATCAAAATCCAAGAGTTTTATGTTAAACATATAAAAATAGCTAAAATGCTGGATAAAAATGATAGCATGCAAATGTTAAAATGCTAACGTTAGCATGATGACAGGGAAAGTTAGATTACTTCTAAGATGGCACTAAGTATTTAAAGCTATGATTTTTAGGTTGAAACAAACAACATTAGAAAAAATGCTTGCATAAAACGTCAGCATGCTAACGTTAGCATGCTAATATATGAGAAGTTAACGTACTTCTAAGATGGCGCCAAGTATTGAAAGCCATGATTTTTAGGGTTAAACAAATAAAATGAGCAAAAATGCTTATGTTAGCATGCTAAAATACATGAGTAGTTAGCGTACTTCTAAGATGCTTTCATTTTCACTTCTTGTATTGGTGCCAAAAAACTAGCTATATATCCGAGGAGAAGAACTCAAAGTGTTTGTTGAAGAGTCGTGATTGGAGTTAGTCGGTGGGACACCAGAGAATTACCGCATTCCACTTCCTAGTTTTCACAGAGAATTTCAAACGTGTGAAAATGCGAAAGTGTGAAAAGGTCATCGCCTTCTTGTTGTTGTTGTTGTGAAGGGAAGTGGCAACAACACAAGTAGTTGTACTTTTGACCTCGTTGATGATCATTTTATTTTATATACATGAAGTAACATAGTGCAATTTGTGTTTGTGTATAATAAAGTCAATATTATACACATGATAGCAGGGGAGGAACAGCAACAAACATAAAAGTTGTAAACAATAACATGACATATATGTGTCTAGTCCACTTTTAAGGGGACATACTTTATTATATTATATTATATTTGATGTCATTTAATTGTTTATCGTTATTTTATGTCATTACATTATTTATTGTTATTTTATGTCATTTAATTATTTATGTTATTTTATGTCATTGAATTATTTATTGTTATTTTATGTCATTTAATTATTTATCTGTTATTTTATGTCATTTAATTATATATCTGTTATTTTATGTAATTTAATTATTTATTGTTATTTTATGTAATTTAATTATTTATCTGTTATTTTATGTCATTTAATTATTTATTTTTATTTTATGTCATTTAATCATCATTTTATGTAATTTAATTATGTATCTGTTATTTGATGTCATTTAATTATTTGTTATTTTATGTAATTTAATTATTTATCTGTTATTTTATGTCATTAAATTATTTATCAGTCATTTAATTATTTATCTGTTATTTTATGTCATTAAATTATTTATCCGTCATTTAATTTTTTATCTTTTATTTTATGTCATTTAATTATTTATCTGTTTTGGATACTCATGTTATTTTATTTAGTTTAATTATTTATCTGATATTTTATGTCATTAAATTATTTATCTGTCATTTTATGTCATTTAATTATTTCTCTTTTATTTTATGTCATTTAATTATTTATCTGTTTTGGATACTCATGTTATTTTATTTTATTTAATTATATATCATGTTATTTTATGTCATTTAATTATTTATGTTATCCTATTTCATTTAATTATGTATCTGTTATTCTATGTCATGTAATTATTTATCTTGTATGGATACTCATGTTTTATTTCATTTCATTATTTATCTGTTGTTTCATTTTTATTAAATTTTTATATTAAATTTTATTTCATTTAATTATGTATCTGTTATTTTATGTCATTTAATTATTTATCTGTTTTGGATACTCATGTTATTTTATTTCATTTAGTTATTTATCATGTTATTTTATGTCATTTAATTATGTATTTGTTATTTTTATGTCATTTATTTATGTTATCTTATTTATCTGTTATTTTATGTCATGTCAATGCTGAACTAGGCCAAACCAATGCAAAATAATTGCTTGTTATATTTACTAATAATTACATTTAATTATGTATCTGTTATTTTATGTCATTTAATTATTTATCTGTTATGGATACTCATGTTATTTAATGTCATTTAATTATTTATCTTGTATGGATACTTCATTTAATTATTTATCTGTTATTTCATTTCATGTAATTATTTATCTGTAATTTGATATCATTTAATGATGTATCTGTTATTTTATGTCATTTAATTATTTATCTGTTATGGATACTCTTGTTATTTTATGTCATTTAATTATTTATTTGTTATTATATGTCACTTCATTATTTGTCTGTTATTTTATTTCCTTTAATTATGTATCTGTTATTTTATTTTAATGATTGATTTATCTATTATGGATACTCATGTTATTTTATGTCATTTATTTATTTATCTGTTATGGATACTGCCGGTAAACAAGCGTCAAATCATTAAATCCAGGTTTTTTAACCTGGGCCATTTGTGATGTCACAGATTGATGGACGTACTTATGTGGGCATTCTCCTCTCGTTATTCCCTCTCGTAAAATGTATTTTTTTTGTCTTGTAGACAAGTGCCACTAGGAAATTGCACTAGGGACTGCAGATGGAAATGAGCTATTTAGCTATAATCTGGTACAGAACGTATCTGTCTTTGAGCTTAATGTTTCTGTGCATTGTCCCTTTAAATAAAGACTAAGCTAAACTAATTAGCCGCTAAACTCCAAAGGAAAATGAGGACAGCACTACTTGGTTTGACGGAAGGTAGAATAAAGTATTATATCATATCATTGCTGGTAAAAGCAGATTTTGATGCAGCTGTGTATCAAGTATCTGTGCAGGTATTGTAGTGACCGGTGAATCTATATAATATATTTTATTTTTGATGTCGTTTTTCCATGAAGGGCTTGCACACTGAAAAATTAAAGGATGGGGGGGGGGGGCATTCTATTGTGTTTCATTTTCAATATAAAATATACATTTAAAAAAATAAACGCCTGCACGTCAACTTTGTGTGGGTGCATGAAAAATGAGGAATTATGTCACATGATTAATCTGATGACATTAAAAATAGCTCCAATGAGCGTCATTTGCGGCACACAGTAAAAAAATTTAAACAATAATTAATCAAATTCCATGTTGTTATGAGTTATTGACCTATTCAAGGCTTCAATTACTCAAATATTCCACTATGAAACATTTTGGGGGGAAATATTGCATATTTTGTGTGTTTGCCATAAAAAACAATGTTTTCTTGGCAAATATGGCATTAAACAAACAAAAAACATGAAAAAAGTCATAAAAACGTATAATCGACGAATAGATCTGAAGTTGATCTAGACACTCAAGTGTTGAAAGTAAAGCAAAACAAAATGTATGACTTCTTTTTTAACACTTTTATGAGTGGGGGGCCCTTTGGATCACCAATAATTTTAGTGGTGTTGTTTTAAATGTCAATGCATGAAAAATAATGAATTAAAATCAATGCTGTGCTCCAAATACATCACATCAAATGTCCAGCTTTGTAAAAACAATTTGGGGAAAATATTGCATATTTTGTGTTTTTACAATAAAAACAGTGTTTTCTTTGACAAAAAAAGGTATATGACTTTTTTGGGACATTTTTATGACTGAGAACTTTAATGGAGCCCTAAATGTTAAAAAATGTAATAAATACAATATATATATATATATATATATATATATATATATATATATATATATATATATATATATATATATATATATATATATATATATATATATATATATATATATAAATCGTTTAATTTTTTTAATACATACACACATACTGTACATACATATATGTACATATAGTATATACATATATACACACAGTCACATATATGTGTATATACTGTATGTATGTATATATATATATAAATCATTTAATTTTTTTAATACATACACACAAACTGTACATAGATATATGTACATATAGTATATACATATATACACACAGTCACATATATGTGTATATACTGTATGTATGTATTTATGTGTGTGTGTGTATATACATATATATATATTCTAATATAAATATATATACACACACATACATACTGTACATACACATATAACACACACACACACACACACAAACATATATATACAGTATATATATATATATATATATATATATATATATATATATATATACACGTATACATATAGTATATACATACATATTGTACACACACGCACGTAGCACCCCTAACTAGGGATGTCCAATAATGGCTTTTTGCCGATATCCGATATTCCGATATTGTCCAACTCTTTAATTACCGATACCGATATCAACCGATACCGATATATACAGTCGTGGAATTAACACATTATTATGCCTAATTTGGACAACCAGGTATGGTGAAGATAAGGTTGTTTTTTTTTTAAATAAAATAAAATAAGATAAATAAATTAAAAACATTTTCTTGAATACAAAAGAAAGTAAAACAATATAAAAACAGTTACATAGAAACTAGTAATTAATGAAAATGAGTAAAATTAACTGTTAAAGGTTAGTATTATTAGTGGACCAGCAGCACGCACAATCATGTGTGCTTACGGACTGTATCCCTTGCAGACTGTATTGATATATATTGATATATAATGTAGGAAGCAGAATATTAATAACAGTGTGAATGAGTGTAAATGGGGGAGGGAGTTTTTTTTGGGTTGGTGCACTAATTGTAAGTGTATCTTGGGTTTTTTATGTTGATTTAATTAAAAAAATAAAAAATAAAAAAAATAAAAAACGATACCGATAATTAAAAAAACGATACAGATAATTTCCGATATTACATTTTAAAGCATTTATCGGCCGATAATATCGGCAGGCCGATACTTTCGGACGTCTCTACCCCTAACCCCCCACCAGGGCACCCCTCTAGACCTGGCTGGGGACCTGCGGCCCCCAGCTTATTTTCAGTGTTTTTCATTAAGTTCAAATCACATGCCTGATATAGACACACACGCGCACACATATATACATACATATATACAGTACATGTATATATGTATATATATATAAATACACACACACACACACACACACACACAGGTACACATATACATATATACATACATACATAACACACATACATACGTAACACACGTACATACATAAGTACGTACGTAACACACATATACATACATAAATACTGTACATAATAATAGATTTTATTTGTATTGCACTTAATATTTGAATAGCAAATCTCAAAGTGCTAACATACACACAGACATAGTTTTGAAAATGAAAAACATAAAAATGGCCCCAGCATAGTTTTATTTGTCAGTGTGTGGCCCTCAGTGCAACAAGTTTGGACAGCCCTGTTCTTTGCTTTTTTATTTCCTGTTTTTTGTTGTTTTTTTGTAGAAGTATTTTTAGAATGTGCTGTTAAAAAAAGGGGCCACACTTTGGACCCCCTGGTGTTTAGAAATCCTCCCAGGTCCCCTATGGAAGTAGACATGCAGTACAGTACCACGCTGTTGGAATGTTTTCTTCCAGCCAACTTGCCTTGGTCCACAAAGGTTGTACTGACCAGTCAAGTACAAACAAGTTGCTGCTCAAAGCTAACCGTCCTGCTGTTCAGTTTAAAGGTATGGCCTGGTGGGAGCGTGGCTGACAGACTGCTCATCTTCCACCTTTCTGGTTTACTTCGGTCTCAGTTTGACTTCCAAGCGGTCAGTTCCTGAAGGCCCCGTGGCGGCTGGCTTTACTGATAAAGTTCTTCAGCAGGTCGTGGTCCATTTCTCCGAAGGCCACGGTCTGTGTGACCGAAGTCAGGTGGTTGACGCAAAACTTGAAGCAGAAGTCCTCCAGGTCCTAGAAATGAAGAGGGCCGTGTGGTCAGCGTCCAGCTCGCCAAACCCTCGTCACTGCGATGTCATCTCCACGTTTTATGCAGGATCAGACATGTCTTAATCCGGCTGATACATTTCCATCGCTAGTCGTCCCAGAAGAAAAACGCGCAACCGAGGAAGTATAACGTGTGCCATCGTAGCTTACAATGATGCTTGTTTGGAATATGTGAGCTACATGCTAACATTACATTTTAACATCATGCTCAATTAGCAACACTAGCATTACATTTTAACATCATGCTCAATCAGCAACACTAGCATTACTATGTGAGCTACATGCTAACATTACATTTTAACATCATGCTCAATTAGCAACACTAGCATTACATTTTAACATCATGCTCAATTAGCAACACTAGCATTACTATGTGAGCTACATGCTAACATTACATTTTAACATCATGCTCAATTAGCAACACTAGCATTACATTTTAACATCATGCTCAATTAGCAACACTAGCATTACTATGTGAGCTACATGCTAACATTACATTTTAACATCATACTCAATTAGCAACACTAGCATTACTATGTGAGCTTTGCTGTAAAGGTACATTTTATCATCATTCTATGTTAGCAACACTAGAATAGCTATGTGAGCTATATGCTAACATTACATTTTAACATCATGCTCAATAAGCAATACTAGCATTACTATGTGAGCTTCGCGGTAAAAGTACATTTTATCACCATTCTATGTTAGCAACACTAGAATAGCTATGTGAGCTACATGCTAACATTACATTTTAACATCATGCTCAATTAGTAACACTAGCATTACTATGTGAGCTTTGCGGTAAAAGTAAATTTTATCATCATTCTATGTTAGCAACAGTAGCATAGATATGTGAGCTACATGCTAACATTACATTTTAACATCATGCTCAATTGGCAACACTAGCATTACTATGTGAGCTACATGCTAACATTACATTTTAACATCATGCTCAATTAGCAACATTAGAACAGCTATGTGAGCTACATGCTAACATTACATTTTAACATCATGCTCAATTAGCAACACTCGCATCACTATGTGAGCTTCGCGGTAAAAGTACATTTTTATCATCATTCTATGTTAGCAACACTAGAATAGCTATGTGAGCTACATGCTAACATTACATTTTAATATTATGCGAGGTTAACAACATTAGCATAGCTATATGAGCGACATGCCAACATTACATTTTGACATCATGCCAGGTTAGCAACACTAGCATAGCTATATGAGTTATATGCTAACATTACATATTAACATCATGCCAAGTTAGCAACACTAACGTAGCTATGTGAGCTACATGCTAACGGTACTTTTTAACAACATGATAGGTTAGCAACGCTAGTACAGCTATGTGAACTAAATGCTAAAGTTACATTTTAACATCATGGTAGGTTTCCGACACTAGCAGAACTATGTGAGCTACATGCTAACAATACACTTTGACATCATGATAGGGTAGCAACGCTCAGAGAGCTATGTGAGCTCCAGTATGGACCAACATTGCTATTTATCGTCATACTAGGTTAGCAACACTTGGATAGCTATGTGAGCTACATGCTAATATTACATTTTAACATCATGCTAGGTTAGCAACACTTGGATAGCTATGTGAGCTACATGTTAACATAACATTTAAAAATGATGCTAGTTTATTTAAAAAATTTTCAAAGCATAAATCATTTAAAATGATGCTACTTTAACACAATTAGCGTAGCTATGTAAGCGACATGCTAACATTACATTTTAAAATCATGCTGGGTTAACAATCAGCTTAGCTATATGAGTTAGATGCTAACATTACATTTTAATGTCATGCTAGGTTAACAGCACTAGCATAGCTATGTGAGCTACATGCAAACATAACATTTTAAAATTATGCTAGTTCATTTAAATAATTAATTTTATAAAATAAAATGAAAAAAAAAACATTTTAAACATTTTAAGATTATGCTACTTTAACACAATTAGCACAGCTATGTAAGCGACATGCTAACATTACATTTTAACATCACGCTAGGTTAACAACACTAGCATAGATGTGTGAGCAACATGCTAACATATTCAGAACACATGTTTAGCAAATTAACTGAAGAAAATCTAAACAATTAAACTTACAAATGTAACTGACTGACCGACAGTTGCTCCGGGCTGCGTTTTAAGACGTGTAGAGAAGCCTGCTTTTTTTTTTTTTTAGAAAGTTGACGTATTGATGTGTAAAACATTATAATTAGAGATGTCCGATAATGGCTTTTTTTCCGATATTCCGATATTGTCCAACTCTTAATTACAGATTCCGATATCAACCGATACAGTCGTGGAATGAACACATTATTATGCCTAACTTTGTTGTGATGCCCCGCTGGATGCGTTAAACAATGTAACAAGGTTTTCCAAAATAAATCAACTCAAGTAAGGGAAAAAATGCCAAAATGGCACTGCCATATTTATTATTGAAGTCACAAAGTGCATTATTTTTTTAACATGCTTTGGGGGGTGGGGGGGGTGTATATTGTAGCGTCCCGGAAGAGTTAGTGCTGCAAGGGGTTTCTGGGTATTTGTTCTGTTGTGTTTATGTTGTGTTACGGTGCGGAGGTTCTCCCGAAATGTGTTTGTCATTCTTGTTTGGTGTGGGTTCACAGTGTGGCACATATTTGTAACAGTGTTGATGTTGTTTATACGGCCACCGTCAGTGTGACCTGTACGGCTGTTGACCAAGTATGCCTTGCATTCACTTGTGTGTGTAAAAGCCATAGATATTATGTGACTGGGCCGACACGCAAAGGTTTATTGGCGTTCTGTACTTCTCCCTACGTCCGTGTACACAGCGGCCTTTTAAAAAGTCATACATTTTACTTTTTGAAACCGATACCGATAATTTCCAATATTACATTTTAAAGCATTTATCGGCCGATATTACCGGACATCTCTAATTATAATCAGTCAGTATTGCAGTATATCTAACTTATGTGGAGTCAAATTGGAAAATAAAGGTAAAGAAGTGTAGGCATGTATGCACATTTTTTATTCTATATACCTTAAAATAAAGGGGCTTGTTGAATTTAGATCAAAATAAAAATAAAATACATTTCATACAATTAGCCTTTACACTTGTTTGCTAATCAAGCTTTGGGCAGGTCAGAGGTGTTAATAAGGAGCGTTGTAGTGAGGGAGACGATCGGGCTTACCCGGGCCTCGTACTTGACGGCGGCAGAGAGAAGAGTGATAGCGTTGTCCTCCGAGATGCCCCTCTTGATGGTCTCCTGGCACAGCCTCTTCAGCCTGCTCTCCCCGTAGAAGGTGGCCAGGTCCAGCAGGCCTGAGCGGCACCAAGACAACATGAGGGATGGCGCTCGCCGTGTCGGCGTGAAGGACGGCACCTTACCAATGGCGTCTTCTGGTGGCAGGTTGATGGCGTCGGTGTAGAGGTACTCCAGAAAGGCCCGGTACACCAGGAAGGGGAACTGGTGGATCTCGATGGTGTCCTCGTCGGTTTCATTCAGCAGCACACGAAAGTGTTCACATCTGGGGGAAATGATGCAAAATAAAACTAACTTGTGTCTGATGTCCAACAACAACAACAAATTCAATTGAACGAGCCCTCGCACACCCACCATCAACATTCAGGAATGCTAGCATGCTAAAGTTAACGTGCTGAGAGTAAGCATATGTCAACTACCAAGTTATAGGACTCTGAGGTGTACAGCTACAAAATTGGCTAAAGGTTTTGTCAGGTTCAAACACTAATGGCATTTATTAAACAAGACAAGGGGCAAAGAATTAAACAGAGACAGAATTCAATTTGGACTCAATTGAGGAGAAACGCCTGGACACACTGTACTTTTGCACAGTCTCCAGCACGCTCTCCCAAAAGATTGCACTACTCCTCCTTTATTTGACTTTCTCCGACCACCTGACCACCGCTTCCACTTCCAGAGGGAAATGGGTCGTAAACAGCGTTGCCTTTGGTTACAGAATAGTTCAAAAGAAGAGGTCGTAAAATAGTTCAGAAAGAGTTCCATAAAATAGTTTAAAGAGAGTTTGTAAAATAGTTCAAAAAGAGGTCCATAAAATACTTCAAAAAGAGTTCGTAAAATACTTCAAAAAGAGGTCGTCTGGAGATTGGGCAGATCCTTGGTTCTCTCCGCTTTGAAGTCCTTGGGTTAGAACAATATCTTTCTGTTGATTACCATACATGAGAGAAAACAGGAACACCTTCATCTTGCTTCCCCCCCCTACACAGTGGAGTTTTACAATCCTTACTCTTGGTAGGTTTCAAAGACACCTTTTGTCTTCTTGTCAGGAACTCAATGTAATACAAAGTTTTTGTGATAATTTAGAAGCAATTATTATAACAGGTTTAGCATGCTAGCATCGTGACGTTAGCATGTTAACAGTTAGCATGGGTCAAGCACCAAGTTAAATGGCTATGATGTGTACGGCTGCAAAATTATGGAAAAAAGTTAGCAGGCTAATTTTAGCGTGCTAGCATCGTTACGTTAGCATGTTAACAGTTAGCATGGGTCAAGCACCAAGTTAAATGGCTATGATGTGTACGGCTGCAAAATTATGGAAAAAAGTTAGCAGGCTAATTTTAGCGTGCTAGCATCATTACGTTAGCATGTTATCAGTTAGCATGGGTCAAGCACCAAGTTAAATGGCTATGATGTGTACGGCTGCAAAATTATGGAAAAAAGTTAGCAGGCTAATGTTAGTGTGCTAGCATCGTTACGTTATCATGCTAACAGTTAGCATGGGTCAAGCACCAAGTTAAATGGCTATGATGTGTACAGCTGCAAAATTATGGAAAAAAGTTAGCAGGCCAATGTTAGCATGCTAGCATCGTGGCTTTAGCATGTTAACAGTTAGCATGTGTCAAGTACCAAGGTGTACGGCTGCCAAATTATTGAAAAAAGTTAGCAGGCCAATGTTAGCATGCTAGCATCCTGGCTTTAGCATGTTAACAGTTGGCATGTGTCTTAGTGATATATCAGATATATTAGATTGTAGGTGCTTTGCTTTTTTACCCTTTGTGTTCATATTTGGCTGTTTGTTGGAATTTTGTTTGCTTTTTGCTTGATTGTAAAATATGTCGATGGAGAGGGGGTGTGATGTCATATGTTGTCAATATTCAGTGTTATATTGTTCATAGTTAATATTGTAAATCCCATATTCTTTATTTTCATGTACATTCTGGGTGTCTCGTTCAGTAAAAAAAATTTAAAATTCCATTCCGTTTTTAAGGCGGTCTGTCATAACGTCTTTAGCTTTCAAACAGACATTATTGTGAGGTTTATTATTGTGAGACATTTTTTTCTCTAAATTTGCCCCCCCCCCTCCCCCCCCCCACAGTCAAAATTATTGCCCAGGCCTGGCTTAATGGTTTTAAATGATCAATTGAATCTTGGAAAATTGTTAAAAGTACAAAAGCCCTTAAATTTATATATTTATTTTTAAAAAATTGATTTAAATTAGGCCTTTTTTTGTCTTTTTGAATTTTGTATTGTATCATATAGTTTATCATTATTATTATTTAAATACTCTATTTGTATTTGCTTTTATTTTCTTTCTTTGACATGTGTTGTTAAAGTCATAATTTGCTCAACCTGATGGATGTGTAAAATTGTTGAATATGTTGAAAGTGCCTTGACTTTTATGTAAATGGTGAATATATGTTTGTTGTTCTGTCATTAAAAATAAAATAAAAGTAACAATTTTTTTTAAAAAAGTATGCCGGAACAGGAAGAGGGAAAAAACTAAAACCGCCTACAACAAAACAGGCCAGCAATTTACTTTACTATTTGTTTCTATATACTAATTACTTGTATCATATGATAATATATTGTATCTGTTGATGAAGTTATGTCTTAGTTGCATAAAAAAAAAGGCAGATACAAGTCGAAATGCCCAAACATCGACGCTGATAATCGGTTGATCTCTAACTTGAATAAAGATTAAAAAACACAATGCAGTACATTTTGTTCATTAAATAAATTATTTAAATTGTAGTACTTTATTATTATTATTCACTTTATAAGAGTTAATAATGCCAACTTTTGATTGACATTGACCTCACTGCAAGTGGTTACACTGCAAAAAGTCAGTGTTCGAAAACAAGGGGAAAAAATAAAAAAAATAAATGAGGGGTATTTTATTTGAACTAAGCAAAATTATCTGCCAATAGAACAAGAACATTTGGCTTGTCGAGACTTTCCAAAACAAGTCAATCAATCAATCAATGTTTATTTATATAGCCCTAAATCACAAGTGTCTCAAAGGGCTGCACAAGCCACAGCGACATCCTCGGTACAGAGCCCACATACGGGCAAGGAAAAACTCACCCCAGTGGGACGTCAATGTGAATGACTATGAGAAACATTCTCAATGAACCAAAAAATACCTTAAAATAAGTATATTCTCACTAATGACAACTGTACTACTATCATATTGTCTAAAAATGCATTTTTCCATGGATAACATGACATCGTCGCGCCAAGTGCGTGCTCTTTCAGTCAATTAGTGCGCATATAAACAGCCCGGCCCCCGGCCAAAAAAATTGTTTTATTATAATTTTGAAGAATACATCTGAATGTGCATGAACTATTTCTGTTCAAAATAGTTTGAAATGTCACATGTTAAATGTTTAAATATTAACTGTCAGTTTACTGTACTGTGCCAAATGTACTACTATATGAGTGCGTATTTTCTCTTGTTTCATTGAAAATAAAACAGCAAAGTCCATTTAAATGATAATGATAAATGGGTTATACTTGTATAGCGCTTTTCTACCTTCAAGGTACTCAAAGCGCTTTGACAGTATTTCCACATTCACCCATTCACACACACATTCACACACTGATGGAGGGAGCTGCCATGCAAGGCGCTAACCAGCAGCCATCAGGAGCAAGGGTGAAGTGTCTTGCCCAAGGACACAACGGACGTGACTAGGATGGTAGAAGGTGGGGATTGAACCCCAGTAACCAGCAACCCTTTGGCTGTCATCTGTTTTAATTATGAGACACAATTGTGTCAAAGTCATGATTTTTTTTTTCATGCTTGAAATAAGAAATTATTACTTTAAAAAAGTAGTTTTATACTTGTGAGTGTTGATGACACAACAGTTGATATTCTAGTTTCAAGCATGTTTTACTCAATATAGGTCATCAAATCTCAGCAACAAGCTGTAATATCTTACTGAGATCATTTAGGACCAAAACACTTAAAACAAGTAAAACACTAACATAAAATCTGCTCAGTGAGAAGAATTATCTTATCAGACATAAAATAAGCAAATATCACCCTTATTTGAGGTATTTAATCTTACTTGGATTTCATTTTTGGCAGTATTACCTGCCGACATGAGAGAATAAGCACATAGACCAGGGGTGTCCAAAGTGCGACCCGGGGGCCATTTGCGGCCCGCAGCTAATTGTTTACCGGCCCGCCACACATTCTGGAAATACTGTTGTAAAAATAAAAAAGAACATTAAAAAAAGTGGAATGAGGTGAAATCTAACGAGAAAAAGTTGCAATGTTGACACAAAAGCTGCCCTGCAGGCTGTTTTTTTTCTTTTGTCTTTCTTTATTTATTTTTTTTGCCATTGCTCAAAAAACAAAAAAAAGACAAAAAATTCATGTTATAATGAATTATTTATTTGTATTTTCAGGGCTCCAATTACTTCAAATATTTCACTTTAAAACGTTTTATGTGGTAAATATTGCATATATTGTGTAGTAGCCATATAAAAACATCAAAGTTTTCTTTGACAAAAGCGCATAAAACAAACAAAATAATAGTTCCAGCATAAAATGGACAGATATATCTGAAGTTGATCTCGTAATTTAAGTGTTGAAAGTAAAAGAAAAACCTAATAAAAATGTATCACTTTATGAGTGGGGCACCTTTTGGATCCCAAATATATTTAGTGATTTTTTATTTATGTTTTCACTGTGATTACTCAAAAATATGAAATAATTAAAATCAATGGTGTCCTGCATTATTGATCTTTTAGGGCTCTAATTACTAAATACTGCATATTTCAGTTTTACTATAAAAAAACTACCGTATTTTCCGCACCATAAGCCGCACCTAAAATACAAAATTTTTCTCAAAAGCTGACAGTGCGGCTAATAACCCGGTGCGCTTTATATATGGATTAATATTAATATTTATTTTCATAGAGTTTAGGTCTCGCAACTACGGTAAACAGCCGCCATCTTTTTTCCCCGTAGAAGAGGAAGCGCTTCTTCTTCTACGGTAAGCAACCGCCCCATAGAAGAGGAAGCTCTTCTTCTTCTACTGTAAGCAACCGCCAAGGTGAGCACCCGCCCCCGTAGAAGAAGCGCGCGGATATTACGTTTCATTTCATTTGTGTGTTTCTGTAAAGACCACAAAATGTCTCCTACCAAGAGACACGCGTACAAGGTTCCACTGACTTTTGATATTCCTGTGAACCGCACTGTGGATACAACGGGAACACGTACGGTGAATATCCGTTAGCTTGCCATGCTAACGGCCAGAAACTTCCACCCACGGCGATATTCAAAAGGAAGACCTTGCCAAAAGAGAACTTTCCAGCCGGCGTCATCATAAAACCTAACTCGAAGGGATGGATGGATGAAGAAAAAATGAGCGAAGAGACCGGGTGACTTTTTTCACGCAGCTCCGTCCCTGTTGATCTATGACTGCACGTGCGTCCACATCACAGATGGTGTCAAAAAACAAGTGAAGCACACCGAAGAAGAAGAATTCGAGGGATTTGTGGATGAGTAATAACTTCAGAAAGTGAGCTTTAAATGTTTATTTTGTGTGTTGTGTGACACTAACGTATGAGCAACGTTGAGTTATTGATGCTGCTATTGCTCTGCACTATTTTGAGTGTTACTATTTTTGTGATTGCACATTTGCACATTACATTTTGGTAGTGAACAGAGTTGTTAGAACGCTGGTTTGTAATATATTATTAAAGTTTGACTGACCTATCTGACTGTTTTTTTGACATTCCTTTTAGCGTAGCGTAGGTGCGGCTAATAACACGGGGCGGCTAATAGGTAAACAACGTTTTGAAATATGCCATTCATTGAAGGTGCGGCTTACAACACGGGGCGGCTTATGGTGCGGAAAATACGGTAAGTTGTTTTTGACAGAAAAGCCATAAAACATTTTTTTTAATTTGTATTACTTTATATCAACTTGAAGTTGATATAGAGATTTACTGTAAGCGTTAAATAATTAAAAAATAATAATAATCTGACTTATTTTTAACATTTTAATGACTGAGACCCTTTATGGTCCCCGGGACCTCTACAGGTAAAATAAATGAAAAATCCATATATTTTGTTATGGTTTGAAAATGAAAAATATCAAAATGGCGCCCACATGCTTTAATTTTTCCGTGTGCGGCCCTCAGTGGAAAAAGTTTGGACACCCCTGACATAGACACATTGTTACATTTAAAAGCTTGTTATCTCTGTCATTAGATGGTGTACCTAATGCTGTGGCCAGCGAGTGCTTGTGTTTACGGTTCATGGCTGAACAAACACTGTGACTTCCTTCTCTTCAAACATGTGACTCTGGCACTGCAGGTGTTTTTCAAGCGCTGTGGGGGCCGCCGGCGCAGACAGTCTGGCTCCTTCCGACTGACGGTGCAAAAGAGCGAGGAGGCGGCCAAATGCACATGCATCCGTGTCAAGAGTGCGGTTTTAAAAAAAGACAAAAGTGGAAACAATAGGTCTGTCTTCGCTTCCCCCTTCGACACCAACAGGAAAGCAGATCGCGTTTCTCCGCTGCGGGACAGCACTGCATGCTGGGACCCCACTTTGTTAACCTTTACACAACAAACATCTTACATGCGACTCACGCACCATGGACATAAGTATTGGGACACAGTAATGCAATCCACACTTCTAAGGCGTCCAGGAAAATGTCCCCCGCAGACAAAAGTAGTGTGGCCACCTGTTTAATGCCGCCACTTATTTTGCATCCATCAAAATGTATTGAATTAACCCTTGATCACAAGTGTCTTAAAGGGCTTCACAAAGCCACAATGACATCCCCTGATCTAAACCCACATCCCTGCAAGGAAAAACCTCAAAGATATTGTGGGCGATACTACAAATTTGGGTATCGAGCCAATACCAAGTTGCAAGGGCAGTATCGGCCACACCAATGCAGACTGTTAGAATAATTGTATCTAAGTTATCACAAAACTTTGTGTTTCAATGAGTTCCTGGCGAACAGACAAAAGCTGTCTTTAAAGGCCTACTGAAAGCCACTACTACCGACCACGCAGTCTGATAGTTTATATATGAATGATGAAATCTTAACATTGCAACACATGCCAATACGGCCGGGTTAACTTATAAAGTGCAATTTTAAAATTCCAGCCACACTTCCGGTTGAAAAACTCCTTTGGATATGATTTATGCGCGTGACGTCACAAAAGCAACGGAAGTGGTTGGACCCCATCGGACCCGATAGAAAAGCCTCTTGTTTTCTTCGACAAAATTCCACAGTATTCTGGACATCTGTTTTGGTGAATCTTTTGCAATTTGTTTAATGAACAATGGAGGCTGCAAAGAAGAATGTTGTAGGTGGGATCGATCGGTGTATTAGCGGCTAAGTACAATACTTACAGCAACACAACAAGGACTACTTACTACGCCTAGCCGATGCTTGCCGCCAAACCCACGGATGAAGTCCTTCGTCGCGCCGTTGATCGCTGGAACGCAGGTGAGCACGGCTGTTGATGGGAAGATGAGCGCTGGCTGGCGTAGGTGGAGCGCTAATGTTTTATCATAGTTCTGTGAGGTCCGGTTGCTAAGTCGCTAAATTAGCCTTAGCGTCGTTAGCAACAGCATTGTTAAGCCTTACCAGGCTGAGAATTTTTAAGCGTGTAGTTACATGTACATGGTTTAATAGTATTGTTGCTCTTCTGTCTATCCTTCCAGTCAGGGGTTTATTTATTTTGTTTATATCTTCATTTGACAACGATGCTAGCACGTTAGCTCAGTAGCTAAGTGTGTCACCGATGTATTGTCTTGGAGATAAAAGTCACTTTAAATGTCCATTTCGCGTGCTCGACTCTCATTTTCAAGAGGATATAATATCCGAGGTGGTTTAAAATACAAATCCGTGATACACAATAGAAAAAGGAGAGAGTACATAGTTCTGTGAGGTCCGGTTGCTAAATTAGCCTTAGCGTCGTTAGCAACAGCATAGTTTAGCCTTACCAGGCTGAGAATTTTTAACCGTGTAGTTACATGTTCATGGTTTAATATTATTGTTGATTTTCTGTCTATCCTTCCAGTCAGGGGTTTATTTATTTTGTTCATATCTTCATTTGAGAATGATGCTATCACGTTAGCTCAGTAGCTAAGTGTGTCACCGATGTATTGTCGTGGAGATAAAAGTCACTTTAAATGTCCATTTCGCGTGCTCAACTCTCATTTTCAAGAGGATATAGTATCCGAGGTGGTTTAAAATACAAATCCGTGATTCACAATAGAAAAAGGAGAGGGTGTGAAATCCAATGAGCCAGCTGGTACCTAAGTTACGGTCAGAGCGAAAAAAGATACGTCCATCACTGCCTCTCAAGTCCTTCACTGTAACGTTCCTCATCTACGAATCTTTCATCCTCGCTCAAATTAATGGGGTAATCGTCACTTTCTCGGTCCAAATCTCTCTCGCTCCATTGCAAACAAAGGAAAATTGTGAGGAATACTAGCTCCTGTGACGTCACGCTACTTCCGGTACAGGCAAGGGTTTTTTTTATCAGCGAGCAAAAGTTGCGAAGTTTATCGTCGATTTTCTCTACTAAATCCTTTCAGCAAAAATATGGCAATATCGCGAAATGATCAAGTATGACACATAGAATGGATCTGCCATTCCTGTTTAAATTTAAAAAAATCATTTCAGTAGGCCTTTATGCCGCCACTTATTTTTCATCCATCAAAATGTATTGAATTAACCCTTGATCACAAGTGTCTTAAAGGGCTTCACAAAGCCACAATGACATCCCCTGATCTAAAGCCACATCCCTGCAAGAAAAAACCTCAAAGATACTCTGGGCGATACTACAAAATTGGGTATCGAGCCAATACCAAGTTGCAAGGGCAGTATCGGCCAAGCCAATGCAGACTGTTAGAATAATTGTATCTAAGTTATCACAAAACTTTGTGTTTCAATGAGTTCCCGGCGAGCAGACAAAAGCTGTCTTTAATCCTACCAAGCAGAAGGCTTGTAAAACTCCACTGTGTAGGATGGGAAGCAACATGAAGGTGTTCTGTTTCTTTCATTTATTGTAATCAACAGAAAGATATTGTCTTGACCCGAGATCTACAAAGCAAAGAGGAAGCAGGACCAGACTCCCCTCCAGGTACCGCTTCTTTGAACTTTTTTACAAGCTTTTCTTTGAACTGTTTTAATCAAAGGCGATGTCTGTTTACGACCCCTGTCCCTTAGAAACAGCTGTTGCCATGTATTCAGGGAAAGTCCAAATAAAAGAGGAGGCGTACAATCTTTCGCCAGAGCGTGATGGAGACTGTATAAGAGTACAGCCCAGAAGTCTCTCCTCAATTGAGCCAAATTTAGTTCTGTCTCTGTTTAATTCCTTGCTTCTTGTCTTGTTTAATAGATGTCATCAGTGTTTGAACCTGACACCGACACACTTTAAATTTTCAACATCATTGAATCTTAACATTTTTGATAAAAAATTATAATCAGTAGGTGTGTCAAAAAAATAGATTTTTAGATGAATTGCGATTCTTATTTTTAATGATTATTAATCATATATATTTTTTTCAATCTGTCCTGTTCAGCCACTCAGGCAAATCATATTGTTGATGTAGACCGGGGGTCATCAACCTATACACTATATTGCCAAAAGTATTTGGCCACCCATCCAAATAATGAGAATCAGGTGTCCTAATCACTTGACCCACAGGTGTATAAAATCAAGCACTTAGGCATGGAGACTGTTTCTTCAAACATTTGTGAAAGAATAGGCCGCTCTCAGGAGCTCAGTGATTTCTTGACTTGTCTTTTTCTATATTCCAACACAGTGTTACTGTTCAAAATGTGTGTCATGTGACAATATACTTGCTAAATAAAACCTCTGCCTTGTTTTTAATGAATACTTACGCCTACTACGCTATTGTATTTTCAGGTTGGTCGTTATGGTGGTACTTGGAGAGCCAAGTACTTTCTGAGGTGGTACTTGGGGAAAAAACTAATATATGCTTATTGAAAAAAAAAAAAAATACCACTTGTCTTTTCCTATATTCCAACAAAGTGTTACTGTTCAAAATGTGTGTCACGTGACAATATAATTGCTAAATAAAACCTCTGCCTTGTTTTTAATGAATACTTACGCCTACTACGCTACTGTATTTTCAGGTTGGTCATTATGGTGGTACTTGGAGAAACAAGTATTTTCTGAGGTTGTACTTGGGGAAAAAAACTAATATATGCTTATTTCTTTTAAAATACACTTTTATTTTCCTATATTCCAACACAGTGTTACTGTTCAAAATGTGTGTCATGTGACAATATACTTGCTAAATAAAACCTCTGCCTTGTTTTTAGTGAATACTTACGCCTACTACGCTACTGTATTTTCAGGTTGGTTGTTATGGTGGTACTTGGAGAGCCAAGTATTTTCTGAGGTGGTACTTGGGAAAAAAACTGATATATATACTTGTTTTTTTTAAATACACTTGTCTTTTCATATATTCCAACAAAGTGTTACTGTTCAAAATGTGTGTCATGTGACGATATATTTGCTAAATAAAACCTCTGCCTTGTTTTTAATGAATACTTATACCTACTACATTTTAAGGTTGGTCATTGTGGTAGTACTTGGAGAGCCAAGTACTTTCTGAGGTGGTACTTGGGGGAAAAAAAACTAATATATACGTTTTAGGTTTTTTTTAAATACACTTATCTAAAAATGTTTTTATTATTGAGACCCTTCCGAGACCAAACTTGAGGGGAGGCGTAAAGGTTAAAAAAATCTCCATGTTGTATTGGTTTTGAAAGTTGAAAAAATTATGAAAACGGCCCCCACATGCCCTCTGTAAAAACTATCATCCGATATTTTGTTATCGTTTATATCAGGGGTCACCAACGTAGTTCCACAACATACCCTGATCTAAACTTATAAAAAAACATATTACTGTCTAAGCAACTATTTATATTGATCGATCTATACCAGGGGTCACCAACGCGGTGCCCGCGGGCACCAGGTAGCCCGTAAGGACCAGATGAGTAGCCCGCTGGCCTGTTCTAAAAATAGCTCAAATAGCAGCACTTACCAGTGAGCTGCCTCTATTTTTTAAATTTTATTTATTTACTAGCAAGCTGGTCTCGCTTTGCTCGACATTTTTAATTCTAAGAGAGACAAAACTCAAATAGAATTTGAAAATCCAAGAAAAAATTTTAAAGACTTCGTCTTCACTTGTTTAAATACATTCATTAATTGTTTTACTTTGCTTCTTATAACTTTCAGAAAGACAATTTTAGAGAAAAAATACAACCTTAAAAATGATTTTAGGATTTTTAAACACATATACTTTTTTACCTTTTAAATTCCTTCCTCTTCTTTCCTGACAATTTAAATCAATGTTCAAGTAAATTTATTTTTTTTATTGTAAAGAATAATAAATAAATTTTAATTTAACTCTTCATTTTAGCTTCTGTTTTTTCGACAAAGAATATTTGTGAAATATTTCTTCAAACTTATTATGATTAAAATTCAAAAAAATTATTCTGGCAAATCTAGAAAATCTGTAGAATCAAATTTAAATCTTATTTCAAAGTCTTTTGAATTTCTTTTAAAATTTTTGTTCTGGAAAATGTAGAAGAAATAATGATTTGTCTTTGTTAGAAATATAGCTTGGTCCATCCATCCATCCATCCATTTTCTACCGCTTATTCCCTTTGGGGTCGCGGGGGCGCTGGAGCCTATCTCAGCTACAATCGGGCGAAAAACGTGGTACACCCTGGACAAGTCGCCATGTCATCGCTTGGTCCAATTTGTTATATATTCTAACAAAGTGTAGATTGGATTTTAACCTATTTAAAACATGTCATCGAAATTCTAAAATGAATTTTATTCAGGAAAAATTACTAATGATGTTCCATAAATTATTTTTTTAATTTTTTCAAAAAGATTCGAATTAACTAGTTTTTCTCTTCTTTTTTTCGGTTGAATTTTGAATTTTAAAGAGTCGAAATTGAAGATAAACTATGTTTCAAAATGTAATAGTCATTTTTTTCGTGTTTTCTCCTCTTTTAAACCGTTCAATTAAGTGTAAATATCATTAATTATTAATAATAACATAGAGTTAAAGGTAAATTGAGCAAATTGGCTATTTCTGGCAATTTATTTAAGTGTGTATCAAACTGGTAGCCCTTCGCATTAATTAGTACCCAAGAAGTAGCTCTTGGTTTCAAAAAGGTTGGTGACCCCTGGTTTATGTCATCCATGTCGCCCAACCCTATTGTCCCCAAAGTTGAATTCACCCAGAATGTCTTGTCAAGAAGAAAAATTCAGATTGAAGGTTTTGGTCTTTGAAGTAAAACTTCAATTAATTCAATTTGTTGTGTACCTTATTTTAAGCAGGGCTTTGTGAACGTGGATACACTTTCCATCCACTAAGAATTTCAGGTCGGAGATTTCCGGGCTGTCAAACTCTTTCTTCAGAGACTGGGCCACTGTCAGGTGATCGTCGCTATCTGCAGCATAAGCAAAAAAAACCATGATAAAAAACAATATTCACAACTGAGGAGCATAAATAAGCTTAGAAGAGTCGTATCGGAATAATTCACGACAGCGAGCCCTGGGACATGTCGGCGCTTCTCGAGGGTGACTTCAGTCAGAAAGTATGAGCAGGAAACAGAATTTCCTGTTTGTTTCTTCAAATACTTCCTGGAACTCAGGGCAGAAAATATTTCAACAGCAGCGGATTCCAAGGCTGCACGGGAACACTATAAATAATAATAACAAAATGCCCTTTGACATTAAAAAGACGTTTAAAGTTCATTGTGATGATTTATTGGTACTTTTTGGACATCACAAGTTCATCTTAACACCATTGTAGTAAATAAGAACTGTTTTTTAAATTGTCCTCATGAATATACTTCTACAAAAAGGCAGCACTTTTTTGCTCAAGGGCTCCCTCTAGAGGTGACAAGTAGTACACTTAATAATGAATCAGAAACATTGTTGTTATAAATTATTGATGTATTCAAAGGGGAACTGCACTTTTTGGGGAATTTTGCCCATCATTCACAATCATTATGACAGACATGACGACAGATGTATATTTTTTTAATGCATTGTAAATATTAAATAAATTTGATCAAAAGTCTGCTTACAATGGAGCTGTTCAAGGCCTACTGAAAGCCACTACTACCAACCACGCAGTCTGATAGTTTATATATCAATGATGAAATCTTAACATTCAAACACATGCCAATACGGCCGGGTTAACTTATAATGTGCAATTTTAAAATTCCCGCCACACTTCCGGTTGAAAAACTCCTTTGGATATGATTTATGCGCGTGACGTCACAAAAGCAACGGAAGTGGTTGGACCCCATCGGACCCGATAGAAAAGCCTCTTGTTTTCTTCGACAAAATTCCACATTATTCTGGACATCTGTTTTGGTGAATCTTTTGCAATTTGTTTAATGAACAATGGAGACTGCAAAGAAGAACGTTGTAGGTGGGATCGATCGGTGTCTTAGCGGCTAAGTACAATACTGTAATATCTGTGATATTTGCATTAGTGTACTGTCTTTAAGGGTTTGGGGAACGCGCATGCGCGAGTGAGTTGGCGGAGAACTTGTGTGTGTGAGCGTGAGTTTTGGCTAACAGCAGCTCGTGTATGTGTGTGCGTTACTTTTTGAACTACAACCAGTTACCGCTTTTTAATAAAGCGATTGAGCAGCGCTTCCTCGTCTGTGTGACTCCTTCTCCACTGCGGGGCATTACAATACTTGCAGCAACACAACAAGGACTACTTACTACGCCTAGCCGATGCTTGCCGCCAAACCCACGGATGAAGTCCTTCGTCGTGCCGTTGATCGCTGGAATGCAGGTGAGCACGGCTGTTGATGGGTTTCTATCTTCATTTGAGAAGGATGCTACGCGCTAGCTCAGTAGCTAAGTGTGTCACCGATGTATTGTCTTGGAGATAAGTCACTTTAAATGTCCATTTCGCGTGCTCGACTCTCATTTTCAAGAGGATATAGTATCCGAGGTGGTTTAAAATACAAATCCGTGATTCACAATAGAAAAAGGAGAGAGTACATAGTTCTGTGAGGTCTGGTTGCTAAGTTAGCTTCAATGGCGTCGTTAGCACAGCATTGTTAACCTTCGCCAGCCTGGAAATCATTAACCGTGTATTTACATGTCCACGGTTTAATAGTATTGTTGATTTTCTATCTATCCTTCCAGTCAGGGGTTTATTTATTTTGTTTCTATCTTCATTTGAGAACGATGCTATCGCGCTAGCTCAGTAGCTAAGTGTGTCACCGATGTATTGTCTTGGAGATAAAAGTCACTTTAAATGTCTATTTCGCGTGCTCGACTCCCATTTTCAAGAGGATATAGTATCCGAGGTGGTTTAAAATACAAATCCGTGATTCACAATAGAAAAAGGAGAGAGTACATAGTTCTGTGAGGTCTGGTTGCTAAGTTAGCTTCAATGGCGTCGTTAGCACAGCATTGTTAACCTTCGTCAGCCTGGAAAGCATTAACCGTGTATTTACATGTCCACGGTTTAATAGTATTGTTGATTTTCTATCTATCCTTCCAGTCAGGGGTTTATTTATTTTGTTTCTATCTTCATTTGAGAACGATGCTATCGCGCTAGCTCAGTAGCTAAGTGTGTCACCGATGTATTGTGTTGGAGATAAGTCACTTTAAATGTCCATTTTGCGTGCTCGACTCTCATTTTCAAGAGGATATAGTATCCGAGGTGGTTTAAAATACAAGTCCGTGATTCACAATAGAAAAAGGAGAGAGTACATAGTTCTGTGAGGTCTGGTTGCTAAGTTGCTAAGTTAGCTTCAATGGCGTCGTTAGCACAGCATTGTTAACCTTCGCCAGCCTGGAAAGCATTAACCGTGTATTTACATGTCCACGGTTTAATAGTATTGTTGATTTTCTATCTATCCTTCCAGTCGGGGGTTTATTTATTTTGTTTCTATATGCAGTTAAAGCACGATGCTATCACGTTAGCTCGTAGCTAAAGCATTTCGCCGATGTATTGTCGTGGAGATAAAAGGCACTGAATGTCCATTTCGCGTTCTCGACTCTCATTTTCAAGAGGATATAGTATCCAAGGTGGTTTAAAATACAAATCCGTGATCCACAATATAAAAAGGAGAGTGTGGAATCCAATGAGCCAGCTTGTACCTAAGTTACGGTCAGAGCGAAAAAAGATACGTCCATCACTGCCTCTCAAGTCCTTCACTGTAACGTTCCTCATTACGAATCTTTCATCCTTGCTCAAATTAATGGGGTAATCATCACTTTCTCGGTCCGAATCTCTCTCGCTCCATTGTAAACAATGGGGAATTGTGAGGAATACTAGCTCCTGTGACGTCACGCTACTTCCGGTACAGGCAAGGCTTTTTTTTATCAGCGAGCAAAAGTTGCGAACTTTATCGTCGATTTTCTCTACTAAATCCTTTCAGCAAAAATATGGCAATATCGCGAAATGATCAAGTATGACACATAGAATGGATCTGCTATTCCCGTTTAAATTAAAAAAAATCATTCCAGTAGGCCTTTCAATTCTGCCTATAAAACCCCTAAAAACATCCAAACACCTCCATTAGTTTTTTATATACACGATGTAAGTATATATGTAATGTAGTAAAATTTATAATAACATTTAATATTTACCTATTTTGATCATTTTAAGCATACATGGCGCATTCATTTAAAAAACGCATCACATTTGCTTTTTTTTTTTCTTCATCACTGATTATTACTCACTGCAGACTTCATGAGCGCCAACAAACATAATAAAACATCATTTACTGTACAAGGTCTGCTGTCATTTGGATGCCGACTGCTAGGATGTTCATATATTCCCGTTTAGGTGAAAAATGACTCATAATCCTCATATGCATATTGTTATGAAGGTGTCTGTTACTACATTATATATATACTTGCAGTGTGTATATTGTACATACTACATATTGTTATGAAGGTGTCTGTTACTACATTATATATAT
This sequence comes from Entelurus aequoreus, assembly GCF_033978785.1. NCBI lineage: Eukaryota > Metazoa > Chordata > Actinopteri > Syngnathiformes > Syngnathidae > Entelurus > Entelurus aequoreus. Next base: position 42,324,497 of record NC_084740.1, read on the forward strand.
ACTTGCAGTGTGTATATGGTACATACTACATATTGTTATGAAGGTGTCTGTTACTACATTATATATATACTTGCAGTGTGTATATTGTACATATTACATATTGTTATGAAGGTGTATGTTACTACATTATAAATATACTTGCAGTGTGTATATTGTACATATTACATATTGTTATGAAGGTGTCTATTACTACATTATATATATACTTGCAGTGTGTATATTGTACATATTACATATTGTTATGAAGGTGTCTGTTACTACATTATATATATATTTGCAGTGTGTATATTGTACATATTACATATTGTTATGAAGGTGTCTGTTACTACATTATATATATACTTGCAGTGTGTATATTGTACGTATTACATATTGTTATGAAAGTGTCTGTTACTACATTATATATATACTTGCAGCGTGTATATTGTACATATTACATATTGTTATGAAGGTGTCTGTTACTACATTTTATATATATACTTGCAGCATGTATATAAAACGTTGGAGGGTTTTGAAGTTGTTTTAGAGACTTTAAAGGCTACAACGGTGACTCCCAATGGCCGCATCGTTCGAGCATTTTTTTTGTATCATCTTTAAGATCGTAAAAAACCCAAAAAAACGTGTCACTCATAATGATTGTGAACGATAGGCAAAATTCCAAAAAAGTGCAGTTCACCTTTAAACACTACTTCTCCAGATCAGTAAAATGTAAATACAATAACAAGACTGAGCCCGGGTCGTCATGGCGACTGCAGCGAGAGCTACACTCCTCTCTAAAAGCCGTTGAACCATTGTCACGCCGCCAAACGCCGTATGGTAATCAGCGGGACACTTTGTGCAGGTCTGGATTAGGGATGTAACATTATGAACATTTCATTTCACGGTTATTGTGGGCAAAATTATCACTGCTGTCATTATCATTGCAGTATTGTTGAATGTGTTAAAAAAAAAGTACTTATACAAACACTGACATCTTTTAACCAGGCTTTTAACTCTAAATACTTTCTTGGCAGAAGAACCATTTATTATTCTTCTGGATGGATGGATGAATGGATGGATTCTTAAGAGCCTTATTTTCATTTGAGTGTTTAAATGTTTATGTTTACATTTTAATTTGTTAAAGTTTTAGTAATTTTTTTTTTTTTGATAAAGGCAATTTGAGTGTTCACTTCGCTTGACGTCACCCAAGTTCACCTCCTGTTGGAGACAGCTTCGTCTTTGTTAATAAAGTTGTAAAAAAAAACAAAAAAAACACCTATTTGTTATAGTCCTCTTAGTATAGATCAGGGGTCACCAACCTTTTTGAAACCAAGAGCTACTTCTTGGGTACTGATTAATGCGAAGGGCTACCAGTTTGATACACACTTAAATAAATTGCCAGAAATAGCCAATTTGCTCAATTTACCTTTAACTCTATGTTATTATTAATAATTAATGATATTTACACTTAATTTAACGGTTTAAAAGAGGACAAAACACGAAAAAAATGACTATTAAATTTTGAAACATAGTTTATCTTCAATTTCGACTCTTTAAAATTCAAAATTCAACCGAAAAAAAGAAGAGAAAAAC
>NC_084740.1:42331068-42378568 GCF_033978785.1 Entelurus aequoreus
TCCGCAGGAACCTACCACATAGTGAAGGACATACACTATTTGATTTCCTATTATGCAGCTCATTTTTATTTGACACTTATTGAAATATCTTGCGTGACATCATGTTTTTAAACTATTGCAGTGGCGTTCTGTACAAAAAGTGCACTTTAAAGGCCTACTGAAAGCCACTACTACCAACCACGCAGTCTGATAGTTTATATATCAATGATGAAATCTTAACATTGCAACACATGCCAATACGGCCGGGTTAACTTATAAAGTGCAATTTTAAAATTCCCGCCACACTTCCGGTTCAAAAACTCCTTTGGATATGATTTATGCGCGTGACGTCACAAAAGCAACGGAAGTGGTTGGACCCCATCGGACCCGATAAAAAAGCCTCTTGTTTTCTTCGACAAAATTCCACATTATTCTGGACATCTGTGTTGGTGAATCTTTTGCAATTTGTTTAATGAACAATGGAGACTGCAAAGAAGAACGTTGTAGGTGGGATCGATCGGTGTCTTAGCGGCTAAGTACAATACTGTAATATCTGTGATATTTGCATTAGTGTACTGTCTTTAAGGGTTTGGGGAACGCGCATGCGCGAGTGAATTGGCGGAGAACTTGTGTGTGTGAGCGTGAGTTTTGGCTAACAGCAGCTCGTGTATGTGTGTGCGTTACTTTTTGAACTACAACCAGTTACCGCTTTTTAATAAAGCGATTGAGCAGCGCTTCCTCGTCTGTGTGACTCCTTCTCCACTGCGGGGCATTACAATACTTGCAGCAACACAACAAGGACTACTTACTACGCCTAGCCGATGCTTGCCGCCAAACCCACGGATGAAGTCCTTCGTCGTGCCGTTGATCGCTGGAATGCAGGTGAGCACGGCTGTTGATGGGTTTCTATCTTCTTTTGAGAAGGATGCTACGCGCTAGCTCAGTAGCTAAGTGTGTCACCGATGTATTGTCTTGGAGATAAGTCACTTTAAATGTCCATTTCGCGTGCTCGACTCTCATTTTCAAGAGGATATAGTATCCGAGGTGGTTTAAAATACAAATCCGTGATTCACAATAGAAAAAGGAGAGAGTACATAGTTCTGTGAGGTCTGGTTGCTAAGTTAGCTTCAATGGCGTCGTTAGCACAGCATTGTTAACCTTTGCCAGCCTGGAAAGCATTAACCGTGTATTTACATGTCCACGGTTTAATAGTATTGTTGATTTTCTATCTATCCTTCCAGTCAGGGGTTTATTTATTTTGTTTCTATCTTCATTTGAGAACGATGCTATCGCGCTAGCTCAGTAGCTAAGTGTGTCACCGATGTATTGTCTTGGAGATAAGTCACTTTAAATGTCCATTTCGCGTGCTCGACTCTCATTTTCAAGAGGATATAGTATCCGAGGTGGTTTAAAATACAAATCTGTGATTCACAATAGAAAAAGGAGAGAGTACATAGTTCTGTGAGGTCTGGTTGCTAAGTTGCTAAGTTAGCTTCAATGGCGTCGTTAGCACAGCATTGTTAACCTTCGCCAGCCTGGAAAGCATTAACAGTGTATTTACATGTCCACGGTTTAATAGTATTGTTGATTTTCTATCTATCCTTCCAGTCAGGGGTTTATTTATTTTGTTTCTATCTTCATTTGAGAACGATGCTATCGCGCTAGCTCAGTAGCTAAGTGTGTCACCGATGTATTGTCTTGGAGATAAGTCACTTTAAATGTCCATTTCGCGTGCTCGACTCTCATTTTCAAGAGGATATAGTATCCGAGGTGGTTTAAAATACAAATCCGTGATTCACAATAGAAAAAGGAGAGAGTACATAGTTCTGTGAGGTCTGGTTGCTAAGTTGCTAAGTTAGCTTCAATGGCGTCGTTAGCACAGCATTGTTAACCTTCGCCAGCCTGGAAATCATTAACCGTGTATTTACATGTCCACGGTTTAATAGTATTGTTGATTTTCTATCTATCCTTCCAGTCAGGGGTTTATTTATTTTGTTTCTATCTTCATTTGAGAACGATGCTATTGCGCTAGCTCAGTAGCTAAGTGTGTCACCGATGTATTGTCTTGGAGATAAAAGTCACTTTAAATGTCCATTTCGCGTGCTCGACTCTCATTTTCAAGAGGATATAGTATCCGAGGTGGTTTAAAATACAAATCCGTGATTCACAATAGAAAAAGGAGAGAGTACATAGTTCTGTGAGGTCTGGTTGCTAAGTTAGCTTCAATGGCGTCGTTAGCACAGCATTGTTAACCTTCGCCAGCCTGGAAAGCATTAACCGTGTATTTACATGTCCACGGTTTAATAGTATTGTTGATTTTCTATCTATCCTTCCAGTCAGGGGTTTATTTATTTTGTTTCTATCTTCATTTGAGAACGATGCTATCGCGCTACCTCAGTAGCTAAGTGTGTCACCGATGTATTGTCTTGGAGATAAGTCACTTTAAATGTCCATTTCGCGTGCTCGACTCTCATTTTCAAGAGGATATAGTATCCGAGGTGGTTTAAAATACAAATCCGTGATTCACAATAGAAAAAGGAGAGAGTACATAGTTCTGTGAGGTCTGGTTGCTAAGTTGCTAAGTTAGCTTCAATGGCGTCGTTAGCACAGCATTGTTAACCTTCGCCAGCCTGGAAAGCATTAACCGTGTATTTACATGTCCACGGTTTAATAGTATTGTTGATTTTCTATCTATCCTTCCAGTCAGGGGTTTATTTTTTTTGTTTCTATATGCAGTTAAAGCACGATGCTATCACGTTAGCTCGTAGCTAAAGCATTTCGCCGATGTATTGTCGTGGAGATAAAAGGCACTGAATGTCCATTTCGCGTTCTCGACTCTCATTTTCAAGAGGATATAGTATCCGAGGTGGTTTAAAATACAAATCCGTGATCCACAATATAAAAAGGAGAGTGTGGAATCCAATGAGCCAGCTTGTACCTAAGTTACGGTCAGAGCGAAAAAAGATACGTCCATCACTGCCTCTCAAGTCGTTCACTGTAACGTTCCTCATCTACGAATCTTTCATCCTCGCTCAAATGAATGGGGTAATCATCACTTTCTCGGTCCGAATCTCTCTCGCTCCATTGTAAACAATGGGGAATTGTGAGGAATACTAGCTCCTGTGACGTCACGCTACTTCCAGTACAGGCAAGGCTTTTTTTTATCAGCGAGCAAAAGTTGCGAACTTTATCGTCGATTTTCTCTACTAAATCCTTTCAGCAAAAATATGGCAATATCGCGAAATGATCAAGTATGACACATTGAATGGATCAGCTATTCCCGTTTAAATTTAAAAAAATCATTTCAGTAGGCCTTTAATTTAGTGTTGTTTTGATAAGTCATCTTAGTGACATCATGCACAAAAGTGCACTAATAGCTTGTTTTAAAATGTCTCTGACAATCTTACACTTTCTGTTTTGGAAATGACATGAATGTTTGTGCCACTGCTTAATAACTGTTTAATAAATACACTTTTGCTAAATTTACTTAGTTGTGATTTCCCTCTCTGCATGAAAGTTTAAAATGAGCATATATTAATGCAGTATGAACAACAATGTTTTTATGTAGACACATAGAATCATCATACTGCTGTGATTATATGTATCAGGTAGGGATGTCCGATAATGGCTTTTTTGCCGATATCCGATATTGTCCAACTCAATTACCGATACCGATATATACAGTCGTGGAATTAACACATTATTATGCCTAATTTGCAAGACCAGGTATGGTGAAGATAAGGTCCTTTTTTTTATAGAGATATATATCGTGTATCGCGATATGGCCTAAAAATATTGAGATATTAAAAAAAGGCCATATCTCCCAGCCCTAACTGTAACCCTTACATATAATGCATAACTTACAAATCCCTCATCAATTGGTAATAAATCCAAGCCTACTACACTCACCACTTGAAGGAAAGCTATGTAAAAAAAAAAAAAAACATGCTTTGCTACACATCTTCACGATCCCTCTGGGCTGGACCTTTTGAAAGACTGCTTGCGGGACATAAAGGAGTGGATGTCACAAAGCTTCCTGCAGCTCAATGACACCAAGAGTGAAATTCTTCTGTTTGGCAACTCCACCTCGGTCAGTCAGATCAGAAAGAATTTGGGAAGTTTGGCCACTCTTGAAAAACCCCATGTCAAAAACCTTGGGGTCATATTCGACCCAGACCTCAAGTTTGACAAGCAAGTGAAATCTGTGGTGAAATCCTGTTTTTTCCAACTACGCACCATAGCCAAGATCAAGTCTTTCCTCTCCTCCAGTGACCTACGGAGGGTCGTGTTGATGTTCATCTTTTCTAGACTGGACTATTGCAATGCCCTTTATGCTGGGGTCACCGACAAGACCATCAATAGCATGCAGCTAGTACAAAATGCAGCTGCCAGGCTGGTGACAGGCGCAAAAATGAGGGAACATATTTCTCCCATCCTCTCCTCCCTTCACTGGCTCCCAGTGAAGCGTAGAGTGAAATTTAAGATCGCCACGTATGTCTTCAAAGCGCTCAATGGTCTCGCCCCAGCTTACATTAAAGATCTCCTGGACCAACCCACCAGCTCCAGGCTTGGTCGTTGCCTTAGATCGGACAACCAGATGACCCTGAAGGTCCCACGGTCAAATCTGGTGACAAAGGGAGACTGTGCTTTCTCAGTGATGGCACCTAGGTTATGGAATAAGCTCCCCCTGAATATTAAGTCCGCCACCACTCTGGACTCTTTTAGAGCACAGCTTAAAACTCACCTTTTTACCGCAGATGACTTTTAATTTATGTGTTCATTGTGAGTCTTAAATGTTTAGTTTAGATTCCTTTGTGTGTCTCAGTCTCTGTTTATGTTTGTGCTGATGATGTAACAGTTGGTTGGGGGGGCGCATAATAAATGAAAATAACATAACATAACATCTTAAATTACAGTCTGACGCTCAGGCCAACTATCCGCTAATTAGTTACAGACGGCGGAGTTTTAAGTTGGATCATTTAGTTTTTCCTTCAGTTAATATGCTAGCCAGAATGTTAATGTGTCATGTTAGCATGTAGCTCACATAGCTATGCTAGTGTTGCTAACGTTTGTGTCGTCCTGTCCCACTCCTTAAAGGCCTACTGAAATTTTTTTTTTTTATTTAAACGGGAATAGCAGATCCATTCTATGTGTCATACTTGATCATTTCGCGATATTGCCATATTTTTGCTGAAAGGATTTAGTAGAGAAAATCGACGATAAAGTTCGCAACTTTTGCTCGCTGATAAAAAAAAGCCTTGCCTGTACCGGAAGTAGCGTGACGTCACAGGAGGTAATATTCCTCACAATTTTCCTTTGTTTACAATGGAGCGAGAGAGATTTGGAGCGACAAAGCGACGATTACCCCATTAATTTGAGCGAGGATGAAAGATTTGTGGATGAGGAACGTTAGAGTGAAGAACTAGAGGCAGTGCAGGACGTATCTTTTTTCGCTCTGACCGTAACTTAGGTACAAGCTGGCTCATTGGATTCCACACTCTCTCCTTTTTCTATTGTGGATGACGGATTTGTATTTTAAACCACCTCGGATACTATATCCTCTTGAAAATGAGAGTCGAGCACGCGAAATGGACATTCACAGTGACTTTTATCTCCACGACAATACATCGGTGACACACTTAGCTACTGAGCTAACGTGATAGCATCGTTCTCAAATGCAGATAGAAACAAAATACATAAATCCCTGACTGGAAGGATAGACAGAAGATCAACAATACTATCAAACCATGTACATGTAACTACACGGTTAATAATTCTCAGCCTGGTAAAGCTTAACAATGCTGTTGCTAACGACGCTAAGGCTAATTTATCAACTTAGCAACCGGACCTCACAGAGCTATGATAAAAACATTCACGCTCCATCTACGCCAGCCGGCCCTCATCTGCCCATCAACAGCCGTGCTCACCTGCGTTCCAGCGATCGACGGCGCGACGAAGGACTTCATCCGTGCGTTTGGCGGCTAGCATCGGCTAGGCGTCTGCTAAGTAAGTAGTCCTTGTTGTGTTGCTACAGCCAGCCGCTAATACACCGATCCCACCTACAACGTTCTTCTTTACAGCCTCCATTGTTCATTAAACAAATTGCAAAAGATTCACCAACACAGATGTCCAGAATACTGTGGAATTATGAAACGAAAACAGAGCTTGTTGTATAGGATTCTCCGGGCTCCGAATACTTCCCTTGTCCTCGTGACGTCACACGCATACGTCAGCATAATAAAACGTTTTTAACCGGAAGTGTGGCGGGAAATTTAAAATTGCACTTTATAAGTTAACCCGGCCGTATTGGCATGTGTTGCAATGTTAAGATTTCAACATTGATATATAAACTATCAGACTGTGTGGTCGGTAGTAGTGGGTTTCAGTAGGCCTTTAATGTTACGTTGTTGTGTGTGATATATAACAGATGTTACATTGAACGGGTGCAGTGTTGCATGTAAAAAGTGTATACAAAATAGCTTCTTGGAGGCACACAATCGGAGAAAAACAACCAAAATGGTGTTTATTAAAAGCACTTTTAAACTGTCCAATGCTTCTAATACACTGCTATGTACCGTCAGACAATTATTTCAAATGATTCCTTTAGTTTCGCCAGGTCTAACATCAAAGCATTGTGGATAAGTCCTATCCATGTGGCATTGGCCCTTTAAGAGGGCCCACTGTTAGCACAGTGGAGGTAAACATGGACTTAATAACATGGACTTCGGGCTGTGCTCGCGGAATACCCAGCTTTTGTTGGCACAGGAGAACAAAATGTCAACACTCATTTGAATTGGCCAGTGGCAAACGTTGCAGCCTTGAACGTTCGCCATGTTTTACCTGAGGTGGCGACAACCACATGTGGCCCAGTTCCATAGCTTAGGGACACGATCTTCTTCCCACACAGGACATCAATCCTGCGCGGCTCGATGGTGCTCTGCAGGTCCCCCAGGCCTAGACAGCTGCTCATGTTGGTGCCCACGCCGAAAACCTGCAAAGACAAAGAATAAAGTGTATTATTAAAGAGACAGTACGCCCTCTATGAAGACCAGCTGTGACCTGAAGTCCATCCATCCATCCATTTTTAACCGCTTACTCCCTTCGGGGTCGCGGGGGGCGCTGGAGCCTATCTCAGCTACAATCGGGCGAAAGGCGGGATACACCCTGGACAAGTCGCCACCTCATCGCAGGACCTGAAGTCTCACCTGGTCAAAATCTCCCCAATACTTTCTGCTACCTTTGTGCTGCAAAATTTCTTGTCAAACTTTTTTCACCAAGTACCACCATAATGACCAACTTTACAACACAGTAGCGTGACAGGCCTAAGTAGTCATTAAAAACAAGGCATAGGTTTTATTTTAAGTATATTTCATCGTTTTGTCCCCAGCAACATTACACACACTTTGAACAGTAACACTGTGTTTAAAAAATTCATTAAGTGATTCTTTGGCGTACCACCACAGTTTGAGAATCACTGGTCTAACTATTAGTCTTGAGGTTACTAACGTTTTATTATACCTTGTCAAAATATCTCCAAACTAGTCCCATTCACAGGTTTTCTGCAGATATCAACCACCGTAATTTAATGCTTTTTAATGCCTTTTAATGCAACTTAAAACAGTTTTAATGCCAGTGATGTCCTACTACAGATACACATACACATATATATATATATATATATATATATATATATAGTGTTTCCCATAAACTGCCAAGATACCTGTGGCGGTGGGGGCGTGGCTATGGGTGTGGCTATGGGCGTGGTCAACATGACATCATCGAGTAATTTGCATAATTTACTACAATGATATGATTTTCTCTAAAAAGGCTCAAAAAATGTATACTTACTAATTAATAATAACAGTTTTGTTTTAAACGTCCATCCATTCATCCATTTTACAATATAATTACAACACTTTATGTACATATTTATATACAGATTTGAACAATAAGTTATTCACTGAAATATATTTATTAATTGTGGTTCTTACAAAAAATATATCTTATAAAATATAAAAGCTAAAATGTCTCTTAAAGCTCTGCCCCTTTAATTAGTGCATACTAAATAATTTAACTTTAGCCTACTACTACAACCATATTATTTACCAGCAACATAAAGTGAAACAGAGGCAGAGGTGTCCTGCCACAGTCAGTAACAAATAAACAGAAAACAGTTGTGGTCAAATACAAATAAGGCAACAAGAGAAGTATCCTACACTTCTCCTTTGTAAAGTAAATCTGAACAGCCTATGTGGGCATCTACATCAACTATATGATTTGCCTGAGAAGCTGGACAGGACAAAAAAAAAAAAAAAAATGTAAAATTCAAAAATAAATAAAAAAATTATTATTTGTGGCGGACGTAATTCTTTCGTGGCGGGCCGCCACAAATAAATGAATGTGTGGGAAACACTGATATATATATATATATATATATATATATATATATATATATATATATATATATATATATATATATATATATATATATATATATATATAGTCAAAATCATACAATTGTCTCTATAGACAAATTGTAATCATTTGACAGTAATAATAAAAATGTTTACACTAACATTGGCCAAATTAAGCACTTATGTAAGAATATGTAATAACAATTCAATAAACATGTTTACCATTGTAATTGGAAGGTTAGTAACTTTATTATCCTAAGTAGGTAAATAAAATGGACTCTCAATGTTTGTTGGCAAAAATTGCATTTCAATAAATATTGAACATCCTGAAGTGCAGTTTTCTTTCCCAATTGGAAAAAATGGGTCGGGTGGTTTGTTTTGTTGTCTTTTTTTTTGCCAATTGCAATTGTATGAATTTTTTTTTGCTCTAGACATTGTATTTAATTATTTTTAATGCCGTTTAAGGCCTTCATTTTCGCAAAATCCATTTAATGACTTTTAATTAATGCTTTTTAATGACCCACGGAAGCCCTGATTCAATTGCGCAGCAATTATTTTGTCTATGATCATTTTTATGTCAAAGTTTGATAGTTTGTGTGTTAATGTGTAATTAACGTGTAATGACCGTGTTAGTGTAAAACGTTAGGCAAAAACATTTGCAACACAAACGATTGAAAAAGTTTGGGGGGATTTTGACAAGTTATGAGGTTATGAGTCATAACGGTGATCAACGGTAATAAAATAAAAACTATAATAGAAAAAAAATTGCAGCAAAAACAAATTGGGCAAGTTTTGGGAGATTTTCTCATAGTTGGAGGGCGGATATGTATAATAACACGTTATTAACATGTTACCATAGATATTATATATTGATAACATAAAACTATAATAGTTAGACAAAAAATGTTTCCAGCACAAACGTTTGGGACTAGTTTTGGGAGGTTTTGACAAGTTGGTTGGGGGGCTGGTTATGAATGATAACATGTTAATTTCAGGGTAATAACAAAACTATAAAAAGTCAAAATTATAACTATAATAGTTACACAAAGATTTTTGCAGCACCAATGTTTGGGACTAGTTTGGAGAGATTTTAACAGTTGGAGGGCTGGCTATGAATAATAACACGTTAATTGCATGGTAATAACAAAACTATAAAGGTTAAAAACATATCGATGATAATAGTTACACAAAAATGTTTGTAGCACATATGTGTTGGACTCATTTGGGGAGATTTTGACCAGTTGGAGGGCTGATTATGAATAATAACACGTTAATTAAATGGTAATAACATAAAAACTATAAAAGTTAAAAACAGATCTATGATAATAGTTACACAAAAATGCTTGTAGCACAAATCTTTGGGACTCGTTTGGGGAGGTTTTGACAAGTTGGCGAGCTGGTTATGAATAATAACACATTAATTACATGGTAATAACTAGGGCTGCAACTAACGATTAATTTGGATAATCGATTAATCTGTCGATTATTACTTCGATTAATCGATTAATAATCGGATAAAAGAGACCAACTACATTTCTATCCTTTCCAGTATTTAATTGGGGGGGAAAAACAGCATACTGGCACCATACTTATTTTGATTATTGTTTCTCAGCTGTTTGTACATGTTGCAGTTTATAAATAAAGGTTTATAAAAATAAAAAAAATTAAATGTAAAATAATTTTTTTTTTTTAAACATTTTTTAAAAAATGCCTCTGCGCATGCGCATAGCATATATCCAACGAATTGATGACTAAATTAATTGCCAACTATTTTTATAATCGATTTTCATCGATTTAATCGATTAGTTGTTGCAGCCCTAGTAATAACATAAAAACTACAAAAGGCTCAAAACAAAACTAATAGACAAAAAGTGTTTGCAGGACAAACATAGCACAAAAGTTTGGGACTAGTTTGGGGAGTTATTGACAAGATAAAAACTATAATAGTTGGACAAACCAATTGGACAACGATTGGGAAAAGGTGGGGGGGCAACTTCACACAGGTATCATAGTGCAGTAGTTTATTTAAATTAGTGAAGTGCAAACAAAGGTTTCTTAACCTTTTAGCCTCAAATCAACAGTAAATAAAATAAAGTGGAAATGAAAATACATCATCACCAATTTAGTCATAATTTTTGTGCTCAAAAAACTTTTCTATGACTTTTCCCCGCAGACTTCTTCTGTTTGTTTGATATTGTCATTACTGCCACAGGTGGTGGAAACGTGTATTACAACTGAGCTCATACGGACAAAAGCTAAAGAACAAATGTTTATGGCAGCCCTCTAGGAAGATCACTCTCAATTTCAATCCTATTCAATAATAACAGTGCTAAAATAAATAAAAATAAACATAAGTTAATGAAATAAATACAAACAAAATATAATTAAAACATATGAATTCTAACTGAATTTAATAATAAATATTATTAAATATATGTTTTTAAATAAATCGTGAATAAAATTAAAGTGTAAATGAATACACAGCTTCACCACTTCAGTCATAATTTTTGGCGCTCAAAAAACTTTTCTATGACTTTAGCCCCAGACTTCTTGTTTGTTTGATATTGTCATTACTGCCACAAGTGGTGGTCAAGTGTATTACAAGTGAGTACCGTTGCGGCCTATAAGAAACAGAGAAGTTTTGGCGGCCCTCTAGGGGATGCTGGTGGCCCTGCAATGGCTAAGCAACACTGCTGTAAACAATACTGTTTGTTCTGAAAGGTGAGGCATGCGCAGGATAAAAATGGAGCTGGCTGTGGAATTAGGCCTATACGGCTAAAGATAGCGCCATCCCATCTGCTTATCCCCGTGCCTGGATCAAGACTCGCAGCATTTTCTCTGACCGACCTGACACAAGTCGGGGATCGTTACCTCATCGTTAACGGTGACGTAGAGGGCTTCGTTGGCGCCGCTTCCTAAAACACAAGCCTGCCGGATGAGGCCGAGTTCCTGGGGCGGGAGGAGGGCAAACACTGGCCACTTCCCGACGTCCAGCATGCCACTCGCTCTCTGAAAGAAAAACAAAGGTTTGCTGAATCTCAACTGCACGCTGCTTTAACATGGAGTGTGTCCATCATCGTCATGGCAAAAACATGTCAAAGAAATATTGACCAGCATCACCTTTGTTTCTACTTTTGTTGTCTTTGAATTGCGCCTGAAAATTATTATTTTACTCACATTACCATCATATATTTGTTTGAACACTTATCACAAAAATGTACATCTTCAATGTACAGTAGGGGTGTCCACATTTTTAGCTGCCATTTTGATATTTTTCATTTTCAAAATTTTTTAAGATTTTTTTTTTTCCTTTAGGATCCCCTCAAATTTGGTCTTGGGGACTCAGAAAGGTCTCAGTCATAAAAATTTAGAAAAATAGATCATATATTATTTTTTTTTCAATGCTTAGCTCTCTAGATCAACTTCAGATCTAAAGTTTTTATTATTTTTTATGTTTTATGCCCTATTTGTCAAAGAAAACCCTTTTTTATGATAAAAACACAAAGTTAGCAAATTTTCCCCCAAAAAATGCCAAAGTGGAATATTTGATGTGAAGTAATGGAAACCTTAAATAGGGCAATAATTCATAACAAAATTGATTTTGATTCATTATTATTTTTTGATCAAAGATAAAGAAAAAATCCATTAAAATTACTCATAAAAGTGTTAAAAATAAGTCATACATAATTATTTTATTTTTTTACTTTCAATGCTTAAATCTCTAGATCAACTTAATATCTGTCCACCGATTATGTTTTTATTTAATGTTTTATGTTTGTTTGTTTAATGCCCTTTTTGTCATAGAAAACATAGTTTTTTTTAATGGCAAACACACTAAAGCTGCAATATATTTCCCCCAAAATATTTAAAAGTGGAATATTTGATGCGATGTAATATGAGCCTTAAATAGGTCAATAATTCATAACAACATTAATTTTGATTCATTATTATTTTTTGAGTAATGACAGTTTTAAAGAAAAAAAAATCCCACTAAAGTTCTCAGGGATCCAAAAGGGCCCCACTCATGAAAGTGATAAAATAAGTCATACACTTTAGTTATTTTTTTACTTTCAACCCTTAAATCTTGAGATCAACTTCAGAGCTCTCCATCAATGTTAAGTTTTTATTTTATTCTGTGTATTTTTTTGAGTTTTGTTTGTAAGTATTATGCCCTTTTGTCATAGAAAGCTTTGTTTCTAAAGGCAAACACACAAAATGTGCAATATTTTCCCCCAAAAAAATTTCACAGTGGAATATTTGGTGTGAAGTAATTGGAGCAACGACAGCTTTGAGGAAGAAAAACAAATCACACTAAAATTATTGGTTATCCAAAAGGACCCCACTAGTAAAAGTGTTAAAAATAAGACATTATTTTGAATTTGTACATCAACTTCACATATGTCCGTCGATGATGTTATTTATGCTATTATTTTGTTTGTTTAATGTCTTTTTGTCATAGAAAACTTGGCAAACGCACAAAATCTTCAATATTTCCCCAAAAAAATATTTCAAAGTGGAATATTTGATGTCAATAATAGGTCAATAATTCATAACATTGATTTTGATTCTTTATTATTTTTTGAGCAGTGATAGCTTTGAGGAAGAAAAAATAAATCACACTAAAATTATTAGTTATCCAAAATGACCCACAAAAGTGTTAGAAATAAGTCACGTAATTTTTTTATTTTCTTACTTTTAACGCTTAAATTTCTCGATCACTTCAGATCCAGAATGTCCGTCAATTATGTTATTTATGCTCTTTGTTTGTTAAATGTATTTTTGGCATTGAAAACTTGGCAAACGCACAAAATCTGCAATACTTCCCCCAATAAATATTTCAATGTGGAATATTTGATGTGAAGTACTTGGAGCCTTAAATATGGCAACATTTCAAAACAACATTGATATTACTTCATTATTATTTTTTGAGCAATGACAGATTTGAGGAAGAAAAACAAATCACACTAAAATGATTGGTTATCCAAAATGAACCATAGTCACATTATTTTTAAATGTTCTTCTTTTTAACGCTTACATTTCTCCATCAACTTCAGATACAGTATGCCCGTCAATTATGTTATTTATGCTATTTGTTTGTTTGTTAAATGTCTTTTAGTCATAGAAAACTTGGCAAACGCACAAAATCTGCAATATTTTTCTCCTAAAATATTTCAAATTTGAATATTTGATGTGAAGTAATTGGAGCCTTAAATTTGCCAATAATTCATAACAGAATTGATTTTGATTAATTGTTATTTTTTGAGCAATGACAGTTTTAAAGAAAAAACAATCCCACTATAGTTATTAGGGATCCAAAATGGCCCCTCTCATAAAAGTGTTAAAAATAAGTCATACATTTTATTTATTTTTATTTCAACCATAAACCTCTAGATCAACTTCAGACTAGGGCTGGGCGATATGGCCTTTTTTTAATATCTCAATATTTTAAGGCCATGTCACGATACACGATATATATGTGGATATTTTGCCTTAGCCTTGAATGAACACTTGATGCATATAATCACAGCAGTATGATGATTCTATGTGTCTACATTAAAACATTCTTGTTCATACTGCATTAATATATGCTACTTTTAAACTTTCATGCAGAGAGGGAAATCACAACTAAAAGTGTATTTATTAAACAGTTATTAAGCAGTGGCACAAGCATTCATGTCATTTCCAAACAGAAAGTGCAAGATTGTCAGAGACATTTTAAAACAAGCTATGAGTGCACTTTTTTGAATGATGTCACTAAGATGACTTATCAAAACAACACTAAATTAAAGTGCACTTTTTGTACAGAACGCCACTACAATAGTTTAAAACAAATAAAGTGCACTTTTGTGCATGATGACACACAAGATATTTCAATAAGAGTCACATAAAAATGAGCTGCATATCAAATAGTATATGTCCTACGGTGTTGATGTGGAAATAGTTGCTTCGGCATTTAGTTGGTGTGGCACCGAACGGAGATGTTGACATGTAAAGACATATTCCCGCTTGAAGCCAAACCACCGTCAGACGATGGACCCAGTGCTGTTTTTCTTGGGAATTAATTATTCCTCCATTTACCAGATTTGCACCTTCTTTCTCTCGTATTACCACTCAAACCACACTGTTAGCTGTTAGCATCACAGCTAATGTTACCATCTCGCTACCTGTCTGCTCCACGGGAGCGTGTGACGTTGCTCATGTGACAGTATGTGACGTATGTAAGAAGGTGCGCTTGTTTTAAAGTCTCTGTGAGAAGGAGAGACAGGAAAGAGTGAGAAGAGCCTGTAGTGTAATGCCCACAGCTAAAAGCAACTGCGTGAGAACGTATACTCCAATATCACCATATAGTCATTTTATATATCGCACAGAGACAAACCCGCGATATATCGAGTATATAAATATATCGCCCAGTCCTACTTCAGACCTATCCATCAATTATACGTTTTTATAATTTTTTGAAGTTTGTGTTTGTTTAATGCCCTTAGTTTTATGATGGCAAACACACAAAATCTGCAATATTTTCCTTTAAAAAAAAAAATCAAAATAAGACGTAATTTGGAGCTTTAAAAATGTCAATTCATAACATTGATTTTGATTCATTATTTTGGAGCAATGACAGTATTAAAGAAAAAACAGCCTGCATGTCAATACAATCAACATTGCAACTTTTTCTTGTTACATTCAATCTGTTTGCTGTATTATTCCACTTTTTATCTATATTTTTTGTAATGTTATACTTAGAGATGTCCGATAATGGCTTTTTTCCAAACATCCGATATTCCGATATTGTCCAACTCTTAATTACCGATTCCGATATCAACCGATACCGATATATACAGTCGTGGAATTAACACATTATTATGCCTAATTTTATTGTGATGCCCCGCTGAATGCATTAAAACCATGTAACAAGGTTTTCCAAAATAAGAGAACAACTTCAACTCAAGTTTTGTAAAAAAGTGCCAACATGACACTGCCATATTTGTATATATTTTTTTAACATGCCTTAAAACAGCAGTTTGGAATTTGCACATACATTACATAGAAACTAGTAATGAATGAAAATTAGTAAAATTAACTGTTAAAGGTTAGAACTATTAGTAGACCAGCAGCACGCACAATCATGTGTGCTTACGGACTGTATCCCTTGCAGACTGTATTGATATATATTGATATATTAGACTTAGACTTCCTTTTTATTGTCATTCAAATTTTAACTTTACAGTACAGATAAGAACAAAATTTCGTTACAATAGCTCATGGTAGTGCAGGATAAAAAAGCAATAAGGTGCATATGTAAATAAATAAATAGGTTACTGTACAGATAAATATATTGCACTTTTTCATATGCATCCACATTTATGGATGTGTGATATATTGTCTTTTTTATTCCAGCGAGTTAATCCATTTTGGGGGGGAGTTGAGGGGATAATTATGTTGCGTTCCAGAGTCTTACGGCCTGAGGGAAGCTGTTACAGAACCTGGAGGTTCTGTAACAGGAACCAGAATATTAATAACAGAAAGAAACAACCCTTTTGTGTGAATGAGTGTGAACGAGTGTAAATGGGGGAGGGAGGTTTTTTGGGTTGGTGCACTAATTGTAAGTGTATCTTGTGTTTTTTATGTTGATTTAATAATAAAAATAAAAAAAAACCATACCGATAATTTCCTATATTACATTTTAAAGCATTTATCGGCCGAATGAGGGTCTTTAATTTGACCTGCTGCTGTACTCTTGTCTCAAAGTGTTAACATGTGCTCAATGTTTCCTTACCATTATTGCTATGTTGTCTATTACCATTGTTGGTATATTCATTATTCCTACATTGTTGATACATATTATTGTTAGTGTAATAATTATTGTTAATTGTGGTAATGCCACTATGATACAACATCTGTATTATAATCCTTGAACAAAGTAAGAGTGAAACTCATGTGAATAATCACTGAATGGAGAACTGGGGGTGGGATTAAATAAGTTATCTTCTTCCCACTCCCTTTCAGGCAAAACTGGACAATCATGCATTACATACTATACATTACCTTTTGCACTATATATATATATATATATATATATATATATATATATATATATATATATATATATATATATATATATATATATATATATTATTATGTGTTGTCAACTTTGTACTTTTTTATGTCATTGCCTGAAATAAATAAATAAATGAAAAATGAAAAAAATGAATAATATCGGCAGGCCGATATTATCGGACATCTCTAGTTATACTTAGAATGTGCTGCAGGCCATAAAAAATGACGTGCGTGCGACAAATGGCCCCCCGGGGCCGCACTTTGGATACCAATGACGTCATCGGCGTAAATGTTTCTCAGACTAAGAGTGGTTTTAGAATATAATATTTAGAATATAACAGCACTTGACTTATCAAAGCTTTTAAAGTTGGTGTTGTTACCTTGGTGATGTTCTGAAGCGGACACTTTGTGCAAACACATTCATTAGCATTAGCATTAGCATTAGCCTTGCTGTTTATTTCCAAGTGCTAAGCTAATAGCTAATAGCACCCAACTCAAGTGTTTGTATGCTAATTAGCATGAAGCGCTAAGGCCGGTGGGTCACACGCTTACCTTGCTGTTTGACACAAAACAGTATTTTGTCTTCGTCCTCCAGTGGGCCGCGGGGCAGTAAAGTCAATGTTTGGCAGGTCAAGTCGGATTTATTGTCACAACATGTTAGCATCGGCGGCTACTTGTCGTTAGCTAGCTGGCTTGTACACTTCCTGCGCCCAGGTGGTGCTGCATTCAAAGACATCGCGGGCTTGGAGAACCTGTTTGATTCAATTCAAAATCACAAACTACACAACACTATTTCAATAAAAGTGCACTCCGATTTTTTTTATTAAATGACACAAAAAACAAAAACATGTATTTTCTTCTTTTTTCTTTACGGAAACCATCACGTGAAACCAAAGATCCCTATTTCCACTGAACTACACATTGAACTCCTTCCTCGCTGTTTGTTTTTGCTGCGTTAAATGCACTTCTTAAAACATCCAGCGGAGGGCGCTACAAACAGTTTTGATTGATTGATTGATTGATTGATTGATTGATTGATTGATTGACTGATTGATTGATTGATTGATTGATTGAGACTTTTATTAGTAGATTGCACAGTGAAGTACATATTCCGTACAATTGACCACTAAATGGTAACACCCCAATAAGTTTTTCAACTTGTTTAAGCCGCTTAAATTGATTCATGATACAAATATATACTATCAGCATAATACAGTCATAACACAAGATAATCATCAGAGTATATACATTGAATTATTTACATTATTTACAATCCAGGGTGGGATGTGGAGGGGGTGGGGGGGGTTAGGTTTGGTTGTTATCATCACTTCAGTCATCAACATTTGCATCATCAGAGAAATGGACATTGAAACAGTGTAGGACTGACTTGGTAGGATATGTACAGCAAGTAGTGGACATAGAGAGATCAGAAAGTATCTACATTTGATTATTTACAATCCGGGGAGGGTGTTAGTTTAGGGTTTAAGTTGCCTGGAGGTGTACTTTTATTGCGGTTTTGAAGGAGGATAGAGATGCCCTTTCTTTTACACCTGTTGGGAGGTGCTAGGGTACCAGGAGGTGCATGCGTAATCGAAAAAGGGTTAAATGAGAGTTCCCGCTGGAATCTTCATGGTGCTTCTGTTGAACAGAGAGGAGATTCTATAGAGAAATCATCGTTCCTTGGTTGACCTTTTTGATTACCTTGGTTGCCATTTTATCACAGGAAAGATTAGCCTCTAGAATGGAACTCACGGTGAGTCCAAATAACAGGGCGACATTTCTTACTTTTTTACATCAAAGTCAAAAGAAATATCGTCCACTTTGATGTATGTTATATATGTGCAATTACACAACTAGGATTTGCAACCACAATTATGATAGTATGAATAATTATTGTACCTTATCACTAATAAGGAAGACCTCCTGTGTGACAGAATCATTTCTGCAACCCCTTCTGAATTGAAGTACTATTCGATCATGTTTATTTATTCATGTGTTTAAGGCACATACATTATCCTACATTCTTTATGTATTTGCTGACGACAACAATTTTTTTCTGTGTAATTCCTCTCACTAACTTCTCTTTCTGTCAGCCTCCATGAGCTGTGCACGTGTTTTCACTCCCAACATGACATGACAATCAACAATGTCCCCACAAAGAAGGATAAAAACAACTGAAATATTCTTGATTGCTAAAACAAAGTACAAACCCCATTTCCATATGAGTTGGGAAACTGTGTTAGATGTAAATATAAACGGAATACAATGATTTGCAAATCCTTTTCAAGCCATATTCAATTGAATGCACTACAAAGACAACATATTTGATGTTCAAACCCATAAACTTTATTATTTTTTGCAAAAAATAATTAACTTAGAATTCATGGCTGCAACACGTGCCAAAGTAGTTGGGAAAGGGCATGTTCACCACTGTGTTACATGGCCTTTCCTTTTAACAACACTCAGTAATAGTTTGGTATTACCGTTGTGGTATTTTAGGCTTCATAATGCGCCACACATTTTCAATGGGAGACAGGTCTGGACTACAGGCAGGCCAGTCTAGTACCTGCACTCTTTTACTATGAAGCCACGTTGATGTAACAAGTGGCTTGGCATTGTCTTGCTGAAATAAGCAGGGGCGTCCATGGTAACGTTGCTTGGATGGCAACATATGTTGCTCCAAAAGCTGTATGTACCTTTCAGCATTAATGGCGCCTTCACAGATGTGTAAGTTACCCATGTCTTGGGCACTAATACACCCCCATACCATCACACATGCTGCCTTTTACACTTTGCGCCTAGAACAATCCGGATGGTTCTTTTCCTCTTTGGTCCGGAGGACACGACGTCCAGTTTCCAAAAACAATTTGAAATGTGGACTCGTCAGACCACAGAACACTTTTCCACTTTGTATCAGTCCATTTTTCAATGAGCTCAGGCCCAGCGAAGCCGACGACGTTTCTGGGTGTTGTTGATAAACGGTTTTCGCCTTGCATAGGAGAGTTTTAACTTGCACTTACAGATGTAGCGACCAACTGTAGTTACTGACAGTGGGTTTCTGAAGTGTTCCTGAGCCCATGTGGTGATATCCTTTACACACTGATGTCGCTTGTTGATGCAGTACAGCCTGAGGGATGGAAGGTCACGGGCTTAGCTGCTTACGTGCAGTGATTTCTCCAGATTCTCTGAACCCTTTGATGATATTACGGAGCGTAGATGGTGAAATCCCTAAATTCCTTGCAATAGCTGCTTGAGAAAGTTTTTTCTTAAACTGTTCAACAATTTGCTCAGGCATTTGTTGACAAAAGTGGTGACCCTCGCCCCATCCTTGTTTGTGAATGACTGAGCATTTCATGGAATCTACTTTTATACCCAATCATGGCACCCACCTGTTCCCAATTTGCCTGTTCACCTGTGGGATGTTCCAAATAAGTGTTTGATGAGCATTCCTCAACTTTATCAGTATTTATTGCCACCTTTCCCAACTTCTTTGTCACGTGTTGCTGCCATCAAATTCTAAAGTTAATGATTATTTGCGAAAAAAAAAAATGTTTATCAGTTTGAACATCAAATATGTTGTCTTTGTAGCATATTCAACTGAATATGGGTTGAAAATCATTTGCAAATCATTGTATTCCGTTTATATTTACATCTAACACAATTTCCCAACTCATATGGAAACAGGGTTTGTACTTCCTATGTTTACTGGGGACACATGTGTTCCAGTGTACTTACTACTACTGCTGGGTATAATGCACATGTGTTCCTTTGTACCTACTACTTTTACTGGGTACACTACACACATGCTCCTATGTGCTTACTACTTTTACTGAGTAGTGGGTATACATGGGTTCCTGTGTACTTACTACTTTTTATTGGGAACACATGTGTTCCTGTGTACTGTTTGCTTTTATAGATTACTATGTACTTTTTACTTTTACTGGGTAAACTTGTGTTCCTGTCTACATTCTAACATGAATAGTAGAGTTTAGACAAAAATAATGAAGATCTCCCTCCTGAATCTCACTCACTATTTGGGAAACACTGTTTTAGTTTGGTTTTAGTTTTTCAGTAAATACAGCACATAAGCCCACTAAAATACCCCAATGGTAAATCAGATTATAAAAAATTGTTAAGTTAAAAAGTCATAATTTTGAGAAAGGAAAATTGAAATCATAAGATAAAAAATTAAAATCATGAGATTAAAAATCATAATTATGATATATAAAATCGAAATTATGAATGGGATGAGAAAATCGAAATTATGAGATGAAAAAAAAATCGAAATTATGAGATAAAAAGTAAACAATTATGGGATAGGCAAGTGATAATTATGAAATAAAAAGTCAAAATACGAAAGTCAAAATTGTCAGATAAAAAATATAATTATGAGATATAAAGTCGAAAGTATGAATGGAATAAGAAAATCGTAATTATGAGATAAAAACTTTTAATTATGTGAGAAGAAAGTTATAATTATGAGATAAAAAGTCATAATTATGGTATAAAGTCAAAATTATGGGATAAAAAAAATTTGAAATTCCAAAATTAAAAATCATAATTATGGGATACAAAGTCAAAATTAAGAATGTGATAAGAACATTGAAATTATGATATAAAAAGTTACAATTATGAGATAAGAAAGTCATAATTCTGAGATTAAAAAGTCATAATTGTGGAAAAAGGTGAAATTATATGATTAAAAAAAATGAAATTCCAAAATTAAATATCATAATTAGGTCGAAAGTCTAAATTAAAAATGGGATAAAAAAATCCAAATTATCAGATTTAAAAAAAAAATCACAATTATGAGATAAAAAGTTACAATTATGAGATAAGAAAGTCATAATTATGAGATAAAAAGTCGTAATTATGAGATAAAAAGTCGTAATTATGAGATAAAAAGTCATAATTATGAGATAAAAAGTCATAATTATGAGATAAAAAGTCACGTCACGAATGGATGAGAAAGTCAAAATGATAAGATTATGAAAAATAAATGGTAATTATAAGGTAAGAAATTCATGAGATAATATTTATTGATTTATAATTGATACTGGATAAAATAGGTTTTATTGATACTGGATGAAATTGTTTTTATTGATACTGGATGGATTTAGCTTTATTGATACTGGATAGAATTGGTTTATTGATACAGGATGGAATTGTTTTATTGATACTGGATGAAATTGGTTTATTGATACTGGATGGAATTGTTTTATTGATACTGGATGGAATTGTTTTATTGATACTGGATGGAATTGGTTTTATTGATACTGGATGGATTTAGTTTTATTGATACTGGATAGAACTGTTTTATTGATACTGGATGAAATTGTTTTTTTTTATACTGGATGTAATTGTTTTTTTTCGATAATGGATGAAATTGGTTTTTATTGATACTGGATGAAATTGTTTTATTGATACTGGATGGAATTTTTTTTCATTGATACTGGATAGAATTGGTTTATTGATCCAGGATGGAATTGTTTTATTGATACTGGATGGATTTGGTTTTATTGATACTGGATGTAATTGGTTTCATTGATACGGGATGGAATTGATTTTATTGATACTGTATGGATTCGGTTTTATTGATACTGGATGGAATTGGTTTTATTGATATGGGATGGAATTGGTTTTATTGATACTGTATGGGTTCGGTTTTATTGATACTGGATGTAATTGGTTTTATTGATACTGGAGGGAATTGGTTTTATTAATACTGGATGGATTTAGTTTTATTGATACTGGAGGGAATTGGTTTTATTGATACTGTATGGAATTGGTTTTATTGATACTGGATGGAATTGGTTTTATTGATACTGGATGGAATTGGTTTTATTGATACGGGATGGAATTGGTTTTATTGATACTAGATGTAATTGGTTTTATTGATACTGTATGGATTCGGTTTTATTGATACTGGATGTAATTGGTTTTATTGATACTGGATGGAATTGGTTTTATTGATACTGGATGGAATTGGTTTTATTGATACTGTATGGAATTGGTTTTATTGATACTGGATGGAATTGGTTTTATTGATACGGGATGGAATTGGTTTTATTGATACTAGATGTAATTGGTTTTATTGATACTGTATGGATTCGGTTTTTATTGATACTGGATGTAATTGGTTTTATTGATACTGGATGGAATTGGTTTTATTGATACTGGAAAAAATGTTAAGATTATGAAAAATAAATGGTAATTATAAGGTAAGAAATTCATGAGATAATATTTATTGATTTATAATTGATACTGGATAAAATAGGTTTTATTGATACTGGAGGAAATTGTTTTTATTGATACTGGATGGATTTAGCTTTATTGATACTGGATAGAATTGGTTTATTGATACAGGATGGAATTGTTTTATTGATACTGGATGAAATTGGTTTTATTGATACTGGATGAAATTGGTTTATTGATACTGGATGGAATTGTTTTATTGATACTGGATGGAATTGTTTTATTGATACTGGATGGAATTGGTTTTATTGATACTGGATGGATTTAGTTTTATTGATACTGGATAGAACTGTTTTATTGATACTGGATGAAATTGTTTTTTTTGATAATGGATGAAATGTTTTTTTATTGATACTGGATGGAATTGTTTTATTGATACTGGATGGAATTTTTTTTCATTGATACGGGATGTAATTGTTTTTATCGATACTGGATGTAATTGGTTTTATTGATACTGGATGAAATTGGTTTTATTGATACTGGATGAAATTGTTTTTATTTATACTGGATGGATTTAGTTTTATTGATACTGGATGGATTCGGTTTTATTGATACTGGATGGAATTGGTTTTATTGATACTGGATGTAATTGGTTTTATTGATATGGGATGGAATTGGTTTTATTGATACTGTATGGGTTCGGTTTTATTGATACTGGATGTAATTTGTTTTATTGATACTGGAGGGAATTGGTTTTATTGATACTGGATGGATTTAGTTTTATTGATACTGGAGGGAATTTGTTTTATTGATACTGGAGGGAATTAGTTTTATTGATACTGTATGTAATTGGTTTTATTGATACTGTATGGAATTGATTTTATTGATACTGGATGGAATTGGTTTTATTGATACAAGATGTAATTGGTTTTATTGATACTGTATGGATTCGGTTTTATTGATACTGGATGGAATTGGTTTTATTGATACTGGATGTAATTTGTTTTATTGATACTGGATGTAATTGGTTTTATTGATACTGGATGGAATTGGTTTTATTGATACTGGATGTAAATGGTTTAATTGATACTGGATGGAATTGGTTTTATTGATACTGGATGTAATTGGTTATATTGATACTGGATGTAATAGGTTTTATTGATACTGGATGGAATTGGTTTTATTGATACTGGATGTAATTGGTTTTATTGATACTGGATGTAATTGGTTTTATTGATACTGGATGTAATTGGTTTAATTGATACTGGATGGAATTGGTTTTATTGATACTGGATGGAATTGGTTTTATTGATACGGGATGGAATTGTTTTTTTTGATACTGGATGGAATTGGTTTTATTGATACTGGATGGAATTGGTTTTATTGATACTGTATTCCCATTTGCGTCAACGTTTTTTTTCTTCCGGCAGTGAAGCGACACGTCAACAACAAGATCTTCCCACGTAAAGGTAGAGTGGAAATGTTAATTGCGTAGCGGAAATTTATAGATATTGATATTGTTGAACGCTATTATTATTATTATTTTAATGACAAACGTGCTTTCTTGACCAATTTAAGCTCGGCCTTGGTTTGCCCAAGTGCGCATGCGCACAGTGAGTCCGCCCGTAAGCGATGGCGACATTCCTTGTCTTGAAGCAAGGAGCAGCAGACTCGGTAGCTAACTTCTCTCCGTCAAAGTGACGACTAGGTGAGCATTTCTGCCAGCGCCACTTTCTTTTGACGCACTATTCTGCCTGGAGCTCCGAGGCCGCAGGGGAGGTTAGAAAGACGAACGCACATCCTGCTGTTAGCCAGGAAGCGTCCAGGAGCTAACGTTGTTAGCATGTTAGCTTGTTTGTTTGCTGTGAAACTAGCAGAGTTGTCGCTCGTCTTCTTCTCAGGGCGCCGCGAAAAGGTGACAAACCGTCGGGGAGCTGAAGATCCCAGGCAGGGTGCGAGAAAGGAAAAGGCGTTCGTGTGCATCGTCGAGTCGTTCCGGCTGCCCTGAGTGAGTAATGTTAGCTGAAACACTTCCGTCATCACTCATCCCTTTAAACGTTAGCTGAAACACTTCCGTCATCACTCATCCTTTTAAACGTTAGCTGAAACACTTCCGTCATCACTCATCCCTTTAAACGTTAGCTGAAACACTTCCGTCATCACTCATCCCTTTAAACGTTAGCTGAAACACTTCCGTCATCACTCATCCTTTTAAACCTTAGCTGAAACACGTCCGTCATCACTCATCCCTTTAAACGTTAGCTGAAACACTTCCGTCATCACTCATCCTTTTAAACGTTAGCCGAAACACTTCCGTCATCACTCATCCCTTTAAACGTTAGCTGAAACACTTCCGTCATCACTCATCCTTTTAAACGTTAGCTGAAACACTTCCGTCATCACTCATCCCTTTAAACGTTAGCTGAAACACTTCTGTCATCACTCATCCCTTTAAACGTTAGCTGAAACACTTCCGTCATCACTCATCCTTTTAAACGTTAGCTGAAACACTTCCGTCATCACTCATCCTTTTAAAAGTTAGCTGAAACACTTCCGTCATCACTCATCCCTTTAAACGTTAGCTGAAATACTTCCGTCATCACTCATCCTTTTAAACGTTAGCTGAAACACTTCCGTCATCACTCATCCCTTTAAACGTTAGCTGAAACACTTCCGTCATCACTCATCCCTTTAACTGTTAGCTGAAACACTTCCGTCATCACTCATCCTTTTAAACCTTAGCTGAAACACTTCCGTCATCACTCATCCTTTTAAACGTTAGCTGAAACACTTCCGTCATCACTCATCTTTTTAAACGTTAGCTGAAACACTTCCGTCATCACTCATCCTTTTAAACGTTAGCTGAAACACTTCCGTCATCACTCATCCTTTTAAACGTTAGCTGAAACACTTCCGTCATCACTCATCCTTTTAAACGTTAGCCGAAACACTTCTGTCATCACTCATCCTTTTAAACGTTAGCCGAAACACTTCTGTCAACACTCATCCTTTTAAACGTTAGCCGAAACACTTCCGTCATCACTCATCTTTTTAAACGTTAGCCGAAACACTTCCGTCATCACTCATCCTTTTAAATGTTAGCCGAAACACTTCCGTCATCACTCATCATTTTAAACGTTAGCCGAAACACTTCCGTCATCACTCATCCCTTTAAATGTTAGCTGAAACACTTCCGTCATCACTCATCCCTTTAAACGTTAGCTGAAACACTTCCGTCATCACTCATCCCTTTAAACGTTAGCTGAAACACTTCCGTCATCACTCATCCTTTTAAACGTTAGCTGAAACACTTCCGTCATCACTCATCCCTTTAAACGTTAGCTGAAACACTTCCGTCATCACTCATCCCTTTAAACGTTAGCTGAAACACTTCCGTCATCACTCATCCTTTTAAACGTTAGCTGAAACACTTCCGTCATCACTCATCCCTTTAAACGTTAGCTGAAACACTTCCGTCATCACTCATCCCTTTAAACGTTAACTGAAACACTTCCGTCATCACTCATCCCTTTAAACGTTAGCTGAAACACTTCCGTCATCACTCATCCCTTTAAACGTTAGCTGAAACACTTCCGTCATCACTCATCCCTTTAAATGTTAGCTGAAACACTTCCGTCATCACTTATCCCTTTAAAAGTTAGCTGAAACACTTCGGTCATCACTCATCCTTTTAAACGTTAGCTGAAACACTTCCGTCATCACTCATCTTTTTAAACGTTAGCTGAAACACTTCCGTCATCACTCATCCTTTTAAACGTTAGCTGAAACACTTCCGTCATCACTCATCCTTTTAAACGTTAGCCGAAACACTTCCGTCATCACTCATCCTTTTAAACGTTAGCCGAAACACTTCCGTCATCACTCATCCTTTTAAACGTTAGCCGAAACACTTCCGTCATCACTCATCCTTTTAAACGTTAGCCGAAACACTTCCGTCATCACTCATCCCTTTAAACGTTAGCTGAAACACTTCCGTCATCACTCATCCTTTTAAATGTTAGCTGAAACATTTCCGTCATCACTCATCCTTTTAAAAGTTAGCTGAAACACTTCCGTCATCACTCATCCTTTTAAAAGTTAGCTGAAACACTTCCGTCATCACTCATCCTTTTAAACGTTAGCTGAAACACTTCCGTCATCACTCATCCCTTTAAACGTTAGCTGAAACACTTCCGTCATCACTCATCCCTTTAACTGTTAGCTGAAACACTTCCGTCATCACTCATCCTTTTAAACCTTAGCTGAAACACTTCCGTCATCACTCATCCTTTTAAACGTTAGCTGAAACACTTCCGTCATCACTCATCTTTTTAAACGTTAGCTGAAACACTTCCGTCATCACTCATCCTTTTAAACGTTAGCTGAAACACTTCCGTCATCACTCATCCTTTTAAACGTTAGCTGAAACACTTCCGTCATCACTCATCCTTTTAAACGTTAGCCGAAACACTTCTGTCATCACTCATCCTTTTAAACGTTAGCCGAAACACTTCTGTCAACACTCATCCTTTTAAACGTTAGCCGAAACACTTCCGTCATCACTCATCTTTTTAAACGTTAGCCGAAACACTTCCGTCATCACTCATCCTTTTAAATGTTAGCCGAAACACTTCCGTCATCACTCATCCTTTTAAACGTTAGCCGAAACACTTCCGTCATCACTCATCCTTTTAAACGTTAGCCGAAACACTTCCGTCATCACTCATCCTTTTAAACGTTAGCCGAAACACTTCCGTCATCACTCATCCCTTTAAACGTTAGCTGAAACACTTCCGTCATCACTCATCCCTTTAAACGTTAGCTGAAACACTTCCGTCATCACTCATCCTTTTAAACGTTAGCTGAAACACTTCCGTCATCACTCATCCCTTTAAACGTTAGCTGAAACACTTCCGTCATCACTCATCCCTTTAAACGTTAGCTGAAACACTTCCGTCATCACTCATCCTTTTAAACGTTAGCTGAAACACTTCCGTCATCACTCATCCCTTTAAACGTTAGCTGAAACACTTCCGTCATCACTCATCCCTTTAAACGTTAACTGAAACACTTCCGTCATCACTCATCCCTTTAAACGTTAGCTGAAACACTTCCGTCATCACTCATCCCTTTAAACGTTAGCTGAAACACTTCCGTCATCACTCATCCCTTTAAATGTTAGCTGAAACACTTCCGTCATCACTTATCCCTTTAAAAGTTAGCTGAAACACTTCGGTCATCACTCATCCTTTTAAACGTTAGCTGAAACACTTCCGTCATCACTCATCTTTTTAAACGTTAGCTGAAACACTTCCGTCATCACTCATCCTTTTAAACGTTAGCTGAAACACTTCCGTCATCACTCATCCTTTTAAACGTTAGCCGGAACACTTCCGTCATCACTCATCCTTTTAAACGTTAGCCGAAACACTTCCGTCATCACTCATCCTTTTAAACGTTAGCCGAAACACTTCCGTCATCACTCATCCCTTTAAACGTTAGCTGAAACACTTCCGTCATCACTCATCCTTTTAAATGTTAGCTGAAACATTTCCGTCATCACTCATCCTTTTAAAAGTTAGCTGAAACACTTCCGTCATCACTCATCCTTTTAAAAGTTAGCTGAAACACTTCCGTCATCACTCATCCTTTTAAAAGTTAGCTGAAACACTTCCGTCATCACTCATCCTTTTAAACGTTAGCCGAATCACTTCCGTCATCACTCATCTTTTAAACGTTAGCTGAAACACTTCCGTCATCACTCATCCTTTTAAACGTTAGCTGAAACACTTCCGTCATCACTCATCCTTTTAGACGTTAGCCGAAACACTTCCGTCATCACTCATCCTTTTAGACGTTAGCTGAAACACTCCCGTCATCACTCATCCCTTTAAACGTTAGCTGAAACACTTCCGTCATCACTCATCCTTTTAGACGTTAGCCGAAACACTTCCGTCATCACTCATCCCTTTAAACGTTAGCCGAAACACTTCTGTCATCACTCATCTTTTTAAACGTTAGCCGAAACACTTCCGTCATCACTCATCCTTTTAAATGTTAGCCGAAACACTTCCGTCATCACTCATCCTTTTAAACGTTAGCCGAAACACTTCCGTCATCACTCATCCTTTTAAACGTTAGCCGAAACACTTCCGTCATCACTCATCCTTTTAAACGTTAGCCGAAACACTTCCGTCATCACTCATCCCTTTAAACGTTAGCTGAAACACTTCCGTCATCACTCATCCCTTTAAACGTTAGCTGAAACACTTCCGTCATCACTCATCCTTTTAAACGTTAGCTGAAACACTTCCGTCATCACTCATCCCTTTAAACGTTAGCTGAAACACTTCCGTCATCACTCATCCCTTTAAACGTTAGCTGAAACACTTCCGTCATCACTCATCCTTTTAAACGTTAGCTGAAACACTTCCGTCATCACTCATCCCTTTAAACGTTAGCTGAAACACTTCCGTCATCACTCATCCCTTTAAACGTTAACTGAAACACTTCCGTCATCACTCATCCCTTTAAACGTTAGCTGAAACACTTCCGTCATCACTCATCCCTTTAAACGTTAGCTGAAACACTTCCGTCATCACTCATCCCTTTAAATGTTAGCTGAAACACTTCCGTCATCACTTATCCCTTTAAAAGTTAGCTGAAACACTTCGGTCATCACTCATCCTTTTAAACGTTAGCTGAAACACTTCCGTCATCACTCATCTTTTTAAACGTTAGCTGAAACACTTCCGTCATCACTCATCCTTTTAAACGTTAGCTGAAACACTTCCGTCATCACTCATCCTTTTAAACGTTAGCCGGAACACTTCCGTCATCACTCATCCTTTTAAACGTTAGCCGAAACACTTCCGTCATCACTCATCCTTTTAAACGTTAGCCGAAACACTTCCGTCATCACTCATCCCTTTAAACGTTAGCTGAAACACTTCCGTCATCACTCATCCTTTTAAATGTTAGCTGAAACATTTCCGTCATCACTCATCCTTTTAAAAGTTAGCTGAAACACTTCCGTCATCACTCATCCTTTTAAAAGTTAGCTGAAACACTTCCGTCATCACTC
The DNA here is from genome assembly GCF_033978785.1 of Entelurus aequoreus. Lineage (NCBI taxonomy): Eukaryota > Metazoa > Chordata > Actinopteri > Syngnathiformes > Syngnathidae > Entelurus > Entelurus aequoreus. Next base: position 42,360,796 of record NC_084740.1, read on the forward strand.
ATCCTTTTAAAAGTTAGCTGAAACACTTCCGTCATCACTCATCCTTTTAAACGTTAGCCGAATCACTTCCGTCATCACTCATCTTTTAAACGTTAGCTGAAACACTTCCGTCATCACTCATCCTTTTAAACGTTAGCTGAAACACTTCCGTCATCACTCATCCTTTTAGACGTTAGCCGAAACACTTCCGTCATCACTCATCCTTTTAGACGTTAGCTGAAACACTCCCGTCATCACTCATCCCTTTAAACGTTAGCTGAAACACTTCCGTCATCACTCATCCTTTTAGACGTTAGCCGAAACACTTCCGTCATCACTCATCCCTTTAAACGTTAGCCGAAACACTTCTGTCATCACTCATCCTTTTAAACGTTAGCCGAAACACTTCCGTCATCACTCATCTTTTTAAAAGTTAGCTGAAACACTTCCGTCATCACTCATCCTTTTAAGCGTTAGCTGAAACACTTCCGTCATCACTCATCCTTTTAAACGTTAGCCGAAACACTTCCGTCATCACTCATCCCTTTAAACGATAGCTGAAACACTTCCGTCATCACTCATCCTTTTAAACGTTAGCTGAAACACTTCGGTCATCACTCATCCTTTTAAAAGTTCTTCACTCATCCTTTTAAAAGTTAGCTGAAACACTTCCGTCATCACTCATCCTTTTAAACGTTAGCTGAAACACTTCCGTCATCACTCATCCTTTTAAACGTTAGCCGAAACACTTCCGTCATAACTCATCCTTTTAAACGTTAGCCGAAACACTTCCGTCATCACTCATCCTTTTAAACGTTAGCCGAAACACTTCCGTCATCACTCATCTTTTAAACGTTAGCCGAAACACTTCCGTCATCACTCATCCTTTTTAACATTAGCCGAAACACTTCCGTCATCATGCATCCTTTTAAACGTTAGCCGAAACCATTCCGTCATCACTCATCCTTTTAAACGTTAGCTGAAACACTTCCGTCATCACTCATCCTTTTAAACGTTAGCCGAAACACTTCCATCATCACTCATCCTTTTAAACGTTAGCCGAAACACTTCCGTCATCACTCATCTTTTAAACATTAGCTGAAACACTTCCGTCATCACTCATCCTTTTAACAACACAACGTTCAGTAAACCAGTTAGGGCTGGGCGATATATCGATATATCGATATATCGCGGGTTTGTCTCTGTGCGATATAGAAAATGACTATAGGGTGATATTGGAGTAAACGTTCTCACACAGTTGCTTTTAGCTGCGGGCATTACACTACAGGCTCTTCTCACTCTTTCTTGTCTCTCCTTCTCACAGAGACATAAAACAAGCGCACCTTCTTACATACGTCACATACTGTCGCGTGTGCAACGTCATACGCCCTCACCGAGCAGAGAGGTAGCGGCATTAGTAAAGTTAGCTGTAGCAGGTGGTGCTAGCGGAGCGGTGCGAGTGGTAATACGAGAGAGAGAAGGTGCCAATCTGGTAAAAAATAGAGGAAGAATAATTAATTTCCTAACAAAAACAGCAGGGGGTCCGTCGTCTGGCGGTGGTTTGGCTTCAAGCGGGAAGATGTTGAACAGACAACCGTAATTTGTCAAGTATGCGGCAAAAGCGTTGCTACAAAAAGTAGCAGCACTGCTAATTTGTAGCATCATTTGAAAAGTCACCCGCTAGAGAATGAGTGCTTGAAACTCCGCATGTCAACATCTCCGTTCGGTGCCACACCAACAAAATGCCCAAGCAACCAGCGCTGACCCAATTGAGCCTGGCGTCTTCCATTTCCACAGCAACAAAAACTAGTCAACAACAGAAGGAGATAACGTCCGCAGGAACCTACCACATAGTGAAGGACATACACTATTTGATTTCCTATTATGCAGCTCATTTTTATTTGACACTTATTGAAATATCTTGTGTGTCATCATGTTTTTAAACTATTGTAGTGGCGTTCTGTACAAAAAGTGCACTTTAATTTAGTGTTGTTTTGATAAGTCATCTTAGTGACATCATGCACAAAAGTGCACTCATAGCTTGTTTTAAAATGTCTCTGACAATCTTGCACTTTCTGTTTTGGAAATGACATGAATGTTTGTGCCACTGCTTAATAACTGTTTAATAAATACACTTTTGCTAAATTGACTTAGTTGTGATTTCCCTCTCTGCATGAAAGTTTAAAAGTAGCATATGTGACCTGTGCTGGCAAAATGAGTCACAATGAGGAAATTTTAAAAACTGAGTTATTGTTATTTACACATTCTTCATCTAAAGACCTTCAAAATGATATATGGTTTGTTGGAATCGGACAGAAAATGACCGAGTTACATCCGATTGAAGTCGACCAAGTTTGAGGGTCCGTTTTGAGAAAAACCAGCTTAAAGTTTACTGTTCCAGAACAGAATGTTCCAAAACAAAACTCCATAGCAACCATACCTTAAAAGTCCTTGTAGCAACACCAAAATTGGTACAATTAAAGTCAAATCCCATGTCTAAAGGAAAAATATACTGTATATTCAACTCTATTGAAAACGGTTATGTACAAAAATTTCAACACTGTTATGTCACAGTTTTTTTGTTCACTGGTCAGTTTGTCAGCTGGTCAGCTGTCCGTAATATTCCTGAACAAGCAGCACTAAGAAGATTCGCCGACTGCAGTGAATTTAGCGCACTTGCAACCGCCTGCGTACCCTCTCCACCTTCTAAATCCATTACGAAATGTAAAACAGTCTAACTTATCCACAAAAATAATAATTAAATGTTCGAAAATCACCTTTTTTCACCAAATATTCCGCTCGAATTACTGTGTTGTTTTTCATCAGGGCGCTGCCATGATACCACAATGCACCGCGCGGGGTGATTCAACCAATGAGGGTACGCCTCACAGCGACCGCTTAGCAACAAGCCGGATTTGTTTACATCGGGACAGGTTTAAAAACTCAAATTATATTGGTTCAGAATGGCGTCATCGGGAATTCCATGCTCATTTTTAGAAAGTACGTAAACTTGGCGTCACAATGATACCAAATATGGCTTATTGCCCCTTATTGCTTTTCCCCCTTATTGCCGCGAGTGAGCGTTGAAAATACTTGATTTTCTCAAGGAATTTTAACACAAAGGACTAATTTCTGAAGACATACCTCGTACAAAACCTTCAAATAAAGGTGATTTAAGATGTTTTCTTGCTATTTAGATGATTGGGATCGCTAGATTGTGGCTTTATGGACTAATTTTTGTGAAAATCTCAATTTCAACCAAGATACATTTTTTTCACTTATTTGCCTGTAGCTCAAAATTAGCCTGTGCGCATTCCGACTCATTTTGCCAGCACGGGTCACATATATTAATGCAGTATGAAGAAGAATGTTTTAATGTAGACACATAGAATCATCACACTGCTGTGATTATATGTATCAAGTAGAGATGTCCGATAATATCGGTCTGCCGATATTATCGGCCGATAAATGCGTTAAAATGTAATATCGGAAATTATCGGTATCGGTTTTTTTATTATCAGTATCGTTTTTTGTTGTTGTTTTTTATTTTTATTTTTTTATTTTTAATTAAATCCACATAAAAAACACAAGATACACTTACAATTAGTGCACCAACCCAAAAAACCTCCTTCCCCCATTTACACTCATTCACACTCATTCACACAAAAGGGTTGTTTCTTTCTGTTATTAATATTCTGGTTCCTACATTATATATCAATATATATCAATACAGTCTGCAAGGGATACAGTCCGTAAGCACACATGATTGTGCGTGCTGCTGGTCCACTAATAATACTAACCTTTAACAGTTAATTTTACAAATTTTCATTAATTACTAGTTTCTATGTAACTGTTTTTATATTGTTTTACTTTCTTTTTTATTCAAGAAAATGTTTTTAATTTATTCATCTTATTTTATTTGACTCATTTTTTAAAAAAGTACCTTATCTTCACCATACCTGGTTGTCCAAATTAGGCATAATAATGTGTTAATTCCACGACTGTATATATCGGTTGATATCGGTATCGGTTGATATCGGTATCGGTATTTAAAGAGTTGGACAATATCGGCATATCGGATATCGGCAAAAAGCCATTATCGGACATCCCTAGTATCAAGTGTTCATTCAAGGCTAAGGAAAAATATCCACATATTAATAAAAGGCCATATCGCCCAGCCCTAAAACCAGTGTTTTTCAACCACTGTGCCGCGGCACACAGGTGTGCCGTGAGATACAGTCTGGTGTGCCGTGGGAGATTATCTAATTTCACCTATTTGGGTTAAAAATATTTTTTGCAAACCACTAATTATAGTCTGCAAATGATGTGTTGTCGAGTGTCGGTGCTGTTTAGAGCTCGGCAGAGTAACCCTGTAATACTCTTCCATATCAGTAGGTGGCAGCCGGTAGCTTATTGCTTTGTAGATGTCGGAAACAGCGGGAGGCAGTGTGCAGGTAAAAAGGTGTCTAATGCTTAAACCAAAAATAAACAAAAGGTGAGTGCCCTTAAGAAAAGGCATTGAAGCTTAGAGAAGGCTATGCAGAACTAAACTAAAACTGAACTGGCTACAAAGTAAACAAAAACAGAATGCTGGACGACAGCAAAGACTTACCGTATTTTTCGGACTATAAGTCGCAGTTTTTTTCATAGTTTGGCCGGGAGTGCGACTTATACTCCGGAGCGACTTATGTGTGAAATTATTAACACATTAGCGTAAAATATCAAATAATATTATTTAGCTCATTCACGTAAGAGACTAGACGTATAAGATTTCATGGGATTTAGCGATTAGGAGTGACAGATTGTTTGGTAAACGTATAGCATGTTCTATATGTTATAGTTATTTGAATGACTCTTACCATAATATGTTACGTTAACATACCAGGCACGTTCTCAGTTGGTTATTTATGCCTCATATAACGTACACTCATTCAGCCTGTTGTTCACTATTCTTTGTTTATTTTAAATTGCCTTTCAAATGTCTATTCTTGGTGTTGGCTTTTATCAAATACATTTCCCCAAAAAATGCTACTTATACTCCAGTGCAAATTATATATGTTTTTTCCCTTCTTTATTATGCATTTTCGGCCGGTGCGACTTATACTCTTAAAAAATACGGTGCTGTGGAGCAAAGACAATGTACATCCGAACATGACAGTGCAACTTATATATGTTTTTTCCCTTCTTTATTATGCATTTTCGGCCGGTGCGACTTATACTCCGGAGCGACTTATACTCTTAAAAAATACGGTACTGTGGAGCAAAGACATTGTACATCCGAACATGACATGACAATCAACAATGTCCCCACAAAGAAGGATAAAAACAACTGAAATATTCTTGATTGCTAAAACAAAGTAGATGCGGAAAATATCGCTCAAAGGAAGACATGAAACTGCTACAGGGAAATACCAAAAAAAGAGAAAAGCCACCAAAATAGGAGCACAAGACAAGAAGTAAAACACTACACACAGGAAAACAGCAAAACACTCAAAACAAGTCACGGCGTGATGTGACAGGTGGTGACAGTACACCTACTTTGAGACAAGAGCTATAGTGATGCATGCTTGGTTATGCTTTAAAGCAGGGGTCACCAACCTTTTTGAAACCAAGAGCTACTTCTTGGGTACTGATTAATGCGAAGGGCTACCAGTTTGATACACACTTAAATAAATTGCCAGAAATAGCCAATTTGCTCAATTTACCTTTAACTCTATGTTATTATTAATAATTAATGATATTTACACTTAATTGAACGGTTTAAAAGAGGAGAAAACACGAAAAAAATGACAATTTAATTTTGAAACATAGTTTTATCTTCAATTTAGACTCTTTAAAATTCAAAATTCAACCGAAAAAAAGAAGAGAAAAACTAGCTAATTCGAATCTTTTTGAAAAAATAAAAAAAATAATTTATGGAACATCATTAGTAATTTTTCCTGATTAAGATTAATTTTAGAATTTCGATGACATGTTTTAAATAGGTTAAAATCCAATCTGCACTTTGTCAGAATATATAACAAATTGGACCAAGCTATATTTCTAACAAAGACAAATCGTTATTTCTTCTAGATTTTCCAGAACAAAAATTTTAAAAGAAATTCAAAAGACTTTGAAATAAGATTTAAATTTGATTCTACAGATTTTCTAGATTTGCCAGAATAATTTTTTTTGCATTTTAATCATGATAAGTTTGAAGAAATATTTCACAAATATTCTTCGTCGAAAAAACAGAAGCTAAAATGAAGAATTAAATTAAAATTTATGTATTATTCTTTACAATAAAATTTTTTTTTTTACCTGAACATTGATTTAAATTGTCAGGAAATAAGAGGAAGGAATTTAAAAGGTAAAAAGGTATATGTGTTTAAAAATCCTAAAATCATTTTTAAGGTTGTATTTTTTCTCTAAAATTGTCTTTCTGAAAGTTATAAGAAGCAAAGTAAAAAAAATAATGAATTTATTTAAACAAGTGAAGACCAAGTCTTTAAAATATTTTCTTGGATTTTCAAATTCTACTTGAGTTTTGTCTCTCTTAGAATTAAAAATGTCGAGCACAGCGAGACCAGCTTGCTAGTAAATAAATAAAATTAAAAAAATAGAGGCAGCTCACTGGTAAGTGCTGCTATTTGAGCTATTTTTAGAACAGGCCAGCGGGCTACTCATCTGGTCCTTACGGGCTACCTGGTGCCCGCGGGCACCGCGTTGGTGACCCCTGCTTTAAAGTCATATCCAATAATTGCAACAACGACTTTTTATTGTCAACAGAGTTTCATTTTTTTGAATGATTTCTGCTGGTGGTGTGCCTCCGCTTTCTTTCAACGCAAAAAATGTGCCTTGGCTCAAAAAAGGTTGAAAAACACGGCAATAAACAACTGGCCTGCTGACGAGCACTGCGATGATAACAAAACAAACACAAACATGACACCTGTAGCGTGCACGGTTAAAGTTAATTTCCAACACAGTTACAAAGTGGTGCGTTTTACATATTTACATTTCTCTTTACATGTTCGAAAAGGAGTAGGAAGAAACCCATCTTATTTAATCCACTTCATAGCAATTTACCTACACATATTCACTTCCAGCCCTTATTTTCGAACACAATTTACGTGGATAAAATACGACAGCTCTCTTCATAAACAGTCAAGTCGGTTAGGATTTACATATCAGATGAATAATATCTCAACAGCCTCCTAAACTGGATCATATTAGTACATTGTTCATTAATCCATGACACAATTTAATGTGCTAAAGGTTTTAAGTGTTGTCCGTGCGTACAAATTGTATCAGTTATATTTGTCCTCTTTTGTTAAGAATAATTGTTGTGCTTTCTTGGCTAGCAGGTTATAGTTTGTGCGTAATTTTAGCTGTTTGCAAATGCACCCAATCTTTGAAAATATTTTTTTTAATAGAGTGTTTGTATGTTCGACATCCAACATTTATTTATTATTTTCTAACACAATTTACATGAATTACAACAGCTCTCTTCATAAACAGTCAAGTCAGTTAGGATTTGCATATTAGATGAATAATATCTCAATACATTTATCTTGAACAGCCTCCTAAACTGGATCATATTAGTACATTGCTCATTAATCCATGCCACAGTTTAATTCCACATACCGATGTGCTAAAGGTTTTAAGTGTTGTCCATGCGTACAAATTTGATCAGTTATATTGCTCTTCTTTTGTTGAGAATGATTATTGTACTTTCTAGGGATGTCCGATAATGGCTTTTTGCCGATATCCGATATGCCGATATTGTCCAACTCTTTAATTACCGATACCGATATCAACCGATACCGATATCAACCGATATATACAGTCGTGGAATTAACACATTATTATGCCTAATTTGGACAACCAGGTATGGTGAAGATAAGGTACTTTTAAAAAAAATTCATCAAATAAAATAAGATAAATAAATTAAAAACATTTTCTTGAATAAAAAAGAAAGTAAAACAATATAAAAACAGTTACATAGAAACTAGTAATTAATGAAAATTTGTAAAATTAACTGTTAAAGGTTAGTATTATTAATGGACCAGCAGCACGCACAATCATGTGTGCTTACGGACTGTATCCCTTGCAGACTGTATTGATATATATTGATATATAATGTAGGAACCAGAATATTAATAACAGAAAGAAACAACCCTTTTGTGTGAATGGGGGAGGGAGGTTTTTTGGGTTGGTGCACTAATTGTAAGTGTATCTTGTGTTTTTTATGTGGATTTAATAAAAAAAACAAAAAAAAAACAAAAACGATACTGATAATAAAAAAACGGATACCAATAATTTCCGATATTGCATTTTAACGAATTTATCGGCCGATAATATCGGCAGACCGCTATTATCGGACATCTGTAGTACTTTCTTGGCTAGCAGGTTACAGTTTGCTTTGTGCGTAATTTTAGCTGTTTGCAAATGCACCTAATCTTTGAAAATATTTGTAAATAAAGTGTTCGTATGTTCTACATCCAACATTTATTTATTTTCTAACACAATTTACATGGATTAAATACAACAGCTCATTCCATAAATAGTCAAGTCAGTTAGGATTTGCATATGAGATGAATAATATCTCAATACGTTTATCTTGAACAGCCTCCTAAACTGGATCATATTAGTACATTGCTCATTAAATTAATTCCACATACCGATGTGCTAGTGTTGTCCGTGCGTACAAATGTTTTCAGTTATATTTCTCCTCTTGTTGAGAATAATTGTTGTGCTTTCTTGGCTAGCAGGTTATAAGTTTGCTTTGTGCGTAATTTTAGCTGTTTGCAAATACACCTAATCTTTGAAAATATTTTTAAATAGACTTAGACTTAGACAAACTTTATTGATCCACAAGGGACATTGTTCCACACAGTAGCTCAGTTTCAAAGGATGCAAAGGGTAAGAATGGAAAGGATAATGCAGGTATTAAGTAGACTAAAATGTACCATAGTAGCAATATAACATATGTAATATTTACATATTATACAGTACACAATATAAATTGATCTATTATATTATATTTTTATATAATATATAACAAATCCCAATTACCATGCACAATATTACAGTATATGTAACACTGTTCATATGTTCTACATCCAACATTAAGTATTATTTTGCAACACGTTTAGTGAAATAAAGTGCTCCTTTGTAGTTATTTCCCCATATGTCTGCCTGATAACTCAAATATGGCAACGCTAGCAAGCAGTAGAGAATACGTAGTGATCTTTGGTCCAGAACACATTTTGCTTTATTCATTATTTATATATACCGTATTTTTCGGACTATAAGTCGCAGTTTTTTTTCATAGTTTGGCCGGGGGTGCGACTTATACTCAGGAGCGACTTATGTGTGAAATTATTAACACATTACCGTAAAATATCAAATAATATTATTTAGCCCATTCACGTAAGAGACTAGACGTATAAGATTTCATGGGATTTAACGATTAGGAGTGACAGATTGTTTGGTAAACATATAGCATGTTCTATATGTTATAGTTATTTGAATGACTCTTACCATAATGTTACGTTAACATACCAGGCATGTTCTCAGTTGCTTATTTATGCCTCATATAACGTACACTTATTCAGCCTGTTGTTCACTGTTCTTTATTTATTTGAAATTGCCTTTCAAATGTCTATTCTTGGTGTTGGGTTTCATCAAATAAATTTCCCCAAAAAATGCGACTTATACTCCAGTGCGACTTATATATGTTTTTTCCCTTCTTTATTACGCATTTTCGGCCGGTGCGACTTATACGCCGGAGCGACTTATACTCCAAAAAATGCGGTACACTAGCTTGGCTGCAAAGCTAACCGAGCTAAAACCGCAAATAAGAAACCTAACACCTGATGCTTGATGAACAGTGAACGCCTCATACAGTATGTAGGGTCTGATTATGCCCTGCACCTGGCAGCCAGGTGTTGTTGCTCTCAAACACGATAAGCAGATGTTCATTTCCCCGTCTGGGCGAGTTTTCAGATTGTGGCTTTATTGAACACTCATGCTGTTTCCTCGCTAACTCCAAGGGCGCAGCAGTTGGATTATTGCACAAATAGTGCAGTCAAAAAGTGTGCATTGCACTTAGCTTGGGGCCTTCTTTGTCTTCAACTTGATTTTAATTGCATTTAAATTCGGCTTTTGAACATTTAAGGGCAAAGTGTGACACTTCTTCTTCTTATTATTATCCAGCAAGCTAGTGTGTGCAGCCCCAGTTCATTGACCATCACATTGGTAAACGCGCTGTGTTGTCTCAGCTTAAGGCAGGGAGGGGCCAAAGCTAACAGATAAGCCAGATCACTGCCAGCTTTTAGGAGCGCAGGCGCTGGACTGTAATTAGGTCCAAGGACACATGATACATCTCTCTCTCTCTCATGGTGTTCTTTCGCCGCCAACTCTTCACGTGATCTGCGCTCACTCGGGCACACTCATTTTATTAGGTGTCATATTTCATTACGCCGCATCCACTTGGGCATCTCCCGTCACATAGGAGATTGTATTTAATCGCTCATCATCGGGCTGCTGCTTCTTTCAGTCCGCGTCATATCTGCTCCTTCGAGCTATCTTTACATCGCACTGTAATATTATACTTTGGAATACCGTATTATATTACCGTGTTCTCCACCGGTATATAAGCCGCACCCACTAAATTTTAGAAGGAAAACACGTACCTTTAATTGTTTCCAAACGGTGTCTGAAACAAGGCAGTAAAACAGCTGATCAAACAAAACAGAAGTCATCGACATGGACCCACTAGCTGCGGAAGCTAGCTCTATAATGAGGTGAAACTAAAATTATATAGCACATACAAATGAAAACACCGCTACAGGCATCACACATGGGACGGTTTAGTCCGTAAGAATTGTTTTAGTTACAGTGTAAAACTTGCAAACGTGGCTTGGAGCGATGGATGAAGAATCCACACGAGTAGAATGCACTATGGACGGATTTACTTCCAGTTCAGCGCATTAAAACAGGAAGTCAATTTTCAAGCCGCAACACCGGCAGTGAGCGATCTCGTCCAAAAGATGGCGATACTTTGGAATATTATATAACCGTATTCTCCGCACTATAGAGTGCACCGGTATACAAGTCGCACCCACTAAATTTTAGAAGAAAAATACATACCTTAATTGTTTCCGAACGGTGTCTGTAACAAGGCAGTAAAAGGGCTGATCATGCAAAACAGAAGTCATCGTCATGGACCCACTAGCTGTGGAAGGTAGCTCTTTACTGAGGTGAAACTGAAACAATACAAAAAGAATGCCGTTTTAAGTTAATAAACGTGTTAGCGTATTAGCTAATGCTAACGACGCCAGCTTCATTACATTACGATAGCACATACAAATGAAAACACCGCTACAGGCATCGCACATGGGACGTTTTAGTCCGTAAGAATTGGTTTAGTTACAGTGTAAAACTTGCAAACGTGGCTTGGAGCGATGGATGAAGAATCAACACGAGTAGAATGCACTATGGACGGATTTACTTACGGTTCAGCGCATTAAAACAGGAAGTCAATTTTCAAGCCGCAACACCGGCAGTGAGCGATCTCGTCCAAAAGATGGCGATACTTTGGAATATTATATTACCGTATTCTCCGCACTATAGAGTGCACCGGTATACAAGCCGCACCCACTTAATTTTAGATGAAAAACACATACCTTAATTGTTTCCGAACGGTGTCTGTAACAAGGCAGTAAAACGGCTGATCATGCAAAACAGAAGTCATCGTCATAGACCCACTAGCTGCGGAAGCTAGCTCTTTACTGAGGTGAAACTGAAACAATACAAAAAGAATGCCGTTTTAAGTTAATAAACGTGTTAGCGTATTAGCTAATGCTAACGACGCCAGCTTCATTACATTACGATAGCACATACAAATGAAAACACCGCTACAGGCATCACACATGGGACGGTTTAGTCGGTAAGAATTGTTTTAGTTACAGTGTAAGACTTGCAAACGTGGCTTGGAGCGACGGATGAAGAATCCACACGAGTAGAATGCACTACGGACGGATTTACTTCCGGTTCAGCGCATTAAAACAGGAAGTCAATTTTCAAGTCGCAACACCGGCAGTGAGCGATCTCGTCCAAAAGATGGCGATACTTTGGAATATTATATTACCGTATTCTCCGCACTATAGATTACGATAGCACATACAAATAAAAACACCGCTACAGGCATCACACATGGGACGGTTTAGTCCAGACCTGGGCATTCTGCGGCCCACGGGCCGCATCCGGCCCTTTGTGCGTCCCTGTCCGACCCGCGTGAGGCCAATTATAAATTACAAAATAAATTTTAAAAAGTATCTATGTCGAGTGTGCAATACAACGGTGCTGCTTTTGTTTTGAAAATCGTTATTTGTATTACTTCCGTGTGGACGTATGCGTGTGCGTGATTGTGAGTGAATGTGAACAGCTGCAATCATTAATTACAAAATAAAGTTGAAAAAACATCTATGTCGTGCGCACAATACAACTGTGCTGCTTTTATTTTGAAAAGTGTTATTTATGGGCGTATGTCCGTGTGTAACCTGTGAGTGAAGGTGCACAGCGACAAGTGATGCGCGGTTTACACCCGAGACGCTAAAAAGAGAAAAGTTGATGAAGAATGGCGTGTTTCCAACAAGACGTGGACTGCCATGCAACGTTCCCTCTAAGGTGCGTGCCTGCGCAATTGCGCACTGCTCAAGCGTCTGCTGCGCGCAGCAAATATATGCCGCGCACCAAATCAAATCCCATCTGAATTCTAAACAAAATAAACATATTTATTCTATGTAATTTTGCAATGCAACTTTGAGTGACAGTGACAACAAGCGGCCCTAACGGTGTTCGTCAACACCGTTCAATTATTGTAACGTCTATCGAGATGCTTCGAGGCCAGGAATTATATCGATCACTTTATTGAGCAAAACTGTTTATATTCGGCCATAACCACACCAAAAAATAAGTAAAACACTTCTATCTCGAAAAACTAGTCATTTTCTGCCGTACAAACCAGGCCAAAACCAACTTGTCATCTGTCACCAACACGCATACCACTAAACCACTGGTGCGTTTATGGCCACACAAGAAGTCGGACAACTCAAACACCACACAAAGTTACACTATGACTCCTCAGTCATACGTGTGCTTATTTTACTGTCATTTATTATTAATGTTAATTTCTTTATATTAGTCATGGAATGCTGTTACACACACTATGTTGAAGTATTACTATTATTATTAATTATTATTATTATTATTATTTATCTTACGGTATATATCAAAAATAATATTGAGCAAAATTTAATTGAAATATTGTCGATGTGGCCCTCCAGCAGTGCTCGGGTTGCTCATGCGGCCCCCGGTAAAAATTAATTGCCCACCCCTGGTTTAGTCCGTAAGAATTGGTTTAGTTACAGTGTAAAACTTGCAAACGTGGCTTGGAGCGATGGATGAAGAATCCACACGAGTAGAATGCACTATGGACGGATTTATTACGGTTCAGCGCATTAAAACAGGAAGTCAATTTTCAAGCCGCAACACCGGCAGTGAGCCATCTCGTCCAAAAGATGGCGATACTTTGGAATATTATATTACCGTATTCTCCGCACTATATAGTGCACCGGTATACAAGCCGCACCCACTAAATTTTAGAAGAAACACGTACCTTAATTGTTTCCGAACGGTGTCTGTAACAAGGCAGTAAAAGGGCTGATCAAACAAAACAGAAGTCATCGTCATGGACCCACTAGGCGCAGAAGCTTGCTCTTTAATCAGGTGAAACTAAAACAATACTAAAAGAATGTCATTGTAAGTTAATACCAACACAGACACCCGTAAATGTGTTAGCGTATTAGCTAATGCTAACGACGCTAGCTTCATTACATTACGATAGCACGTACAAATAAAAACACTCCTACAGGCATCACACACAGGACGGTTTAGTCCATAGGAATTGTTTTAGTTATATTTTAAACCTTGCAAACGTGGCTTGGAGTGATGAATGAAGAATCCACGCAAGTATACTACGCTAAGGACTGTTTTACTTCCGGTTCAGCGCATTAAAACGGGAAGTACACTTTCAACCCGCAACACCGGCAGTGAGCGATCTCGTACAAAAGATGGGGCTATAGCACAAACACCATTTCAGTGTGTCTGCTTGAGTTTAGTGAAAACTATTAAACACAAAACATGGCCGTTAGCGAAGAAAAATCCATAAATTAGCAGCACCGTTTTAGAAGCCGCAGGGTTCAAAATGTAACAAAGAAGTAGCGACTTATAGTCTGAAATTTACGGTATTTTTAAATTAATATATATTTTATATATTTTTTTTGTATCATTTTGTATTTAATATATTATATGTATATTATTAAATTTTGTTTGTATCATTTTTTTTATTTCAATTTTATTTTATATAATATATTTATATTATATTTTATAAAAAAAAGTACATTATGTTTTTTAATACAGGTTAAATAAACTCCTTCTGGTGGCATGGAGATTGCCTGAAAACTAATTTTTCCGATTAAAAAAAAAAGGATTTTTTTTTTTAACCGATTTTTGAAAATGATGAATCAATGTCGATTGGGGATGAATGCGAATCGCGATTTGGATGTGAATTGAGTGTTTTTTTGTTACCAGTATTGCACCTGTGAATTTCCCTGATATGCGATACTTATTTAATTCACAAAAAGAACTGAACCGGCGTACTTTAAATCCATGACTATATAGAAAAGTATTTCAAAGTGTCAAGTGTTTAATATCACTGTGCTTCAACGTTTGTATGCATATCATTGTAATCGCAGAATTAGCTGCCAAAAAACCCTCAGCAGTGTTCTGTAACCTCCCTCCATGTCGAAACAAACAATATTGTGATTATAAATACCATCATAAACAACAGCAACAGTCACTACATTAAGCAAATAATATTTGTGTACTTCAAATATGATAACGCTATTGGAGCCTTGAGTATCGGCTGATACCGACATTAATCTGAGTGGAGTGCTAATGTTTTTTAGGCGACACCATTTTGTTGTGTTGTACTTTTGTAGCTGCATGTAGAAATGGTGCCACTGAGGTGGCAGCTCGTTGCATTAGCTCTGTGTCTTTGATGTGTCCCTCTTTTTTAATGTTTAACTTATTTTTGTGGACTTTTAATATCTGCACTGCAATCACATAATTTCCTTGTGGGATAAATAACGTTTATCACAAGCTGGGCAAATATTTTGACTGAGGGGGCCACATTTAGAGAAAAAAAGTGTCTGGGGGGGCCAATGTGTATGTGTGTATAAATTATATATACACATTTAGCTGTAACAATCTGCTGTGTTTTTTCAGGAACACTAATACCAAAAGTCACAATAGAGTTCTAAAAAAGTTATGACAGACCAGCTCAAAAAAAGGGAATGGAATTTTACTAGAGATGTCCGATAATATCGGTCTGCTGATATTATCGGCCGATAAATGCGTTAAAATGTAATATCGGAAATTATCGGTATCGGTTTTTTTATTATCAGTATCGTTTTTTTTTTTTTTTTTTTTTTGTTTTGTTTTTATTTTTAAAAAAAAATTTTTTTTAATGTCCTGCCCAGCTTCTCGGGCAAATCATTTTTTTATTTTTTATATTAAATCCACATAAAAAACACAAGATACACTTACAATTAGTGCAACAACCCAAAAAACCTCCCTCCCCCATTTACACTCATTCACACTCATTCACACAAAAGGGTTGTTTCTTTCTGTTATTAATATTCTGGTTCCTACAGTATATATCAATATATATCAATACAGTCTGCAAGGGATACAGTCCGTAAGCACACATGATTGTGAGTGCTGCTGGTCCACTAATAATACTAACCTTTAACAGTTAATTTTACAAATTTTCATTAATTACTAGTTTCTATTTAACTGTTTTTATATTGTTTTACTTTCTTTTTTATTCAAGAAAATGTTTTTAATTTATTTATCTTATTTTATTTGATTCATTTTTTAAAAAAGTACCTTATCTTCACCATACCTGGTTGTCCAAATTAGGCATAATAATGTGTTAATTCCACGACTGTATATATCGGTTGATATCGGTATCGGTTGATATCGGTATCGGTAATTAAAGAGTTGGACAATATCGGCATATTGGATATCGGCAAAAAGCCATTATCGGACCTCCCTAAATTTTACAGTTTTTTTACTGAATGGGACACCCAAAATGTACATGAAAGTAAAGAAAGTGGGATTCACAATATTAACTATGAGCAATAAAACACTGAATATTAACAACATATGAACATCGCTTCTCAATAGACATATTTTACAATCAAGTAAAACACAACAAAAATGTAACAAACAGCAACATATGAAAGCAAAGTGTGATAAACACCTACAATATGAAATATCACTTTTATGCAGACATTTGCTGTACAAATTTGCTTCGGCATCTGTTTCTGACACATGCGTTTCAGGCTGACTGCTCTGAAAACAAGCCCCGCCCACTCTGCTTTGTTCCTGGTCTTAGCTGCTGTGACGTAGATTACCGTAATAACTCCTATAACACTGAAAAGCGCAGATTTCAACCATTTAGATACTCTCTATAGTTTAGGACTTAGTCGTTTAAAAACGACACTGCACATCATAATGGCGGCTACAGTTTTGATGTTAAAGGTCTAAAAAAATTATGTAGAACGCCCGGCGGGCCGGGTTTAATAAACTTAATGGGCCGCATGGGGCCCGCAGGCCGTATTTTGCCAAGGTCCGGTCTATCAGTGACGTGCGGTGAGGTTCATGGCTGGTGAGGCACTGACTTCATCACAGTGAGATTTACAAACATATGAACCCTAAAGAGTATCTTATTCACCATTTGATTGGCAGCAGTTAACGGGTTATGTTTAAAAGCTCATACCAGCATTCTTTCCTGCTTGGCACTCAGCATCAAGGGTTGGAATTGGGGGTTAAATCACCAAAAATTATTCCCGGGCGCGGCGCCGCTGCTGCCCACTGCTCCCCTCACCTCCCAGGGGGTGAACAAGGGGATGGGTCAAATGCAGAGGACAAATTTCATTACACCTAGTGTGTGTGTGACAATCATTGGTACTTTAACTTAACTTTAACTTTACACATACAAACTGTAGCACACAAAAAAGCATATTCAATAAAAAAAAAACGTTATTATGGTCTTACCTTTACTTATAAATGAAGTCCATGCGCCGCTGTTGTGCTGGATAATGCACCCCCTGACGGGAGTGTTATATCAACTAAAGCCCACACTTAAAGTTTCCACGTGCAAGATTGAATCTATTTAAAAAAAGTTATTTAATAAGAAGCCAAAAAGTGCAAAAACAATAATGTTCGTGTTGGAGGAGTTGTGAATGAATGAAATATGAAATCCGTGCTGCAGTCTGCAGGTGTACCCAATGTTGTGGCCCAGCAGTCATTATAATATATAACAATTTAATAAAAAAAAATTCTTTTTAAATTTTTTACTTTCCATGATGGCACGTGAGGCCCCGCCTCACCTGCCTCCCCTGACTGCACGTCACTGCGGTCTATCTTATCCTAATAATAATAATAATGAATTGCATTTGTAACGCACTTTATATTTGTTAAAATCTCAAAGTGCTACAAAGTAAAAAATAAAAATAGAAAGTAAGAATATATAATAAAAAATCTAAAATGGAAATAAAATCATGACACACACTAGATCAGGGGTCACCAACGCGGTGCCCGCGGGCACCAGGTAGCCCGTAAGGACCAGATGAGTAGCCCGCCGGCCTGTTCTAAAAATAGCTCAAATAGCAGCACTTAC